>NC_081408.1:85551124-85901124 GCF_030272615.1 Cryptomeria japonica | reverse complement strand
CAGTAAATTATATATATTGTAACTGGTAAACCTTATCAGCTGTTAAACCCTAACTGATCAAGTTTGATGGTTTTTAATCTAATAAGTGGTAATGATGGAGACACGTGTGATCATTTGAATGAGGATATGTTGAAATTGTTTTGGCCCATTTGTTCTTGTCTAGGGAAGGAGCAAAGTAGATTCCATCTAATACACAACGTGTGATGAGTTACAAAGTCCAATGAAGCGGTGATCATGGAGCGGTTAGAATTTTCTTGAAGAATGTGAAGAGATTGTCATGATTTCTAATGGTCAAGATTGTACCGAATTGTTTGTAATCTTGATGATGAGAATTAGGCTTTTGTTGTGTTACCAACCTAATCGATTTCTATTTAAGGTCGATGAAGTTGTTGGCAAGATAGGTAGAAAACCTATTGAGTGTGTAGTTGCTGAACTGGTGAATGGATTTGTACTTTGAGTGAAGGGAGATTGAAGCATAGAAGGATCTGATCAAGCAAATATAGTGCTACTCAAACAGATCAAGAAAACCTATTGTTTTCTAACAATTACAATAGAAGTAAAATCCCTTAACCAGGTAAGCTCTAACAAGCTTGGTTACTCATTAAATGCTCTAACAAGGTGGTCCATTAGCTTGGATTCTTAAATCCTCCAATGAGGTTACTCCTAATAGGGTATTGTGCTTTTTATCAAGGCATATTTATAAATCCCTTAACTAGGTGATTCCTAAACAGGAATTAGTTCTTAACAAGATTTATTGTAAAGCTTTAATAGGCTTGGCTCCTAACAGGGTGAACTTCGGAAGAGTTCAGATAGCTATCCTTGTGAGTCTCATCTCATCGTGGTTTTTACCTATTTGAGTTTTATATGTATAAACTTTTGTGTCAAGTGGTGAATGCTTTTGTGGTTATGATCTTATTTGTTAATATGGTTAATTTTTGATAAGGCATATAATGTAGAAGCATTGAGAGATGAATATGTTGAGTTATGATTAAGCATTGTTGATGTTTATAAGATTGAAGTTGTCTACTGTTAAAGTTGTCATAACATTTAAACCGATCGATGTAAGTATTCTTATGAATATTGATCTTGACTGAGATATGTTTACTTTTTTTGACTGAGTTGAAGTTTGGGAACTTATTAACAGTTTTTTAATATACTGATTTACACCCCCCCCCTCTCAGTATTCTATCAGATACTTATTCTTTCATCATACCATCAAGAACATGTTGTTACTAAATATAACTTGCCTAGTGGGATTTTGTCAGATGATCAAAAGAAGGAGCAACAAGAGAATAATCAAGCATTGGAGGCCATCATTAGTTCCTTGTCCGATTCAAAATATGTTGATGTTCATGGATTGGAGACTGTATATAAATTATGGAAGAAACTAGAAGAGATCTATAGCGGTTATGAGCATGTTAATATTGGCAAGGAAGAGAGTTTGAGAGGAAAATTTGATGACATGCGTATGACTGAAGGTGAAAATATTCAACAATATGGTGAGAGGATCAAAGAGATAGTCGATGAAATAAAGAGTGCAGGAGGTGAAGTGGAGGATACCACTGTGGTTAGAAAGGTGTTGATAACCCTTCTATCGGTGTACACTATCCATGTTGTAGTTGTAGCTAGGAATTCAGGAAATCATCAAAGCAAATAGTATTAGCCTAGTTCAATCACGAAAACTCAATTGCAATGATCAATCCTAAACACACTCAATAAAGACATGAAAACAAGACATCAATTCAAGATTGAAAACTAAGCAAACCAAATGCAGACTTGGATGTGTCCTTCATGTGGCTCCATTGTCCTTCTTTCTCCTTCAAATAGCTTTGTTGTGGATCTCACCTACTAGTGCATGAGCATGATATGAAAGCAAATAGACAAGATTGTAGCGCAAGAATACTCGAAGCGTGATTGATTCGACCAGGTAGTAGTCTTGATTGAAGAAATTCATCCAATTTATAGATAAATTGGAGAAAAGACAAGATTAGCATGAAATTGATATTAGAGGCAATTGATTTCAAAATGGCAAAATTGAGTTGAAGGAAGAAGGTTATGACACCTTCTATGTCATGAATTATGACATATTGCCAATGCAAAGGTTAGAGGACTAAAAGCCTATGACATCTTGCTATGCCAATAGTATGACGCATGAGAAATTCATGCTTCCACTGAAGCACAAAAATAGGGAGAGACTAGAGAGAAATTGATTAGGTGGAAATTAAATTTGACAAATTAGAAAATAGGTGGAAATTGAATTAGAAATTTAGAAAATTAGAAAATGAGGAATTAGGAAATTAAGTGAATTAATTAACAATTTTTCATTTATTAATTAATTCACAAAGACGGAGGAATTAGAAATTGATGAAAAAAATTAGGAAATTAGGAATTAGGAGAAGTTAGGTAAATCAATTAATAATTTGTCATTTATTAATTAATTCACAAAAAGAGGAATAATTAGTTAGCCAATTAAATAAACATTTAATTGTGACACGAAGACCTAGGATAAATAAATAAATTATTTAACCTAGAGGGAGAAATGACAAACAGGGTTAAATGAATAAAATCATGAAACCCTAAAAGATGAATTAGAAAATGCAAGAATGAAAATTAGGTCCTAATGTAAGATTGATTTGATGTCGATTCGATCATGATTTTGAATTGATAAATGTGATAAATGATTTCATTGATAACTGTGCCAATTGATGAGGAACAATGACTTATTGATCCAAATTGACATGATTGAGAAAGACAATGATTGAAAAGAGGACATCGATCGATGACAAATCGATCGCAAAATGACAAGATTGATAAGAGGACAAGGATCGATGACCAAATAGATTGCAAAACGACAAGATTGATGACAAATTGATCAAAGGACAAGGATCAATGACAAATTGATCACAAGATAATAAGATTGAAAATGACAATGATCGATGACAAATCGATTGCATGATGACAAGATTGATAAGAGGACAAAACCCTAATTAGGATTGACGATGTCCAAAATGATGACAAATTAGCATGCACATTGATGCGACAGGATAAGATTGACCAAAATCATGACTGAAGATTGTTGTCGACAAGACCAATTTCAAAAGCGAGACAACTGAAGAATGCAGAAGGACTCGATGCTCGCAAATGATAAAGACCAAATGCGTGACATAGGAGAAATGTTAATGCGATGCAAAAACCCTAAAATAAGGCAATGCGTAAATGTTAAAGTATGATTCCGCAAGCGTTGACCATTTTTAGGTGTCTACATTTTGCCCCTCTTTGAGACAATGCAATATTAAGCGTTGTTTCAAAGAACAATAATGAAAATGCCCTAGACACTGATAATGACATATGCATGCCCCCTCGAGGAATTGGCTGGAAACATGCAGAAAAGAGGCCAATTGATCGATAATAATGATAGAATATGATAGGAGCAAACAAACTGACAATCGGAGACCGGATACATGAATGAAAAGCAATTGAAGGTGCAAAAGACCGCGACCAGCATAAGATGGAGAGGGTGCACGTCTATCTATGCACGGACAAAGATCTATAAATGAGACAAAGAGAGTGAAAAGTGCTCATTTGCACTAGCCAAAGAGGAGGATTTGTTGCTCTGGAAAAGGACACTTGCAGAGAGATGGTGAACATTCCAATGGCAGATCACCTCAGAGAATGTGTACGCATGTATAGATGACCAGACGACGCGGGAGCAGCGGTATGCATCTCAAAAACCCATATTTTCAATTTTATGTATTTGACTTGCTTGCGGGACATTGTGGGGCCCACAAAAAATGCAAAAAGTGACTTATACGCTTGTGTAGGGTCTTCTACACTTGTGTAGGGTGACACAGGTTCAGGTTGTGTTACACAGGCGCAGGAGTGAGCACACAAGCGCAGTTGTGCATTGGCAACCCTAATTTGGTCAAAATTGGCATGCGAATGATCCTGAAAAGGGGGATAAGAATAGGATAGGTCAAAATAGAGTAAAAACACCCTGATTTGGACATGAAACAAGGAAATGCAGCCCATAGGAGAAAACCCTAAAACTGACAAAATGTGCCCCAATTGTGATGCAGAGTTGATAGTATCCATTGATCACGCGGGAGAACCGACCTGACTGCTTCATGTTACGACATAGACTCAGGAGCATGGATAGAGATACATTAGAAGGACTTGGGATATACTATATCACATTCATGCCCGAGATTAGGGCAAACACAGGACTGCTTACCGCATTGGCAGAGTGATGGCTTTCAGAGACCTCATCATTCCATCTAGCAACTGGAGAGGTGATTGTGACACTAGAGGATGTATGGTGTATCGTCCGCATTCCAATTCATGGGGAGATGGTAGAGTATGACCCAGTGATAGGGAGAGATGCGTTGTGTAGATTATTTGAGTGCGACACAGATGATCTAGATATCATAAAGAGGGAAATCGGCTAGGAGACCATGGCATCAGAGTATGATCGATGATATGTGGTTATAGCCGTGGTGATAGCATGTCTACTAGCAGGAGACAAATGAGGACATGGATTTCCGATTGGATGGGGAAGAGTGCTAGAGCGGATGGCGACAGAGGGGACAGTGTACACATGGGGACCATGTGTACTGGCTATGCTATATTTTTAGTTGCATCAGATAACATATCAGGGAGTGCAGACTTTGAGCTGTGGAGTCACATTGTTACAGGTATGGGTATTCAAGCACATAGCCATATGTCGACTGATTGTAGAGAGACGGGTATTACCACATCGACCATATTTGTACTACTATGGGGGAGCACTAAGACAGGGTCCGTTTGGATACATACTGGATTGGCGACACGAGCTAGACAGGCTGAGAGAGTTCACATGGAGGCCATATCATGATTGCCCTGGATGGTCAAATGATAGTGATGAGATACCGTATTATAGACAGGAGAGGTACTTGATTGGGTGACTAGTGAATCACTAGAGAGAGTCAGACGACAGTTTGGAGAGAGATAGGATGTACCTAGGAGGACTGCACACTTTGCCCAGAGACGAGTCAGTGGGGGAGTATGATTCAGCCACACATAGCACATGCTGACTTCACATAGATACAACAGAGACAGTGGGATTGGAGATCAGATGTGGAGGATGTCGCGATGACAGAGGAGTATGAGAGATGGTTTGCACAACGACGACCAATGCCATTGACAAATCCTGATATTCCAGTACCGAGGAGACAGGAGGACTTCCCACTCGCTGGAGAGGAGGAGGGAGATGATGAGGACGAGGAGGACAACAGCGGGGATGAGGATGAGGGGGACGACAAGGACAGAGATGATGAGAGGGATGATGATGATGAGCCAGATTCAGGTGAGCAGGAGGCATTGCAGGATATACCCATAGAGCTAGAGACAGCTAGGATAGAGGAGATGGAGATGTGCAGGGCTACCATAGCGAGTCAACATGATCACATTGTGACTTTAGAGAGACAGAATACCATCTTGAGGACAGAGCAGGATCAGGTCAGAGCGGAGATAGCTAGACTTACAGCAACTCGAGATACAGCAATAGCTCAGGCACAGCGAGAAGAACAGAGGGTCACTGAGTATATTGGGTTGATTAGGGATGCCAGTGCACGGGAGATGGCACAGATGTTGGTAGAGACTGGAGAGGAGATACGCTATTGGAGGACATTATATGAGAGTGCAGTTCTACTAGAGCAGAGAGCAGCATCATATCGGGCACGATCGAGGACAGAGAGCAGACCACGCTCGCGAAGGTCAGTGAGCAGCATGGGGGTAAGTGGACCTATGAGACCACCACAGCCAGGACTAGGAGGGACATCATCCATGAGACATGGTAGGGATGAGGAGGATAGAGGGAGCACCCAGTGACAGAGGTACGTGCTCCTTAGGACAGAGACAGATATAGTTTGACATTTTGTAGTCAGCCTGTGGGCCATACTTAGGACAGATAGTCCAATTTTGTACTCTGATATTATGTGGATATATGATATGATACGCATCGATATGATGGGATGCAATGTGTTATGACTTATGTTATTTTCCATGTATGAATGACTTATGCACTGTTTATTGTGGAATATGTATGGATGTATTTTTATGTGTTTTTGATGCATTGATAATATGAAATGGATAAAATGCTTGATGTGATGTTTGATGTAATGCAAATGTACTAGCCAATGAATGTAGGATGCAACATGTGTGTTTGGGGAAATCGGAGCACTAGACCGAACTGACTATCCAAATGGATGGAAGAAATGTTAGTAAGAAGAAAATGAGACAGAGGACAGTTAGAGACGAAAAAAAACTTGCTTTTAGTAATGCACTTTGTAGGTGAGAACCTTTATTTTAATGTAGCAAAATGGATGTGTAGCATCATGGCATTGAAGGCCAGAGCTGAAATGCAACCCTTTTTGCAAAAGACAGGCACATCACAGACAAACAACAATCACAACAAAAAAGAAAGAGACCACGAACCATCCTGGTCACTCTAAATCAACAAAAGGCATATTTGCTTCCTATCATTATTCAGTTTTCATTGCTATTATAAACCTAATTTATATACCCTCATACTTGTTCAATGAATTCTCATGTTTCTTTAATAAGAAATAAAAATAGCATTCTTATTGTTGTATTTATGATTATCATGTTTATGGTTGTATATTACTACTATTATCCTCTTCTTACTGTATTTAGATATATTTCAAAATAGAATATAAGCATAGACTTGAGCAATCACATATTTGTACAGAGAATCTTTGAGATCAAGGCATTAAAATTAATTGGAACGAGAGATCTATTCACTATGTTTTCCTTTAGACTCGGGCTTTGTTGTTCCTTTATTCCATTCTAGACCTGTAGCCTATCTTCTTGAAGCCTTCTGACAGTGATACATTCATTGTTCCTATGTCTTTATGGAATATCATTTCATATTTGGTCTACACTTTGTTATCATTGAGACAAATGTAGAGATGACCTGCTAAATGTTTTATGGTATTATAATCTTTCAAGGTTGTTGTTGTGTTGGATCTTACTTGGACAGTGAACCAAGGGTTTTGGAGATTACTAAACATGGAAATGATGAGTCCTTACATTACTATTTTTAGTAGCCTTTGATCTTTTCTAGTTCAGTACTATCATGATGGCTCTTCTATGGTTGTCTTCTAACCTAATTGCACTCTCTTTATCTTTTCTATCTTGAAGCCTTGTGGGATTTATATACTTTGTATCTTATGATGACATCAATACTATCATGACCTATTTCTACCATACTCAAAATTCACCATAAATTTTGACTCTAGACTATATTTTCATTCTTCATGCTGATACAACTTCCAAACTAAGGACTGTATTATGCTTATGGCTTATATGAAGAGTGTCACCATTAAAACCTATTCTTATGGATACGTTTTGTTGGCATGTTGGCATAACTGATGGAGATGATGAAGTACCGGTAAAGGATGATGTTGATATGATATATTGATGGACTGTTAGTAATGATATAATTATTATATGATGCTTGATGATCAATTATTTGTATTGTCATTGATGGCAACCATGTTTTCTTATGTTTGGTATCTCATCTAAGTTATCTAAGCCTATTGGTATAGCTTAACTGATAATGGATTGAGTTGTAGAGAAAAACTGCTAAGTAGTAGTCAACCAGTAAGTAGGAACAGAGAAGGAGATGATTGTGGTAGAGATCCAAGTTGAGTTAGGTGTTGTGGTTTGGAATGTATGCTTATGACAATATAATGAGTCTATGACAAGAACCACATCAAGATTGGAGAACCGGAAGTCATGTTGTAATTGACTATTGTATATTCAGTGTAGGGTTTGAGAACCGGTAACAAGATCTTTAATCGGTGATGTTTTATGGTTTGGCAGTGAATCTTTTCATATTCTTAACTTAGTGGTGATGTGTCAGAATCAGTGTGAATGAATAAGATGTTATTTGAGTGCGATCAAGGAGCAAATTTCTTGGGAAACAATGAAGTGCTTAGCAAAATGTGTTAAGGGTTTGACAACTTATCAAAACGATGTACAGTGATGTGTTATGATCATTAAACGGTTGTAATTGTCTTGAAATTTGTTGTAATGATCTGTATAATGAACTATAATGATCTGATATGATTTATCATGTAAACTAATTATAAGTTAGGGTTATATAACTGACTGAGTTGAAAGATGTATTTAGGTCAAGTTTGAGTAGCTTTATTGTGTTGGTGGTTAGAAAAGTAAGTGTATTGAACCAGTTTGAAGTGTCTGCAAGAGTGAAGCAAATTGGAGCTGAAAAGGATTTGTACAAGCAAGTAGAGAGTGTTGAAACCAGATCATTTATTTGTTGTTTCCTAACAGTTGCAGCAGCATTAAAATCCCTTAACCGGGTAGGTCCTAACAAGTCTGACCTTGTAAATCCCTTCACCGAGTGGCTCATAAATTTGGGTTTAAATAATTTAGCAAGGTTACTCCTAATAGGGTAGAGCTCCTAACATGGCTGAGGTTAAAATCCCTTCACCGGGTGACTCCTAACAGGGTCTTCTCTTAACCAGGCATTATTGTAAAGCTCCTAACCGGGCTAGGCCTTTAATTGGGCATGTTCTAAAAGAGTGCATATTTTGTGGGTACCAATTCCCACCATGGTTTTTCCCTTTTGGGTTTCTACGTGAAAAATCTCAATGTTTATATGGTGGTTGATTTGTTTATGTGGTGCTTTGATATCATTTATTTGCATGCATGTTGATGAACACATGATGGAGTAGTTTGATAAATATGTTTTAAGTGATTGATTGAGTGACTACCGGTATTGGTTATGAACTATTTTGAGAAGTATTTGAAGATTGGTAAAAGATGTCAGTTTATTGTTATTACTGATTCAACCCCCCCCCCCTGCCCGCCTTCTCAGTAATAACCAGATCCTCACAATAAGGTGTTTTGGTCATTGTCTTTGATTTGACAATGAAGTTTGTTTTAGTTGTTGTAGCAGACCTCTGTTATGCTTTGTTGTTACCATGTATTTTATCATTATTGTGGCTCTAAGAACTGACATGGTTATATGAGTGTCTCCCTTTGATTACAAATGGTCTTTATGGTGTGGTTCGAGATTGTCTTTCACTCTTTGTTGTTCACATTATTCTTGTATGTCTCTATTTTTTTGAGCTCTATTCCTTTTAGGTATTTTGATGCTATGAATGCTCTTTCACTATCTTGTGACTGCCTTTGAGATCTTGTCACTACATCATTTATTTGATCTGGGACTTTGATTTGAATTCTTAATGTCCTTTACTTTTTCTCTAAGTCACTAGAGACACTTCATCAAATTTGTACTACTCTAAGTCACAGTAATTCTTGACTGCAATGATAGAACTTTGCTCACTATTCTTGTAGACTTGTCCTTTATGGACTGCTTTCTTTTTTGATAGTGCATCCATTTACTCATGTTGCCTTATGACATAACTCTCATCATGTGATTGTTTATTTTGTCTCAAACAAACATTGACTATGATTTGTTCTCCATCCATTGTGTTAGTTCTAACTTTATCGAGCACACTATCATAATACTAAGAAATAGCCTCCCTTGTTGTGGACAACATGCATCACTCTCTTTACCCCTTGAATGTATTGATGGCACTTAGAAGATGTTGTCTTTGATCCACATGGTTGTGAACTGCTAAATCAACTCTCATACAAGTTGTAGATGTATAAATCTGACCACCTAATTAAATAAATATTTAATGCTTATTTAATCTATTCAATCAATTCCTCTATTAATTAAATAATATTTAATTAATTCACCTGCATTCCTCTATTTGATTAAATAAATTATTCAATTTATTTTATTTTATTTATTTTACCACATTCTAGCCTTTAAATAAATAAATCATTTTTATTTAATTAAATTCCTCTTTTTCCCTTTAGTTAAATTTACATTTAATTAAAAACCCTCTTCCATTTAAATAAATCAAAATTATTTAAATATCTATCCAAATGCAAGTTGTCACCCACCTTTTTGAAATAAATCAGTTTATTTCAAATTAAACCCAAAAATATCTTCCCATTTGCATTCTCCTAACAAATCCACTTGCATGTCTGATCATCTTCTAGATTCTTCTAATCTATCATAATTATCTTAATTACCCCTTAAACATTTGCACATTCCTTAAGAGAAGGTCACTTCTCAATAATCTGCAAAGTCTTCATAAACCATTAAAGGCTTTATGTCTTCAATAAGCTAATCATCAAAGTTTTTAAGCCTTTAATGGCTTCCTTCTAGAGTCTTCTTAATCCTTTAATGGTTTCCCTTAAAGTCTATAAACTTTTAATGGCTTCCTTCTAGATTCTTCTTAAACCTTTGATGGTTTCCCTCAACGTCTTCAAGCATTTAATGTTTTATCCCCCATTTTTTTCATTTAAATAAATTAAGATTTATTTAAATAAAATATAAAATTCACATTTACATTTATATAAATTAATATTTATTTAAATATCTATCCAAATGCAAGTTGCACCATTTAATTGAAATAAATGATTTTATTTTAATCCTAAAATTCCTCCCACTTGCATTCTCCTACAAAATCCACTTGCACACTAATCATTCTTCTAGAATCTCCTATTCTTAATTAAGCAGATCCTATCCTAATCATTGTCAAATTCCTAAATAAAAGGAAGTCACTTCTCAAAAATCCCCAAAGTCTTCAATAACCATTAAAGGCTTTATGTCTTCAAATGGTTAACTCTAAAGTCTTCCAAACCATTAAAGGCTCTTACATAATCATTTATGGTTAACTCACCTTTGACCTAACTTAACCATCATTTTAACTCATGGGTCTCTTCAAAGAATTTATTGCTTTGACTAAGGTAACCATTTAACTCTTGGACATTCATTTATCCCTTGGATAAAAGAAATATCCATTAACCTAACCCTAACCCAACCCCCTAGGGTAACCATCATCTCCCCTCAAGCATTTAATGCTCCTTATCTCTCCTCTCAAGCCTTCTCATGGTGACACTTGTCAACATGGGATTGGCTTAAAAGTCTCACATAGATTGATTATCCTTCAGTCCTAACCCTTGTTAAGATTATTCACTCTTGACCATCCAATTTCCCATTTCTTCTATAAATAGGCCTCATTTCTTCATTATCACCATCCAGGTTTTATGCATCCAGGTTATCAAGAATTTGCATTTGCCTCTCTCATAATCTTAAGTATTTTAGATAGCAATAGCATTATCATAGAATGTTAGTTTCTTTATCATAAAATAGTATTATCGTAGCATTATCATGTTAGGATAGTATATCATGTTAGTTTAATCTTCATTTCAATCTCATTATCTTGCACCATATCATAACTAGTTTCATATAAATAACATGCTAAGATCTTAGTTGCATATTGCATCTAGATCTTTGATCATCTATTCGTCATTCTTTGGGTAGTCATCCTAGAGATCAAGTGCTCATATAATCTCAGAGCTATCTTGTTTTGAAGGATCCTTAGAGATAGAGAACAATGGAACAATCTTAAGAGACAAATGCTTTGCTTGTTTTATCAATTAGATCTCTCTATTTTACTATGTTTCATCGGTATGCTTGATTGTGTTTGCTCTTAAATGACTAACAACTCTTTCAGGTGTACACAAGAAAACAATCTTCATGTATCATGAGCATCTCAATATATGACGTAGTAAGCCCTCTGAGTTCTATCTTTTTCATGTTTTTTTCAAAAAAAACTCATACTGGTTACTCTAGCTTGTCAATTTCATTTACTTTTCTAGTTTAAAATTACTTGATTGTTTGACATGATCGGAGAGATGAGGAATCATGACAACAAATACTAGTGGACAGATGATGAGCTTTGAAAGCTTTATGAGACCCGTGAGCATCTTCCTAATCTTCTCTCTTTATGTTGTTATCTTCCTCGATCCAAGTATTTGCGTCTAGGGCCAATGAGGTATTGCTTCTTTAGAGCACTGACACATTTTTCTTTCAATTTATTACGCATAACATGACAATTTGATTGATGTTTATGTAATTCTATACAATGGATAAATTTACTGTTTCATGCTTGTGGGGAGAGGCGTTATAAAGTTATAAAATTGCAGCTACTTTTATAAAAGTAATTTTTGTTTTTAGTGAACTTGCGTACTTTATGGCATAAACAGGTTGAATGCAGAGCTTGGAATTTCCTCTCTTTCAAGTGTTTTTTTTAAATTGAACACGATAAATTGAGTTTGGGCTTGGTGCTATTTCAATAAGGATAGAGGGATTTTAAAAAGTAATTGCTTAAGTTTTGAATCGATTAGTGAAAAGATATACTATATATATTTTGGCTTCAATTATTGCCTTGTAAAATGAAATATTACTTCCTAGAAACATTAAGCAATGTATAAAATCATGACCATTTCATTTCAGATGGTAAGTACTTCAAGTATGCAATGGTAGTTGTATTGTCTTTCTTTTTGGTCGGTTCTCTTGCTGACTTGTTCATCATTTTTCTCTACTGGGCAACTCTCTTTGTATCCCAATTGGTAATTGTTCTTCTTTCTATACTCTTTTTTGGGTATGATTTATGTGAAAAGTTGATCAATTACATTCTAAACAGTATGAAACTTCTAAGAAACTTATGTGTCCACTACGAATGACTAAGCATTCTATTTGATATTATTTTTTGTTCATTCTCATTTATATAGTTTATAGTTTAACTGCTATTGTTTCTATAGTAATTTTAAATTGCTATTATTATTTTTTTAATACATTTTTTCATATTGTCTTTATAGAGAAAATTGTTGAGATTAAATCTTAACTATTGTCTCTAAAGAGAGAAAAGTGAAATTGTTTCTAAAGAGACAAGAATACATTTTCTTCATATTGTGTTTGTAAAGACAATTTTTTAAGAGAATAATTTTTACACACTCGCTTAAAGACAATATTTAAGACAATACACAATTTTTTTTCTTCAAGTTAAGACAATTTACACAAAAATTGTCTCAAAATTGTCTTAAACCCCACTCTATGTAGTAGTGCCTCTTGTGGTTTTCTAGATCCTCTCACAAACCTTTCAAGATCCATGAACTGCATTACATTAGTGCTTTTGTTCATTACACTAGGCAATTTTATATTCCCCCCCACAATATGAAATTCTATTTATTCACACAACAAAGGACACTAAAAAATAAATCATATGTTGCATATTAGAAAATAAAAACCCACCAAAGCTGATATGAGGCCCTGTCATTGGTGACTAGCTAGAGGATGTTGATTGTCCTCCTTCCTCTGTTGCCTCCTACCTCCAATCTTGAATTTATCTAAAGCATGTATTCTTCATCACTCAGACATGATTGCTCTTCATCATTGGCATGGTTTCCCCAATCAGTTTCTTCAGCTAAGGAAGCTTGATGATCTAGTTTATCATCTAGTAGATCTTGTTCCCTCTTCTTACAATTCAAAATTACATCCTATTTCATTACAATACAAGCATTTGATTTTTCTTTTTGATGGAATATGCTTGGATTTGTACTTGCATTTTCTTGCTTTGTTATGTACAAATAAGACCTCTTTAGATTTTGAGTCTTCATTATGATCAATTAGAGTAGATATTACTCCTTCAAGACTAACAGTTACCTTGCTTAATGTGATCACCATTCCAAACATTTTTTTAGGCAAACTATTTAGAAGTATTTCTTTGGCATCATCATCTTTTACTTTTTCATTAATCCCAGCTAGTTGATTTAGGAGATAGTGAAACTTACTGATATGCTCTGCCATTTTTGTAGCTTTTTCCATCTTCAATCCATGTAATTTGTGCTTCAATATTTTTTTCGCACTTTCTGCTTCAAATCCGAAGAGCTTGTTTAATGATTCCCAAATCTCTTTTGCCAATTTCACAAAATCCACAGTGTAAATATGTTTTTAATAAGTTGAGACCAATAGTTCCCAAAGCTTTATGATCTTTAATATTCCAATTTACAAGTTCATTTGCATCAATTGGTATGACTAAGTTTGGTTTGACAACATCCCAAAGATATTTTTCTATCAAGTGTAGTTGCATCTGTATTTGCCATGTATGAAAATCTCTACCGTTGAATTTCTTGATGAAACTTAGTTTATCCATGCCTACTCTTTTAATCAAAGATGTTAGCTTCAACCGATAATGCACCTTGACTATAACACTTTTGATAACATGACTATTAATAACTTGTCAACATAGACCCTATTCTAAAATAATACAACTTGGACTTTACTTGTTTTGACAACTTCACATCTACTTCAATTATATTGATTAAAAAATCAAATGAATGCCTTCAACTAGACAAAGTGTATTTGCAAACCAAATTCACCATAGAAAACAATAAAAGCACCTTACACAGATTAGAATGAATGAATGCTATGGCGGCAAAGACCGAGCAATGTTTTGGTCCGTAATTATTCAGTCGCGAGGATATAAATCCAAGCTCCAGCAAACGTACCCATTTCTGTACAAATTTGATCTGAATTCTGCAAGGAAGAGAAGTTGAACAGTGGTCATATGAAAGAAGGGAGCTTCAAGCTGGTGGGCTACAAGAATTTCATCCACCACAATCCTGCATGGCTTGCCAAAGTAAAAACATCTCACGATATATGACTGAGACTCCTCAAGTTCTTCAAAGAACTTTGCACCAACCAGATGCGATGAACTTGCTGGCCATGTAATCTCCACAAATCACAAGTCCCCACTGATTTGACAAAAGCAATGATGTCGAGGCACGATTCAAACAATGCCTGTTCATTGATATAAAACCGCCTATCACTACGATATGAAGTTCATTGACTATTTTCAATATGAACCAATAAAAAAGATAAATAATATATCAAAAAATATAAAATAAGAATATTAATTTAAATTTTAGATTATACAATTGTTGTTTAGATTTTTTAATTATGTATGTTCATTAGCTAAACTAATTTAAAATTGAAGGCAAGTGATGCATTAGTGTTCTTGCCGCAACAAAAAGTAATAATTAAAACATACTATTTATCAAAATGGCAAATTGGACTCCTATCCCCAAAGTGACTTTGACTAAAAACTTAGTGAGACATAACCTTACGTAAATTGAAGTACACTCCATAGTATTTAATATAAACTTTAATTAAATAAAAAGTGTCTTCAAGTCAATTAAGTATGTATTTTTATCAATTGGAGGTTGTTGAGTAAGCTCCTAAGGTACTTGGATTTAACTCTCTTAAAGGATAGGGATGAGGTCCATTACTCATATATAAAGAGAGAGAACTTGTCTAACTTGTCTACCTTTTGATTGTAGCAAAAACCTAATGTAGGATTTTCCTACCTTTTTTAAACCTCCCATTGACCTTGAGGAGGTGCAAGTGCTTAACAAATTCAATCACATATTCATCTTGAGATCCTCCATCCTTCAATATTTTGTCCTTCAATATTTGACCAATTTCCCTTACCTTGACTCTAATCTCTTACCCTTCATCCCCAATAGCCATCCACATAGCTTTGCATCTCGTCTCTTTGAAATGTCTCATCCTTTCCTCACCCAACTTTAACACCCACCTTCAATTCCTCTACAACTATTATGACACTGATCAAATTGCATAGGTGAAGCTATAAAAAACAAGCCATTTCTCATTCCTTCCATTAGAGAGTTCCACCCACAGTGATCATAAAATTGGCTAGTATCTCCCTCTCGGCAACCACACCCCTCTTCCCAACCCTCCCTACAAAGCCCTCTGGGACCCAAAATGAATCCCCATGTAGGGCCCACAAGAAGGGCTTCCAGCTGGCTTCCAATCCCAATACCACCTCTGCAATCTCTTCCCTTCGTAAAAAGCACTGGCTCCCAAATGACACATAGACTATAGAGCTTGGCGACTGTTTGTCCAACCACGCCATCACATCCATGTCAGCTTTCCTTTCGGACACGTGCGGTGACAAGAGAGGTCCAAGCAGAACAACTAGTTTCCCAGTCACCTTCCCAAAATACTCAACATACTTCCCCTCTAGCTCAGCGCACGTTTTGACAGCCACGATGTCACAGGAATCTATGCCACGTAAGAAGCGCTCAGGGTAACTAATAGCGCTTGGTTCTAGGGCACTGTTGACAATTAAAGCCCCAGCCGCTTCATATAGCCTCAATGTGACCGACTGCGAGGGGTAGTCTGTTGGGGCACTGGCTAAGCAACAATGTAAACCGCACCTTCTTAGCCTAGGCCTACCTCTAAGTACCTGCTTGCAAGTACCTTGTTCCTTCTGCCTCATCTGTGCATCGTGCCTGCCCTCTCTTGCTGTAAATCCCCTCTATTGTGGGTAAGTGTTGACATCACTGGGTAAGTGGGGCCCCACAAAATGCTAGCGAGCTAGCCCCTCTTTAAAAAATTTTATTTATAGTTTTGTAAAAAAATTATTTAGTAGTTTATATAATTTATTTAATAATTTTTTTTATTATATTTTTAGTAAAAGTTAATATTTTTTTTACATATTTTTTAAACTTTATATTATTTATAGTAGTTTATATATTACTTTATATTATTTATAGTAGTTTATATATTAAGTTGATATTAACTTAATTTATATAGTTAAATAACATGATTAGGTTAATATTTATAATATATTTTATATATAATTAAGTTAATATAAACCTAATTTATATAATTAATTTAATATTTTTATAGTTTGAAATATATTTTATTTATATTATATTATTTTTATTTTTTATAATTTAATTATATTGTTTTTATTTATTTTTTATTTTAATTAAATGGATATGAATTTAATTGATTTAACTTAATTGATATTTAATACATATTAATATCAATGTCAAGTAGGTTAATATCAATAGATATAATTAAGTTAGAATCAATTAGGTTAAATCATATTAACTTAATTATATAAATTAGGTTAATATCAACTAGGTTAAATCATATTAACTTAATTATATAAATTAGGTTAATATCAACTAGGTTAAATCATATTAACTTAATTATATAAATTATATTAACATAGTTGATATTAACCTAATCTATATAATTAAATTAATATGATTTAACCTAATTGATATTAACTTAATTATGTAACCTATTGATATTAACTTAATCATATTAACCTAATTGATTTTAACCTATTGATAAAGTTAAAATCAATAGGTTATATGATTAACCTATTGATATTAAATTAATCATATTATTGATTTTAACTTTATCAATAGGTTAAAATCAATTAGGTTATATAATTTAGGTTAATATCAACTAGGTTAAATCATATTAACTTAATTATATAAATTATATTAACATAATTGATATTAACCTAATATATATAATTGATATTAACCGCTACTTTTGGTAGGGGTTGCTACAACAGTTGAATGCTTGGGATCTGGTGGCTTGCAAATAGAGGCTTGATCTTTGCTATATTTAGCGGCATTAAAAAGAAGGAAACTTTAGCGCCTTGTTGTGCAAGCTTGATGGAGAGCTCTGCGTAAGTGGAGATGTGACCGTGGGCTAACAGAGGAAACATCAGGACGTGCAGTTGCTTTCATTAATAGGGGAAGCCTATTGAGAAATGCAATCAACAATACATGTTGTGGGATCTATTATATCTGTAAGGTCAAAAAGTGGTCATTTTAAAGTGTCCACATTATCTACATAAAGATGTTTGTGTACTAAAATTGCCAATAATTATGTACAAATGCCCAAGTAGTATACACTATGGGTACCGATAAAGTTGCCCAAATGGGCCAATTAGAGTCCAAAAATGCTAACTACAAGGGCGAAGTGGTGCTTTTAGAATATGTCAAAATTTATTAATGGGCTTTGGAATTGTCTATGGAGGCACCAAAAGGGAGTCTGACAAGACAATTTTTCTTATTTAATAATTGATTTAAAAATCAAAATATAATTGTATTGTGATAATTAAATTAATTATTAAATAGGGAAAATTGTCTTGCGAGGCTCTCTTTTGGTGCTTGAATAGACAGTACCATGAGGTTTTAGTTATCATTTTTTGTTGTTTCTTTAAAGTTAGTAATTGGGGGGTTAGTTGAGAAAGGAGTGAAGGGTGAAGAGGTTCGCCTATTATTATTTTTATTTGAAACATGCAATGGGGAAAATTACAATATAGGAGATAATCAAACAATTCTCAAAATAAATCAACAATACAATAGTCTATAAAAAAAAAATCAACAAAATATAAGATCATTACAATACAACTATCCATAAGAAACAATTGAAAAAAGGATGAAACAAGAACATAAAATCATTACAAAACATAACCATCAAATTTTGATTTTAACATTTGTTAAAATTGTTTGGAACCTAAAATATCACTTCTATGAACTAGTAACAACTAAAATTTGATTCTATTCAAATGATTCTTAACCTTTTTAGAAAAATTTTGCAACCTTTCTAAACCAAAAGTATGGTTGCTAGTTAAAATTTGTTTCCAAGTATGGGGCAACAAATGTTTCCACTATCATAAAGTTGTTTTTGCAATGAGAGACGAGTTGGGTGAGCGCTGGGATCCGACTTCTGATTGGATGCTGAGATTTTCGTGCTCGGTCGTGCCCCTGAGCCGTCAGATGATCCCGATCAGCAGGCGAATGATGCGGAAGGATGTCTTTTTCTCCAAGCTTCGTGCGAATCTTTAAAGGAAGGAAATTCTTTAGCACTATCTATTATTCTTTCCTGAGTTATAATTTAGGGGGAATTTTTGAGTGTGGATGCCTAAGTGCGAGTTGAGTGCTTTTGTGAAAAACTTGGTGGGAATTTCCTGAGTGAGGGTTTTCTTGGGAATTCAAGTTGCGTGACTTGATGCATGGAAAGTAGGAAAGGCTTGATGCCGCCATGAGGGTAGAATAATGTATAGGATTTTTTTGTGTATGCAGGCATTTTAGGCGAAGCCCGACCTGCACTACTTGTATGATGGCTTTTAAATTTTGTCCATCGGATTTTGTCAATAGAATCATCTTGTTGCCCCGATCTTTTGTGTTCTTGTTCTTTCTGTGCGTGTTGCTCTAATTTTGTAAGAAGTTGGATCTTAAAGCGGTTTTTGTGAATTCTGTAGCATTCTTTATTTTACTGTGCAAAGTATGAACTCCATGTTTTCTATTCGTTGCATAGTGTGAGGCGTAGTCAGAATTGTGCACTCCTCGTAACATCACTGGGCGAGTAGAGCCGCAAGGTCCATTTCGAAGGCGGGTTGAAAGCTCAGCCCCCTTACAGTTGGTATCAGAGTTTGAAAGTAGCATGTTCTTTCTAGTACGTTGCACACCGATAAAGAATTGTCTGAGTGCGAAGAGGAAGAGGATCCAAAGCGCGAGATGCCTATGGGAGTGCATTCTTGTCATGGAACTCAGATGCATCATCCCAAGACTCGCTCTTGGGTTCGCGACCTCGAGAATGCTAACTAATCCTTCGGGATCTTTAGTTTGTTTGATTGTACAGATAGTTTAGGTTTGGTAGTTTAGTTTTCTAACCACCTCTGCGGTTTCTGCCCTAACTGTTTTACTATTCTAACAGTTTGTGTTGTATATATTTCTTTTATTTCATTAATAAGATTGTGTGCCTGTGTGAATCAACTGTTCCGATTTCAGTGGTATCAGAGCCACGGTAATAGATGATTATAAGTCTATAATCATATTCTGCCATTTTAGTTTTTTATTATGAAGTAAATAGATTTAATAATTTGCTTCAAGCATAGAATAGAAAACAGAGTTTAGATTGCATCAAAAAGAAAAAAAGAAAAAAATTCCAATGCATTCTTTAATTTCAATCGTTGGAATAGTTCTTTCTGGTAAAAAGAATTATCAAGAATGGTTTCGGAAAGTTAAGAACACTTTAATTTTTAATGATTTGTGGGATGATGTCTGTGAAAGCAAAGATGACAGCAAAGAGCCAGAACAACCTACAGAAGCAAAAGAACAAGCAATCTAGAAGAGTAAAGACAAAAAGGCTTATGCTCTGATTGCTGCCTCTGTCAGTGAAGAGGTAAGTAGGCATATAAATTCTTGTAAAACGGCTTTCACAACTTTAAAGAAACTTAAAGATCTTTATGATTCTCATTCAAAGCTTGAAATTATTCAATTGTTAATGAAGTTATTCCATCTAGAGATGAAGGATAATGATCCTATGAAGTTAGCCTCTGAAATCAGAGCTCTTTTTCATGATATTGAAGCCAGGGGTGTAAAAGTTGATCTCCAGCTCACTGCTTTTATTAAAGCCCTTTATCCTACATATTCACACTATCTTGAATCCCTTCAAGCTAGTGAAAAAATGAAAGACATAACATTTGATAAACTTGTGGAGAAAATTGCTAAGAGAGAAAAAGCCTTTGGGAAGAAGGAGTCACTTCCCAATGCTGAGACTTTGTGTCTTGCACAACAGGGGCAGCCATCCAAAGATGAATCTATGAGACATGACAGTAGTAGTAGAGGTCATGGCAGAAGATAGTTAAGAGGAAGGGGGGGTAGAAATTACCAAGGTGACAGACAACATTCACAGCCACAAAACCAACATAGAGACTTCCAATACAGAGACAGTCACCCTAGAGACAAGCAATCTCTGCAGTGCTATAGATGTGGAAAAATGGGCCATTCAGCCAGTCTTTGTAGAACTCCTTGGGAGAAGATTCGTGACAAGAAAGAGCTGCCACCAGACAAAGGTAACCCTCCTGAATCTGCACATTATGTTGTCGCACATTGTAATCTTGGCATTGAAGAAATTTTTAGTACTTCATTTTCCTCTTGGAATGACATTTGGTTGTTAGATACTGGAGCTACGTGCCATACGACATTTAGAAAAGACTTCTTTGAGACATTCAATGATAAAGTAGATGGAGTAGTTTATTTTGCTAACAGGTCTCAGTTAAAGCCTTTAGGTATTGGATCTGTTAGACTGAAATTACCTAGACTGGAAGATTACATACTTTCTAATGTTCTTTATCTTCCCCAATTTAAGAGAAATTTGATATCCCTTGTGCATATTAGACAACAAGGTCACTCCATACATATGTATGATGGCATCATTGAGATTAAACGAGCTTCTGATCGTGTGATTATCATGACAGGAGTGGAAGAGGACAAACTATTAAAGTTGAAAGGTACCTCATCTACTTCTCATCATATTGCACATTTGGTTCAACATAGTGGTAATTTGTCTTCCAGCTTGTTATGGCATGCTAGATTTGGTCATATTAGTTATGATAGTCTCAAACTACTGAAACGGAATGGAGTTCAAGGGCTTCCTACTATTCCAAGACAGCTTTCCCCATGTGATGCTTGTATTTTAGGCAAACATAGTAAGCAACCTTTTCATGATTCTATGTTTCGAGCTTCTCGAAAGCTAGGCCTTATTCATTCAGATTTGTGCGGGCCCATGTCAGTTCCATCTGCAAATGGCAATAAATATTTAATGACCTTTATTGATGACTATACACGGATGTGTTGGGTTTATTTACTAAAAGACAAATCTCAAGTTTTTTCTACATTCAGAAATTTTCATTTGTGGATTAAAAATGAAACTCAGCTCAATATTGGTACCCTTAGAACTGATAATGGTGGGGAGTATACATCTCATGAATTTAAAAAATATCTGCTAGACAATGGTATTAAACATCAGACTACTGTTCCCTATAATCCCCAACAGAATGGTGTGGTAGAACGCATGAACAGGACAATACTGAATATAGTAAGATTTATGATGTTTTTTAACAATGTTAAGTTGATGTTTTGGGGGGAAGCCGTTCTTTGTGCTATCTACATCAATAATAGGAGTCCTTCTGCTGCCCTACACAACAAAACTCCTTATGAAGTGTGGCATGGTCATCTTCCAACTGTCAAGCATTTTAAAGTTTTTGGTTCCACTTGTTATGCTTTGGTTCCTACACAGCTAAGAAATAAATTGGGAGCTAGAAGTAGAAAATGTCTTTTTTTGTGATATTATAATACTTCTAAAGCTTATCGCCTATATGATGCAAAAAATAGCAAGTTTATTGTTTCTAGAGATGTTATATTTCTTGAATTTGACAAAGATACTCTCACTATTGACAAACAGCTTGCTCATCTTGATAGATTTCACTCTAAAAAATTCTATCATGAATGGGATAATGAACTTCCCTCTCTTAAAGGGGGGATTCCTTTTCTAGGTCAATCTTTGAAAGTTACAAAACTTGTGATAGAGAATGGAGATGTTTTGAATGATAACAGTGAACCTATGGAAGGTCCAGAGAATGGGGATAGTCTGAAAAGTAATAGCAATTCTGAAGAATCAGAATCACCTTGTGCAGCACCTGATCCAAAGTCTCTTGAAACAGAGCAACCAATGGAGCAACTCGTACGTAGATCACAATGGACTAGAACAGTTCCAAGCCAGTATGATGATTTTGTTACATTTGATTGTGAATTAAACTTCGCTGCTATTGATGAACCTTCTTCATTTCAAGAAGCAACAGCTAGTGATGCGTGGAGAGGTGCAATGCAAAGAGAGTATGATGTTCTCATTAAAAATGGAACTTGGAGGTTGGTGAACCCTCCAATTGGAATCAAGCCTATTGGTTGCAAGTGGGTATATAAGAATAAATATAAAGTTGATGGCTCACTTGACAAACACAAAGCAAGACTTGTAGCAAAAGGATATGCTCAAAAAGGAGGTGTAGACTACAGAGGAAACTTTAGCTCCTACAGCAAAGTGGGGTACTATTTGAACTTTATTTTCTTTAACAGCACAAAAAGGATGGAAAATACATCATATGGATGTTAAGACAGCCTTCTTGAATGGAGATTTGAAAGAAGATGTCTATATGGTGCAGCCCGAAGGTTTTGCTATCAAAGGTCAAGAGCAAAAGGTATGTAAATTGATAAAATCTTTATATGGTTTGAAGCAAGCACCATATGCTTGGTATGAAAAATTAACTGAACATCTCCTGAAATTAAATTACAAACACTTCAATCTAGATGACGCAACTCTATTTGTCAAGAAAGTTGGTAGATCAATTGTATATCTAGTTGTCTATGTTGATGATCTGCTCATCATAGGAAACAATGATGATTATATAGCATCCATTAAGAGAGAACTAAAAAAGGTATTTGATATGATAGACCTAGGTTTACTTCATTATTACTTAGGCATTGAAGTCATTCAAAATCCTAAGTTCATTTTTATTTCTCAGAAGAAATACATTGGAGAGTTATTATGCAGATTTGGAATGCACGATTGTAATTCCATTTCCACTCCAATGGAACAAAATTTAAAGCTTTCTTCCAATGAAGGAGCAGCTTTCGAAGATCCAACCAAGTACAGGCAGCTTGTTGGAAGTTTGATTTATGTCACCACTACTCGTCTTGACATTACTTTTGCAGTAGGAATTTTGTCCAGATTTATGCATAAACCATGTGAAGGACATTGGACTGCAACTCAACGAGTTCTAAAATATTTAAAAGGAACTTAGACTCTTGGCATCAAATACTCAAAGGTTTCAGAATTCCATCTCACAGGTTATTCTGATTCAGATTTTGATGGCGACAAAGAACATGGGGTATCTACTTCTGGTTATTTGATGATCCTTGGATCAGGCGTTGTCACTTGGAGATCGAAGAAACAAACAGTTCCTACTGACTCTACAACTGAAGCCGAATATGTAGCAGCAGCTCAAGCCACCAAAGAAATTGTGTGGCTCAGGAAAATTCTCGATGATTTGCAGGAGAAACAGACAACTTCAACGCCTTTACTTGTTGATAATAATTTTGTAATTCAATTGGCCAAGAATCCTAGATTTCATGATCAAACCAAGCATATCAACACCAAATATCATTTGATTCGACATCATGTTGAGGTCAAAACCTTACATTTACAACATTGTTCCACTGCAGATCAAATTGCCGATATCTTCACCAAAGCATTGGGATGTGTAAAATTTGAACAATTCCGAATGCTGCTTGGCATGACAAATGTCCGTTTGGATTAAGGGGGAAATGCTAACTAATCCTTCGGGATCTTTAGTTTGTTTGATTGTACAGATAGTTTAGGTTTGGTAGTTTAGTTTTCTAACCACCTCTGCGGTTTCTGCCCTAACTGTTTTACTGTTCTAACAGTTTGTGTTGTATATATTTCTTTTATTTCATTAATAAGATTGTGTGCATGTGTGAATCACGATGGTGACTGTTCCGATTTCAGAGAAAAGAATGGAGGTTGTGGAAGGTGTGGATCTTGACAATCGCACCACAAATCTTGAGTTCGCCTATAGTGACATTACCGATAGCACAAATGATGTGTTGGAAGCCATTGTCAAGCTTCGCAAGGCAATTCAGTTTCTAAAAGATGGACATGCGCTCTTGACTCAAGTTAGAGCACAAGGCGCCTCGAATCCGACTCTTCTAGTTGAGCCTTGTGATGGGAAAAGAGACGATAAAGCACTAGATAATTTCTTTTGGGACATGGAAGAAATGTTCTCAAATATGCTTGGCTTATCTGATGAAGCTCAGCTCAAGAAGGCAGTCGCACTCCTCACAGGAGGTGCAAAACTCTGATGGAGAATGTGTGTTGTTGACAAGGCTACTGGGAAGGTGATTATAGAAATTAAGCCTTGGCAAGATCTTAAGGCCACACTCCAGTTGTAGTTCCGACTTGGAAACTCGGATTGGGTGGTTTGAGCCCAGTTCGACGAGCTGAAGCATACTGGCAAAATCAAAGACTATGTTTGTTCTTTCCAGATGCTCGATCATGAGGCCCTTAAGCTCTCTGATTTAGAGAAGCTTTATTTGGTCTTGAAACGTAAGAACTGAAGAAGCAGCTAGTGGACCTCACTGAGGTAGGGTATCTTCGCCCTTCTCGCTCTCCTTATTGTAGAATCTGAAACTACTATGTCTCCTCAGAGCCAATCGATTAATCAAATTAAATAACAAAGAACACACAATAACAACAACCCTATTTTTTTGGAATTGCACACACCAATTTCTTTTATTGAAACTTAATTAAAAAATTACATAGAGGCTGTATATATAAAGAATTTGCAGTCTAGAAGAATCAATAATAATTGTAGTTCTAAATATATTCCTAGCATTGCATGGAAAGTTACTAAGGCTCTCAAACTAAAAAAAACAAACTACTCCCTAAATTAAGAATACAATAAGTGCATGCACAACATGCTTTATTTACTAAAAACAAATTCATGCAAAAAACAAAACTAAAAATAGTCCTAAGGATTAATACATGTTGGAGTACATGCTTTATTTGCATGAGTAAACAAAAAAACTATTTAAACTAAAAATAGCTTATGCATGATGATGAATGGATAGCTTCATGTCCAAACTGGAGTTGCATGGAGCTGCATGCTAGAGCAGCATCACTTATCAACATACTTCCCCTTGATGTTGAGAGGGTTGACAATCTTATCTCGTAGTGCTATAAATTGAGCTTTCGCAACCGCTTTGGTAAATATATCTGCTAGCTGATCTTGGGTGTTGATGTGCTTCAATTCGACATCCTTCTTTTGCACCAAATCTCGTATGAAGTGATATTTCAAATCAAAATGCTTTGTTCTGCTATGATGAACCGGATTCTTGGCTAACTTGATGGCACTCACATTGTCACAATAAATTACTATAGGCTGAATTTGTTTTTCTCCAATTTCTTTCAAAACTTTTCTGAGCCAAAGAGCTTGTGTACCTCCTGAGGTAATTGCAACATACTCTACTTTTGTAGATGAGAGGGCAACAATACTTTGTTTTTTTGAGCTCCATGTAATCAAACTAGAACCAAAAGAAAAACAATTTCCAGATGTAGATTTACAGTCATCCATACTACCTCCCCAATCTGAATCACTAAAGCCTACAAGATTGAACATTTCAGAAGAGTAGTAATGAATACCAAAACTTAAATTCCCTTTCACATACCTCAAAATCCTCTTGGCTGCCTTCATATGTATTTTAGATGGATTTGTCATATACCTTGAAACAAGTGAAACTGAATAGGCAATATCAGGCCTCGTGTGGATTAGAAACATCAAGCTCCCCACAATACTTCTGTAAGCTGTCTCATCAACTAAATCAGCACCATCATCTCTACATAACAAATCTCCATGAGCACTTAGAGTGGAGGCAGGGTTACAATCAGTCATATTAAATTTCTTCAGCATATCCTGTGCATACTTTGTTTGACAAATGAAAATCTCATCCTTACTTTGATAAACCTCCATTCCTAGAAAATATTTCATTAGACCAAGATCTTTCATCTCAAATTTTTTCATCATAGCAGCTTTGAATTCATCTTTCATCTTAGAAATACTACCCATATACAAAAGATCATCAACATACAAACTTATGATGAGAATATCAGTACCTTCTTGTTTGTAGTAAAGGGTAGGATCACTCTTACTTCTCTAGAAGCCATTCTCCTGAAAGTATCCATCAATCCTGGCATACCACGCTCTTGGTGCTTTCTTGAGGCCATACAAAGCCTTCTTCAACTTGTAGACATAATTATCTTTTCCTTCCACTTCAAAACCTTGTGGCTGCTCCACATATACTTCCTCTTCTAAGTACCCATTCAAGAAGGTGCTTTTCATGTCCATATGATGTATGCTCCACTTCTTCTGATCTGCTAATGAAATCAACATTCTTATGGTCTCTTGTCTTGCTACTGGTGCAAATGTCTCTTCATAGTCAATTTCATACTTCTGTGTGAAGTCTTTAGCAACTAATCTTGCCTTGTGTCTTTCAACACTCCCATCACTGTTAAATTTGGTCTTGTAGACCCATTTGGTGCCAATCTTTTTTTTGTCATGTGGAAGTTCTGTTAACTCCCAAGTGTCATTCCTATGAATGGAATCCATCTCTTCTTCCATGGCTTTCACCCAAACCTCATTAGTACATGCATCTTCAAAACATGATGGTTCAAAATCAGCCTTGGCTAATAAAGCAAAATTCACTGTCTCACCTGCTGGGTTTTCTTCATGTACTTGATTTCCACTCTTCTGGTAGATATCACTCAATCTCCTTACCTTCCTTGTAGAACTTGGAGAAGAAGCTGGACTTGAACTTGGTACTAAAGAACTTGATGAAGGGTTGCATGGTGGAGTTAAACCACTGGATATAGAAACATTAGTTGGCTGCTCATGATCAATATCAGCAATTATATCATCATTCAAAATAGATTTTGGCTTCTCAACATGGCCTTTTTTATGACCATAAACTCCCCCTTCATCAAAAATCACATCTCTTGAGACAATAAGCTTGTTAGTGAGGGGATTATACAATCTATAAGCCTTGCTTTTCTCACTATACCCAATAAAAATACATGACTCACTCTTTGCATCTAACTTTTGTCTATTCTGATCAGGTACATGCACATAAGCCAAACAACCAAAAACTTTGAAATGATTAACATTAGGCCTTTTACCATACCAAGCTTCATAAGGAGTCATCTTTTCTAGTGTACTGGTGGGGCTACGGTTGAGGATGTACACCGTTGTAGCAACTTCATCTCCCCAATAAGAATTGCTCAATCCCTTGGTTTGTAACATGCACCTTGCCATTTCAACCAGAGTACGATTCTTCCTTTCAGCTACTCCATTTTGTTGAGGTGTGTATGTAGTAGTAAGTTGCCTCTTGATGTCATTAAAATCACAATAACTTTGAAAAGCCTTGGAGCAAAATTCTCCTCCACGATCAGTCCTTAAACATTTTATCTTGCATGTTTTCTCATTTTCCACAAGGGCTTTAAATTTCTTGAATGTATCCAAGGCTCCATCTTTGGCCTTCAAAAAATATACCCAACAATTTTGTGAGTAATCATCAATAAAAGTGATGAAATATGATGACTTACCCAAACTCTTAGTCTGTATAGGACCACATATATCTGAATGAACAAGCTGAAGTGGGTGATGAGCCCTCCATGCTTTGCCCTTTGGAAACTTTTCCCTTGCATGCTTTCCTTTAGCACAACCTTCACAAACCTCCTTGTGTTCCTCAACCTTGGGCAAACCAGAAACTAATGCATGCGAGGTCAGAAACTTCAAACTATGAAAATTTAAATGCCCATACCTGAGATGCCATAACCAACTTGAATCTTCATAAGCCATATTTGCCAAACTGATGTTATGTTCACCAAACCTCAAGGGGAACATTATATTTCTTGTCATAGGAACAACAATGATCACCCTATTACCCTTATTCTTATCATAGATAGTACGTCTTATTCTCAAAGACTACTTTATAATTTTTTTCACATAGCTGCCCAACACTTAACAAATTGTGCTTCAATTGTGGAGTATAATAAATATCATGAATACTCTTTATACCTTCTTTTGTTTGGACCTCCATAGCTCCTTTGGTAGCAACCTCTAATGATTTATCATCACCAAGCTGGATCTTGGATTTGAAACTTCCATCCTTTGTTGAGAACAACTTCTCATTCCCTGTCATATGGTTAGAGCATCCAGAATCTAGGTACCAAACATCTTTACTAGTATTTTCACCCTTGGCATAAGATAAAAATAAGTGATCAGGAGGATTCTCACTACTTTCTTGAGCATAGTTAGCACTTTTACCTTCTTTCAATCTACATTCTCTTTCAAAGTGGCCATACCTATTACAATGGTAACATTGAACATTTCTCTTATCAAATTTGCCTGGCTATGGACAATCCACAGGAAAGCCCAGCGAAAAGAATTGTTATGCAGATATAGAAGCCACATTAAGATGTTTGAAAGAGAAATATGGAGTACAGGAGGACCGAGTTATACTTTATGGCCAGTCTATAGGAAGTGGCCCTTCTGTTGATTTAGCAGCAAGAATGAACAAACTGGGAGGGGTTGTTTTACAGGGTGCAATACTTTCTGGATTACGTGTTATCTTCCCTGTGAAGAAAACCTACTATTTTGACATTTTTAACAATGTGGATAAGATTGAAAGGGTGAATTGCCCTGTGCTTGTCATGCATGGTACTTTGGATGAAGTTGTGGATTTTTCGCATGGAGAACAGCTATGGGATCTTTGCAAGGAAAAGTTTCAGCCCTTGTCGGTTATGCATGGGAGACATAATGATTTGGAGAGCTTTAGGGTTTTTTCTTCACATCTAAAAAAGTTTTTGTCCAGTGTGGAGAGAAGACTACTTTTGAGTAGTACTAGTGAAAGTTACAGGCAAGAACCTTCCATTGAGCATTTAAGATGCCCACTAACTTTGAGTGTTGAACAGGTACTTATGGATCCTCAAGCTTCTCTCCCTTTATATGAAGAATACAAAGGACTTCATGATAATGGATTACCTATCTCAACCAACCTCTGCTTAGTATCCTCTTCCTCTTGAGCCACCTCTCCCTCTACCTCTTGAAGAATTTTGGCTTTGCCCTTTACCTTGGCCTTGATTGATTTTGGCACTACTGCTGCTTGCATCTTCATTTTTTGTGATTAGCAATTTAGAGGAAAATGCTTTCTCTACACCTTCAAAAAAATCTTTCAATCTTTCTTCATGAGACATCAGGGATCCAACCAGTTGATCAAACTGTAGTTTTGTCAAATCCTTGCTTTCTTCTATGATTATTACTACATGATTCCATCTGGGTGTCAAAGATCTCAACACCTTTTTAATCAAAACTTCATTGCTTACAATTTCTCCAAGTGTAGCCATTTTATTGACCACATCTTTGACTCTGACACAATAATCACTTATACTTTCGGCTTCTTGCATCTTCAAATTCTCGAACTCTCTCTTCAATGTCTGAAGCTTGACCACTTTAACTTGATCACTACCCTGATAAGCTTCTTGTAGATTCTTCCAGGCATCTTTGGCAGTTGTTGCTCCTGATATTCTTGGAAATAAGCTCTTATCAAGAGCTATCTGAATGTGAAACAAAGCTTGAGCATTCTTTTTCCTTGCTTCCTTTCTAGCTATTTTGTCATTGGTTGTAAGGGCATTCCAATCAGCTGGCTCTTCATAACCTGATTCAATAATCTCTCACAAATCTTTTCCAATCAAAAAGGTCAGCATCTTAATGCACCAATAATCATAATCATTCCCATCAAATTCTGGAACGGGCATATGGTTAGAATTCGACATGATTAACTTTGACGAAATTCCAACAATAAAACTTTAACCCAAAACAATTTTACCTGCTCTGATACCACTTGTAAAATTTGAAACTACTATGTCTCCTCAGAGCCAACCGATTAATCAAATTAAATAACAAAGAACACACAATAACAACAACCCTGTTTTTTTGGAATTGCACACACCAATTTCTTTTATTGAAACTTAATTAAAAAATTACATAGAGGCTGTATATATAAAGAATTTGCAGTCTAGAAGAATCAATAATAACTTCAGTTCTAAATATATTCCTAGCATTGCATGGAAAGCTACTAAGGCTCTCAAACTAAAAAAAGCAAACTACTCCCTAAATTAAGAATACAATAAGTGCATGCACAGCATGCTTTATTTACTAAAAACAAATTCATACAAACAAAAAAAAACTAAAAATAGTCCTAAGGATTAATACATGTTGGAGTACATGCTTTATTTGCATGAGTAAACAAAAAAACTATTTAAACTAAAAATAGCTTATGCATGGTGATGAATGGATAGCTTCATGTCCAAACTGGAGTTGCATGGAGCTGCATGCTAGAGCAGCATCACTTATCAACACTTATGTGGCCCCAGTGCTCTTTCAAAAAAAAATAGATGGCTCCCTGCGTCTATGTGTGGATTACAGAGCACTTAAAGAATAAGTATTTGTTCCCCCTCCATAGTGGACAACTTTGATCGCTTAGCTGAGGCTAGATACTTCACAAAGCTAGATTTATGCCAAGGCTACTACCAGATCTGAATTGTTGTTGGTGATCATGAGAAAAGACTCCCATCACAACTCAGTACGGGTTGTATGAGTTTATTGTGATGTCATTTGGGCTCACAAATGCCCCTGCGGCATTCAATACTTTGATGAACGATGTCTCTCGCAGTTTATCTTGACGACATTCTAGTTTACAACAATTGTGCATTGCTTGAGGGTATGGAGGGGCCTGGCTTAAACATCACACACTAAGCCTTTGACCGCTCAGGTGGCAGTTGTGGGCCAATTTCCTTTGCCAAGGTCTGCTTCGGTCTGTTCCCGTTTCCGTTAGCGTTCAAATTCAAAAATTTCTCCCACGCAAATTTCAGTGGATGTCCGTATAAATTCCATCGCAGCCCGTGGGCAGTTTTTGTTTCCCACCGCTCTCCTGGCCTATGCTAAAATGGGAGCTTTCTGAACAAGGTTTGGACATCCAAGAAAGTGCAATAGAACGGCGATTATTGTTAGATATCAGTTGGAAATGCTCGGGTAAACATGTGTGCAAAAATGTGGAAGCAAAACCAAGGCACGTGAACTTTTTGATCGGATGCCTCAAAGAAATGCGGTCTCATTGAACACTTTTGCAGAAGCCGAGATTGTTGCCATCGATTTGAACAGGGCGTCGCTTATTCCCCATTGAAGGGAATCAACACCAACGATCCCTGAGCAGCAATGACACAGAAAGAATACTCTCCGTTCCAGGACCTCCAATCTCTGTTTTTGGCTGTCATCACGTGGAATGAACAAGGAGTGGAGCAAACTGACTTAGCAGCAACTGTGCTGTCATCTTTTACCCCGCATGATTAGAGGATATGCACAAAAATGCATTTGCTGAAAAGAATTTAGAAGCTTTCAACGAAATGCAATTGGCAGGCGTAATGCCAAACTCCGCAACATCTGCCAACATCCTCACAGCCTGCGCGAAAATGGTAGCTTTGGAACAGGGCATGGAGATCTATCACACAATAAACGGTAGAGGAATTTTGGAGATGTTGTAGCTGAAACTTCCCTGGCAGACATGTATGCAAAATGTGTAAGCATAGAAAAGGAGCGTGAACTGTTTGATAGAATGCCTCCAAAAATTGTGTGGCAGAAATAGATGTAAAATGTGGAAGCACAGACAAGGGACCTGAACTGTTTGACAGAACACCTCAAAGGAACATGCTTTTTTGGAAAGCCCTGATTGCAGGATATTAAGAAAATGGGTTGGGGATCTCTTCTTTGGTACACAGTGCCAAAACATTCAATAGTGTTACAAGGGGATTCCTGTGGGGATTTATGTAATAAATATATAATTGAGTTCTTTTAGAATCTTTAGAATCTTTGGGCTTCAATACAAGCCACCACGATTTATTTTTCAATGATATAGCAACAAGGAAACGTGAAATTCATTAGGGCTTTGGACTTTGTTTAAGTTCACTTTAAATGAATCTCAATTCATCGCCTCCTTAATGAAAGGTGTCATTAATATTTGATTATCTTCACTTGTGTTTAAAAAGAGAATGAAGTATAGGAATTCTATTTTCTCCTATAATTTTAAATCCCCATCACTTGTAATAATTTCACTAAAAAGAAAAATTTATTCAAGTTTGATGGGTTTAGGTTCAATGAGAGGTTCTCCTCCGAAATTTTATAAAAGTGATTTTTGTAGCTCCTTCTTTCCCTACTTAACCTATTGAAAAGTTTTATGTTCTTTTCACGTTAAGCTAGCTAAATGTCTCAAGATTTTTATTCCTAGATCTTATTTTCCTTTGCTTTGACATCTATTAATTTTAAGATAAGAGAACTTTTTTCATGAATTGATCCTAGTCTATTCCTCTAAATATGATTAATCCATTGAGAGTGTTTAGTTTCATTTCTATCCATTCCTTTCCAATAGAATGTTCTTAAAAATTGGAATTACTATTCCAGTCCTTATGATTTTTTTAGGAGTATGATCTTTTTAGTAGAGAATAGTATTGGTGATTCTTGTTTTTAGAAGCTTGCTTCATCAATGTTCAATGAGATATATAATGAAGGGTTGATCATAAAACTACATATTTTTTTTAAGTTGAAGGTGAATTTGAGCTTTAGATGATCTTCAATGACTTGTAAAGTCAAAGGAAGGTCTTCTAAAACCAAGCATATAATTATTTCAAATTTTATAAAATCATTATGCTCAATCAATTTGGGAAATATAAAAATAATATCATATATCTCTTTACTATTATAATTAAGCCGGGCCTTTTTTTTTGTTTATGTGAGTGTTCCATTCCTATGTGTAAAATCTAAGAGTGTATTCATCTAGATAATGGGGCTAAAATCAATATGTGACATAATAACCCTTCATATGCTTCCCTACTTGTCATTTGAGGTTAATATAGTAGTAAATTTTTCACATATCATGTATAATTAATTTATGAGTTTCATAATGTATTACATAATCTGCCATAGTTATCTCCTAATGGTAGGGAAATTAGGTCAATTTATGATAAAACTAGAAAATTATAATTTAGAGATAATTTTAGTTTCCTAAAAGAGTTTCTAATTAATAATTTGGTTGACCAAACCTACTTCTATGAAAATTTGAAACCATAAATTTTGGTTTGATAGAGGAGGTATCCATTCATGTTAAAGAGTTCCCACCAATCTAGGAGAGCAAGTCATCTTGAAGAAAATGAATTGACCAAATTTCGTAAGGTAGTTATGATCTCCTCATATCTTGTAATACTTGATGTTGTGGAGAATTTTAATTTGAGGATTCCTTAGGATCAACTTATTCTTTTTTAACCCATTTCACAATAATTTATGGGATATTCTATCTATTTTTTAATAGATTTTTTATTTATAATTCTTATAGAAGATTGAATTCACCTCATTTTCTATTAGCAAGGAATCCTCTTGAGAGGAATTTTAATTTGTAAGAATCCCCTCGTCAATTTCACAAGATAGGAACCATTAAAACTTCTTGAGAGATTAATTTCATTTTCTCAGCACCAATTGTTGGATTGGGATCTTGATTACTAGAATAGAATTAATTTTCCCTATCTTCACTCCATTCACTCAATGTTGATTCCTTTCTTGAATGGTTAGCTATTCCTTAGTCTAGATCAAGAACAATTTTTTAAGGCTATTACTAAAAATATTATGTGTGATTCTTCAAAGATGTGATTATTGGAAAAAAAAATAGACATTTATTTATTTCCTATTTTTTACTAATGTTTATTTATTTTCTTATATAAGTCTTCTTCTTTCCTTGGGGTTATGCAATTAGAAAGGTTATTCCTACCTTTTTATATACCTTTTATTGGGTTTTCTCCCAATCATTACTGGTATATTTCTCAAACAAAATTTTGATTAGAATTATAGTGATTATTCTAATTATATTTTACCAAACAATCAAAATTTGCTCATTATTTATTTTTCCAATTCGCTTGCATGTGGTTTCTCACTATTTCTTATGGAGTATTTAAACTATTTTATGTTTAAATGGGAAAGCTTGCATACACATTAGAATGTATAATTGGTTATAGGGATTACTAGGAATTATTTCATAATAAATAGGCTCTCAATTATTTTAAAACCAATTATATCAAAGTAGCACATATAATGTTATTATTATCCCTAAATTTTTTGTGCTTCACTAAACTAGTTTATTAAATGATTCAATATAGTGCATAATTAAGGATAATTAGGTCCCACAAACCTAATTACATGAAATTAGCATGCCTTAGGGATTTACTATCATTGGTTTGACACATTTGCCAATAAATTTATTTGTTCAATCAAGTGTTCAATTGCAATGAGCCCTTATTATAAAAGAGTTTGTTATATTTATTATTGATGATATATTAGTTAAATAAATAAAGATTTATTTAATTAATAGAAGAATTAAGCTTAGATAAATAAATAAATAAATATATTTATTTAATTAGACATGACAATTTTGGGTGTCTACATTTTGCCCCTCTTTGAGACAATGTGGCTTGTCGGGTTGTTTCAAAGAAGATAATATGAACTGATACAGAGTTGCCCCAAGATGGGAATGATATGCCCCCTCGAGAGATTGGATGAAAATGTCTGAAAAGATTGCTGACAATCTCTCGATAAGAAAGAGAGGCTAGAATGGACTGACCGGATAAAGTGACAGAGTCACGGAATAACGAAGACTGACACAGGAGACTAGGGCTAGGGTAGTCTATAAGATAGACCACGAGGGGAAAACATCCTCATTGTCATCCACACATCCAAGAGATTAGAGTGCAGAGCGAGATAGAGCAGTAGCAGTCAGCAGCGATGGCATTGGTTCACAGATTCGACCGCATTCGCTGATTTCAGAGGCTAGCAGATGCAGGAGAGCCAGTAAGTACCACAAAACCTCCTTGTACTTTGATGCATTTATTGTTGTCATTAATGCATGCTAGGTAGAGTAGTAAATGCGCTTAGAATAGGGTCCAAAAAATGTCAAAAACATGTAGGCATGGCTACGTTGGTGCCAAGCGCATTTATGCGGTCTAAAAGAGCGTTTATGTCATGAAAGCACGTTTGTGTCCAAAAATATGAATTTGTGTCTTCTAGGTCAAATCGGCAGTTCTGTGATGAACATACGCTGTCGATTGGATAAGCTGCTGAGAGGATACACTCAAGCAGGTCCTCTAGGGAAAACTAGGATAGCAAATAGGGCTAGGATTGACAATTTTGTGACAGAACATACGTTGCCAATTAGGAAACTACTCAAGAGGATTCACTCAAGAAGAGGCCCTAGGATAGGATAGATCAAGGCACTTTGTGATGAACAGTAAGTACCAAGATACAGTACTTTGTGATGAACAGGGAGTACTAAAATATGAGCAGCACTTTGTGATGAACAGTGAGTGCAAATGTGAGCAGCACTTTGTGATGAACAGGGAGTGTCAAACACGTAGTACTTTGTGATGAACAGGGAGTACCACTAGGATAGAAGCAACACTTTGTGATGAACAGGGAGTGTCAAACACGTAGTACTTTGTGATGAACAGGGAGTACCACTAGGATAGAAGCAACACTTTGTGATGAACAGTGAGTGTCACTAGGACTGAGTTGATTGATTTGTGTGACTGCAGGAGTATTTGCCTATGCTGGAGTCACGGGAGAGATTCCCATCGACTCAGAGGTTGCTACTTGAGTTGACAGCCGAGGACCGAGCTGCGATTGAGGCTATGGGATTGAGACATATTTTGTATGTGCCTGAGTTTCGGGCGAATATGGGATTGCTAACTGCACTGGCGGAGAGGTGGCACTCTGAGACTTGCACCTTTCATTTACCGATGGGGGAGATGACAGTCACCCTCGAGGATGTATACATGATTTTGAGGATACCGATCGATGGGGAGCTGATTCCCTACGATCGAGATGGAGACAGGGATGCATTGAGACGAGTGTTTCAGGATCCAGGACTGGAGATGAGGGCAGGATATGTGACATGGGACATGATGACATGGACAGGATTAGCACTACTGGCGATGTTGGGAGGAGTGATCAGTGGGTTCCTCTGTATCAGTTTTGTACCATTTTGTATGATGATGTAGACACCTGTGGGTGATTTTGTAGCCATATGTATTTTGACATCATTGTATCATGACACTTATGATTATATATATGAGATGATTCATCTTTGCGGCAGCTATATGCATGCGTACCTATGTGATGTATGTTTCTATGTGATGCTTATGATATGGATGGAAATATGTATATGATGCAATGCAATATATTTTTTTGTTCTTTTATGTTTTATATGTGTTATGCCAATGCAAATGTGAATGTATGAAATGCCAATGAATATGATAATGCAAATAATTATTTACATGATGAGAATATAAAATGTGCTAACATGTGTTGTGTGCAAGATGTGATGCAATTGTGATATCTATATGTATGTATGAAATGCTTAATATGTGGTAATGCAGGTGCAACTACATAAAATGCAAATGTTTTTGGCGTGTCATTATACTCAGTCAAGTGATAGCAGGCTACATGGACTCAAGAAGGATGATGGAAGTCAATCAAGAAAGGGGGATGAAAGATAGAAGATATGAAAGTGAAAGAGCTTCTTGTGCATTATCATAATTGAGATTTATTATGGCAAGTAGGTTATGACAATCGAGGCATATGTTCGACCCAGAAAGTCATTGTACCTGTTTGCATGGAGATAAGACAGTCACAAACAAGGAATGCCCTAGTTCACACTAGACTCACAGTGTCCTCATATCCTTGGACAAGTCATAGCATTACTAAGAGACAATCCATAGACAACAAAAGAAAATAGGTGACGATACCCCATCCTCACCTTTCTAGTCAAAGACATCCTGGAGATAGAATCTCTAGTCAAAGACATCCTAAAAAAGCTAAAAGACATGTCACCAAAAGATAAAATCAAAAGAAAACCAAGACTCGACACCAACATCCACTGTAGTCCTCAAATTTAGTGTCTCTTGTCACTTGTATAAGTCTTATTTGATTGTGGTCACAATGTTTACTTTCACAAAAAGGATAGATAGCACGGAACCATATGTTGTCTGAGTCTGTTGAAAGATTTGATTTTGTTGAAGCCCATTGTTGTTGTTGTCTCATCTGAAACTGACTGAATCCATGAAACTGATACTTTATTGTGGAGAAGATGAAACTTTATTGCGGATTGGCGATGCAAATGTTGCTTTATTGCGGATTGTGCGCGGATAGACTGAAGGAAGCTGGAAGAAACTGTACTCCTCGAAACATGTGATGTTCTCAGTTCCACACCCATCACTAGACATAGGACTTGCCTTAGCCACAGATAGGATCTGATTTATTATGGATGGAAAGGGAGGTGAAAAGGGAGGTTTATTATGAATGGCTAACCAATCTTGGGTAGATCAATAACAAGACATGATGGGAATGGGTAAGTTTATTATGAACGAATAGGTTGTGAGTGTGTGCAAAGTGAAAGGATGAAAGTGAATCCTGAAGGAGGGAGGAGCAATGTCTCTACGCATGGCGCTGGTGACCCAGTTTTCACCATGGTACTTGCCTAGGGCACCACCGAAGTGGTTTTCACCGTTGGACGAAATTATTTCTCTTTACTTTTTTCAATTTTTCAATGTTTTTTGTGTCACAAGGCGCTTGTTTGCCAGGTTTTCACCAAGTAACGATTTTTTTTGTTTTATAATTTCTTTTTGTATTTTTGAATTTTTTTATTTTTTTTGTATTTTTGAAATTTTTGATTTTTTTGTATTTTTGAAATTTTTGATTTTTTTGTATTTTTTGAATTAGGATATTCCAAAGAGCTATGTGTAGAACCTGCGAAGGTGCATGCTGTTGATAGGATCCTCCAAAGGTTCACCTTCTATAGTTGAGAGCTGATATGCACTAGATCCATAGGTTGCTGTGATGATGTAAGGACCAAGCCAATTTGGTTCGAACTTGCCCTTCTTCTCTCTGTCTTGCTGATTTTTGGGATTTTCTCTAAGAACTAAGTCACCTACCTCAAATGTGCGAGGCTTGACTTTATGATTGTAGCTGCATTGTTCCTTGACTGAATGATTTGTAGCTTGAGTGACTATCTTCCTTGATAAAGGAATTGAGATAGAATTACTAGTGTGTGGACTACGTAGGCCCGTATGTGTGTCACCTGAAGAAGTTTGGGCATCCCTGATAACAAAGTCCCTTGAGGAAGTTCCATTAAAGATCCATGATGTATCGCCAAAAGGAGATGGATGTGTGGAACAAGTGGATGAGTGATGAAGGCTTATGATTGCAAAAAGAAGTGAAAGTAGGATAGCATGATGGAGACTTAGGATCAACAAGTATTCTTTTTGGCTTGAAATTGTAGAACTTTTGCCCCCAGTTATTTTGATATTAGGGGAGATCAACTCTTGCTCTTTTTGCTTCATAGGATTTTTATCCTTGACTTTGATTTTTGCAGAGTCCAATAGCTTTTGATTTTGATTTGGACTAAAGGACTTTTCTTTAGTTTTGACTTTTAGATTTTTCTTTTCAAAGCTTGATTTTTGATCCCCAATGAGTAAGGGCTTTTGTAATTCTTGTTGATCCAAGTCTGGAAGTGGAGTGGAAATGGAATGAGTGGATGAAATGGTAAGGCTATGTGAGTTCTCAAGAGGGCTAGCGATATACTCAATAGATTCTTTGTTGGAACCACTCTTAGGATTATTGATATCAAGAGTTGCTTGCACCACTAGAGGAGATTTGCATTCGGACTTAGTAGCCACAACACTAGGTGGTTCACACCCAATTCCTTGGAATTGCAATTTTTTTGTAGGTTGTTCTTGTCGACTGAATACCTTAGGAGATAGCGGGAGTTGATCAACATGAAAGATATACTCACCACATCCCATATCTTTAAACTTGAACTTTTCTTTGATCTCTGCCTGTTTTGATGTAGAAGCTTTTAAGGATTCTGAATCAACATATGCTAATGAAGGAATAGCTTCTCGATTAGCTGGAATTGTTATTTCGGATCTAGGTTGCAGATTGTTGCAATATATGAATGGATTTGGATCCGCTTTGACGGTCACTTCAACTCCATTGTATGGAAACTTGATACATCGATGATATGTAGATGGGACTGTGCTCATCTCATGAATCCATGGACGTCCTAGCAATATATTATATGTGAGATCAAGATCAAGTACTTGACAAACCACATCCTTTGTAACTAGCCCAACTCTGAGAGGTAAGGTGACTGTACCCTTGGATGAAAGCTCTTCATCATCATATGCTTTGATAGTAATTTTGTTTGTAGAATTCACAGCTTTGTCGGAATATCCCAATTGTTTAATAGTGCTCAATGTACAAATGTTTAGACTTGCTCCTCCATTTATCAGGACTCCTTTGATTCTATGTTTGTGTATGAAGGCTTCAATGTGTAATGGTACATTATGTGGTTGACTTACGGAGGCATCATCGGCTTCTGTGAATGTAAGGGAGTGTGGAATGGAAAGGTATCCCACCATGGCTTGAAACTGGTCCACGTTCAGATCAGTAGGAACAACAGTTTCTCTCAAGATTTTGTCAAGAATGGATTTATGTGTGGGGGATATGCGCAAGAGTTCAAGTATGGAGATGAGCACGGGTGTCTTCCCTAACTGTTCTTCAAGGTCATACTCAGGTTTGGTTGATGAGGAAGTGGTGTTTTTAGTTGGAGCACCTTGCGAAGCGATTTTACCTCAGCGGGTTGTAACATGACATTCAAAGGTAGGTTTGGAAGAAGATCCAACGCCTTTCAAAACGATCTTGGGTCTCTGAGTAGAATTCTCAGGGGTTTTGTCCTTGATGATAATGGTAGAGACATAATTGTCCATCGAGATGTGATTGATAGTTGAATCATAGTTGTAGGATGCTCTGGTATAGTTGGTTTGATCATATGTGACTTTAGCTTTTCCTTTGTCATGTTTTGGGAATGGTTCCTTAAACATTTCATGTTCTTGATTGGATGAGTGTCCCTCAATCTCAATGTCACCTCTATCAATGAGATCTTGTATGATGTTCTTCAGTCGATGGCAATTTCCTGTCTTGTGACCCTTGCTCTTATGAAATTCACAATATTCATCATCATTCCACCAATTTGGTTTAACCTTTGGCTCATATGGAGGTAGATCTGGAATTGTTATTATCTTGTTTGCCACTAGCTTTTTGAAAACTGACTCAAGTGGTTCTCCCAATGGGGTGTACTTCCTTCGTGACTTTGAAGTTGTTTGAGTATTCACTTGATTGTTTGTAGAACTTGATCCAGAAAAAATGATTTTTGGTTGAACTGTATTGGCATCAGCAACACCATCATTGACTGTGTTCTTGTTTTTGTTCCAAAATCTTGGCTTATCTTTTCCTTTAAAGTCTTGTTTGTTTTCTTTGAATATTTTAATGACTCCTTGTTCAATTAGGACCTTCTCTGTCACTAAGCCTTTTTCAATGACATCCTTGAAGGTGGAAAAACAAGCTTTCCTTAGATCATAGCCAATGTCTTTGTTAACATTCTAGGTGAACATCTCTACCATTTGTTTTTGTGGAATTTCACAAGAGCATCTACTGGCTAGATTCCTCCATCTTTGTAAAAATGATTCAAAAGACTCTCCCTCTTTTTGCTTGGTGTTGCACAAAGTAGTGACTGATATGTCTGTCTCTATGTTGTAGGAGAAATGTTGCATAAATGCCTCTGCTAGATCACCCCATGACTTAATACCAGGTGGGAGTTGGGAGAACCATTCCATAGCTTGATCACCTAGGCTTTGTGGGAATAATCTCATCAAATATGTCTCTTCTGCTGCTACCTCAATGCAAGCTATGAAAAATTGTCTTATGTGTACCTTAGAATCCCCTTTTCCTCTATACTTATCAAACTTAGGCGTCACAAAGTGTGTAGTAAATGGAGGCATTGGAATGCTTTTGTCAAATGGATAGGGACATATGTCTCTCATTGTGTATGTTGGCTTTGGTGTATTTATGTCCTCCATTTTCTTTTGTAAGTCTCTGATTTGTTGCTCCAAATTGCTCTTAGGTGGAGATCGACTTCTTGGACCATACCCCATGCTTGAGGCACCAATTGGAGGAGGAGCATGTTGCATATATGGATGATATTGATCATACACATGTTCATATGGAGGAGGTCTATAGTGATGTTGCGTATATGGACCACTTGGTATAGATTCATGTTGAGGAATGAAATATCTATTTTGTACATGTATACCATACTCTACAGGCATGTCATGTTCTAATGTGTTGCCCCCAAATTTGACACGAGGTTTCCTTGTGTCCAAATTTTGAGCATGCCTTTGAATATCCAATTGCTTTGGTGGTTGATCCTTAGCATTGGTATGTGATTGAGCATATCTTTCTGCATAAGACTTCCATAATGGTCTGCAAAGGTGAGTATCATATGCTTGACCATGTGTATGTGGGACCTCTGGTTTTTGAAACAAAGATGATGGTGATTCAAGAACTATATGTGGTCCTCTATTGCCTCCAGTATTAGGTCTCCTTTGATCCATGTTGGAGTGAGGTTGTTGCAAAGGTCGATTTTCCATTATTTGAGACATGTCAAAATCATGAGGTATCTTGGCTCCACTTTGTGCCATCATTTGTAAGAAGTATTGTCTATCCGTCCTCATTATTTCCTCAACCAATCGATTGAAACGGAGATCCCTAATGGATTCTTCCACATCTGCTGAATGTACTGAAAAGTTGTCCATATCATCATTGTGTGTATCATTGTTGTTTGTAGTGTCCATGTTCTCAACATTTGGAATGTTTCTATAGGCATCCATGTCAGGTAATGTAGTATGATCAGAATTGAAAAAGATATCATTGTCATACTCATAAGAACTCATTTTCGCTAACTCTTGAGCCTCTTTAGTTTCTCTCCTAGATTTTTGAAGACGGGTTTCAACCATGAACTAGGTATTGACCGAGATGTGTGAGACTAGATGAAAATGGAAAAAGTATGGAAGACCAAGAGTTGGATGGAATGTAAATGAATCTGAGGCGTACTTGCAATGTCCAAAGTGTAAGACCAATTATGTATGTAGTAGAGTAGGTGTGACTTCCAAAGAGAGGATAGTTTCTCTTGATGAGGTAAGTTGACCTTGACTCTAAGTAAGACCAAATGAGACCCAAAGGTGATAGACCTTGATGAGGGACCACTTAGCAAAATGTTGTTGTATGTAGTGTGTTGACAAAGTATGATGAGGACAAGCAAGTGACCTTTTGACTCAAGTTTAGACAAATGTAAATTTAATGCAAGATGTAAAGCAATGATGGACTTTGTGAGACCCAAAGACAGGTTGAATGCTAGATCAAAACCTGGAGAAACAACCTAGGAAGCTCAAGAATTCTGAAACTGATTGCTCTTGCTTGCTGGACTGTAAAATTTTTCCAATTTGTGAAGTTGTTGGTTGTGACCAAATCTGAATGTTTGACTGTTTTTCGTGACAAGAGGACACAATGTTGATGAGAACTCAATGTTTGCAAGTGTTTAGACTCAAAATGACTCTAAGAAAAGTGTGTTGTTTGATGTAAAAATGTTTTGCATACACTTGAAGACACAAAAGGCACAATGTTTTGCTGTTTGGTCTTGAATGTTTTGAATGTTTAAAATAAGTCAAGCACAATTCTTATGGCTGGCCAAGACAATAGTTGTTGATCCCCCATGAGGTTTTACCCCCGAGGCTACGCTATTCAGAGCGGATACTTAGATGCTTGACCTCACTGGCTCCACCCTCGGCACTCACTTCTCGGGTCAGCCAAGCATCAGTCCCCACGAAAACTCCCTGTGGTGAACTTTGTATCTCTACTAAGAACCGTATGTGTGTGGGCCACTACCAGAGGTTCGACCTCATGCCTGAACAACTAGAAGGATTTTGGCTTCTAAAACAAAAAGGTGCTAGTAAGGGGATCCGCTCGTGTGGCCATACATACGGCACTTTCAGCTCTGTAAATACAGAAGGCTCCTAGACAGTAGGGGTTATGCCCTACAACTAATCAAATAAATTTGATCAAATGGGTTTATGGGGAGACATAGTATCGGTATGAACTAATTAGCACACGTTATTCATAGTTTTCACCATGAATACAGTTATTTATAATGGTTTGGAAGAAAATGGCTTTTCTTTTGCTATGACTTGGGTCGTTCTCTTCTCACTAGTAGTCCTAATGACCACACGGGAAGACAGGCCCTCTAAAGATTAAACAAAAAGAGTCTATTGCTCAAGACACAAAAGGCAATGATTCAATTTTAGTGCACCAATTGAAGTGTTTGCTAGTCTATGAAAATAAGACACACAATAAAAATCCAAAAACCCTTGCCAAGGACCTGCAACAAAGATTTATTAGTAGTTTGGATTGTTTGAAATAATCACCCCTTCCTGCAAGCACACAAGTTAGGTAAATTTTAGATCCAAAAGACTTTGTGAAATAGGGGCCTTCAACAATGCATTTTGTTGACCAATTCAAAGATCTGATTCATCATAAAGAAAGACCACTTGTAAAATTTCAAAATATTTCCAGAAATGTAAGAAAATCCAAAAAAATTGCTAATTTGCTCCAAAAAATAATTTTTTATGAAAAATCATAAACAATTCATATAAAATGCAAAATCGATCCAAAAAATATGAAATTTTTACTGGAGAGTCCTGATGATCTTCCAAACCTATACATAAAAGTTTTTGCAACAAATCCAAGCAGTTTGTGAGATATGAGTAAAATAATGCAAAACCCTAATTTTCAAAGATCTGATTTTTGAGGAATGATTTTGCATCAAATTTAAAATTACAAAGAACAAATCCTGTATATAATTCTAAGATATTTCCAAAAATGTAAGAAAATCCAAAAAATTCGCTAATTTTCTCTCAAAATTATTTTTTTATGAAAAATCATAAAAAATTCATATAAATTGAACAAGTGATCCAAAAAATCTGAAATTTTTACTGAATCTTTCTGATACTTTTCCTAACCTGCACAAAAACGTTTATGCCAAAATTCGAAGCCGTTTGTGAGATCTGATCAAAATAAGGAAAAACCCTAATTTTTAAAGATCCGATTTTTAGGGAAATATTTTGCATCAAAATTAAAATCACAAAGAACAGATCCTATGTATAATTATGAGAGATTTCCAAAAATGTAAGAAAATCTGAAAAATTCTCTCATTTTCTCTCAAAATTAATTTTTTATGAAAAATCATAAAAAATTCATAGAAAATGAAAATGTGCTCCAAAAATTCTGAATTTTGTATTGAGGGCTCCTGATACTTTCTTCAACCTGCAAAAACAATTTGGTGCAAAATTTCCAAGTCGTTTGTCTGATATGATCGAATCTCTCCAAGATCTTGATTTTGTGTCCAAAACCCTTGCTGCACAAGATTATTCTCCAAATTGTTTTACAAAACAACAATATAGGGTTAGAAAAATCTGCAAAAAAAACACAGATCTAATAAAAATCCATGTCCCATGGGGCGTGCCAAAATGTATATGGTGAAAATGGATAACAATAATAACGATATTGAAAGGCTAAATGAATTCAACCACAAAACCCTAGCCTAACAACAACAAAGATCCACCATAACATATGAAGATTACCTAAGACAATGCAAATCAAACGAAATCACAAAGATTATACCATCACATGTCCAATAGGGTTTGGATCTCCATTCTTCCTATCTCCATTAATCTTGTTTGATGTATTTGCTCTTAGATTTTATGTGCACAAGAGCTCAACAAAGAACGAAATGTGGTTGCAAGTAGGATTGCATATGCCAAGTAGTCAATTGATCAAGTAGTTAGGGTTTGATAATGAAGGAAGCATCCTCTTATATAGAAGACACTATATGAAATGGAGGGATAAGATTGAGAGGTGTAAAAGGAGGTCGGCTATGATTAGAGGGTAGGTAAAAGAAATAATAAAATAATGAAAGGGGTAGGTAGTGTATGAATTAAGAGATGAATGACATGTGTCATGGGTAGAAAAGGTTAATGAATTAATTAAATAAATAAAGATTTATTTAATTAATAGAAGAAGTGGGATAATTAAATAAATAAGATATTTATTTAATTTAGAAAAAGGATAATTTAAATAAATAAAGGTATTTATTTAAATGAGAAATAAGGCTAGAAGAGGATAAATGAATTAATTAAATAAATAAAGATTTATTTAATTAATAGAATAATTAAGCTTAGATAATTAAATAAATAAATATATTTATTTAATTAGACATGACAATTTTGGGTGTCTACAATAATAACTTAGAGAAAAAAAAAATTAGATGATAACAAATTTTGAACTTTTTTAATAAATAAGAAAAAGTGTTAGATTTGTTTAAAAAGAGCCTAATATTTTTATTTAAGATTTAAATAAAAAAAGTTCACGTGCCTTGGTTTTGCTTCCACATTTTTGCACACATGTTTACCTGAGCATTTCCAACTGATATCTAAGAATAATCGTCGTTCTATTGCACTTTTTTGGATGTCCAAACCCTGTTCAGAAAGCTCCCATTTTAGCATAGGCCAGGAGAGTGGTGGGAAATAAAAAACTACCCACGGGCTGCGATGGAACATACACGGACATCCACTGAAATTTGCGTGGAAGAAATTTTTGAGTTTGAGCGCTAACGAAACGGGAAAAGATGGAAGCAGACCTTGGCAAAGGAAATGAGCCCACAACTACCACCTAAGCGGTCAAAGGCTTAGTGTGTGATGTTTAAGGCCAACTGTATGGAGGCACTACTTGTTGGGAGCTCACTTTGTGGTCAAGATTGACAATGTGAGTTTGACCTACTTCAAAACGCAAGCTAAGTTGACTTTGAAGCAGGCTAAGTGGGAAGAGTACTTGGCCAAGTTTGACTTTGATTTGGTTTACAACCCAGGAAAGCATAATATGGTTGATGATGCATTATAAAAAATGTGAAATTGGTTCATGTGGAATTTCAAAAAAATAAAAATTCAATTGTAGAGGAATATGTTACTCTCTTAGTGGAAGAGTACAAGTAGACAAAACTATCTTCGTATTCACCTGTGCCTATTACTCTCTTATTGTATTCCCTCTTAAGGCTATCATGAAGAGCTTACCCAAAGATGTTAAAAAAAATTAATGGAATAAATGGGATGGAAATAAAGGTTTAAATTTACTTCTTCCTCACGGTATCATTACATTCAACCTAGAAACAATAGTAACTTGAGTCTAATGGACTATAGAACATAGAGAATATGTTTGATTGCAAATTGGTAATCCAATTCATATAGAACTACGAGCCTTGGAAAACATTATTTAGACAAAATATTGCATTGGCGTCTACTAAAAGAATTTTCATATATATAAGATAGAGATTCTTTTATCCATACAATTTAATCTGTATCCTCCTCTCACTAACATCTAGAAATTATAGTAAGCTCTATCAAAGTAGTTAATTAGTTCCAATAAATCTCAAACATAGTCTCAACTACCCCTCTTCAATTTAGTGAAATTGTTAGGCTTAAATTAGCATATAACCTCTTTCTCTTTATGCAAGGATGAATGGGCACAAAAGGAATCTAAACATTCATTGACTTGGTATCTACCCACCCTTCAATGGAGAAACTAGAACGAAATTCAATCATACTTTAGTTTGTACAATGAATATAGAGAATTGATTATGGAGTTAGGTAACCATACTCTCCTTATCAAAATATCCACTCACTTCTTGTAACTTCTTCAAGGACTAGAGATGGCCATGGAGAAGGGATAAACCAATTCTCATTGAGATGCACCTAAACTACTTTTCAAAGCCTACAATTTAAACAATGTCTACAGTTAAAATGGAAATATAGGATCAACAATTCAATGTGGTTAAAGCTTACTTTTTCTTTTAACATTATCAAGCTAATATGCCTAAGTGCCATTGCAAATGGTTTCTTGGTAATTTCTTCACCACAAATATCCCATGGGCAAGCAAATTTGGTTCCTTTCCACCAATGCTTTCAAATGCCCAAATTGTAGCAAGACTATATCTATCAAGCATGTGTTCGAAGACTCCAAACTTGCCAACTACATTTGGACTATTATGCACCAACATCCTAACATTTTTGGTTGTAAACTCAGAAGATATAAGGTCCTTTTGGGTCTAACCATATCCAACAATATGACAAACTTAACTTTTAGATACTTAATCATTAGTCATTTACGGAATCAAATATGCATTGTTGTTTTTTAACAATTACTACTCTCTTCATGGAGTTGTTATTTAAAAACTTAACTTGATTCCTTAGAAGAAAAATATATATCCTCTCTTCCAAAAATCTCTAAATGTAAATAATAAGTTGTTTTAGAAGGCTATAAGCATTTAAAACCAGATAGCATAGCAAAGGTGGTCTCATTAAGAGGTTGGGAATCAATGCGTCTAATCTTTAGCTTTCCACCATAGAAGTCACACTCAAGGATGATGACAAACTCAACTAGACTAACATTCAATACATCAGAACCATACATCTTATAATGCAAAGCATAACCTTAAATCTTTGACTTGAGAACACAACTCCCATCAATCAGGAATAATTACTAGTGTATTTCTAATGAATTAGTAATTTTGATCATGATTATCTTCCTCCTTATGTGGCTTAATTATTGAACTCTCTCGTCCTTTCTTGTGTGCGATTCAGATATATCAACTTTATTCAGTTAAAAAAATTATCCAATCATACAATATCAAATAAGGATGAAATATATAAAGGTATGTACTTGATAACATACCCACACCCACTAGTTTTTAGCATGCAAATCATCCATTTATATATCCCTATAGGCCAAAAAATTGTTGAACCAATCATGACATTGCTATGGTGTCCAAATATGAAAAGAGTATGGTTAAGATATGTGGAACGATTTGATTTCATCAAACATTCACTGAAAGATTCAAATGTCACTTATAGAAGATAATTGTGTAGAATTGGGGATTCACAAAGCTATAATAGGAACTTGAGCATTCAATTTGGTATGCACACATAGTTGAAATTTGGTCCAAAAAATTAAATGCATTGAACATATAATTTATAAAATAATAATAAAACTTTGATTGTACATTGATTATTCCCAATATGAACCAATCAAAAGAGAGATAAATAACATATTAGAAAGTATAAAATAAGAAAATCAATGATAGACTATAGGATTGTTGCTTAGATTTTTTAATTCTATATGCTCATTAGCTAAACTAATTTAAAAATTGAAGGCAAGCAATGCATTAGTGTTCCTACCACAACAAAAACTAATAATTAAAAGAAACTATTTATCAAAATGGGCAATATTGGAGTCTTATCCCAACAATGACTTTGACTAAGAACTTAGTGAGGCATAATTGAAGTACACTCCATAATATTTATTATTCATTTCAATAAAATAAAAAATATCTTTAGGTCAATTTAGTATGTTGTTGAGTAACCTCATAAGGTGCTTGGATTTAACTATCTTAAAGGATAGGGATGAGGTCCATGAGAGAGAGAGAGAGAGAGAGAGAGAGAGAGAGAGAGCGAGAGAGCGCATTTGATTGTAGCAAAAACTTAATGTTGGATTTCCTTACCTTTTTTAAGCCTCTCATTGGCCTTGAGGAGGTGCAAGTGCTTAACGAATTCAGTAATATATTCATCTTGAGATCCTCCATCCTTCAATATTTTATCCTCGAACATTTGGCCAATTTCCCTTGCCTTGGCTCTAATATCTTTCCCTTCAACCCCAATAACCATCCTCACAACGTTACAAATCTCCTCCCTTTGAAAAGCCCCATCCTTTCCTCGCCCAACTTCAATACCCAACTTCAATTACTCCACAATGATGCAGAGCATCATGATTATCCAATCAAGAACCTCAAATCATTCGTGAAATTCAATCATCAATACAAATCTTCCAACATGTTAGAGGCATTGTCATATATTTCCCAACAAAATCATTATCAAATCTTCTCTATATATATCAATCCATAATGATTGTAGATCCATATATCATTCATTAAACCTGAATCATGTAAACCCTTCATCTATTGATTTCTTGCAAATGAAAACCAAGTATTTGTCCAAACTATGAAATATCTTTGGACAAAATGGTTCATTTAGCCTTACATATTATGATTCAATTGACTCAAATAACCTTAATACATTATGAATGACTCAAATACAATAAATTGTTCATATTATGACTTTTGACCTCCTGGTATGCTTGTGTGCTTAGGTGCCTCTGCACCACACAACCAACCTTGCATTATGACATTGATCAAATTGCATGGGTGAAGCTATAAAAGGCAAGCCATTGCTCATTCCTTCCATCAAAGAGTTCCAACCACAGTGAGTCATAATATCCCCTAGGATGGGCTAGTATCTCCCTCTGTGAAAACCATCCTCTAACAACCGCACCCCTCTTACCAACCCTCTCTACAAAGCCCTCTGGAACCCAAAATGAATCACCATGGAGGGCCCACAAGAAGGGCTGCCAGCTGGCCTCCAGTCCCAATGCCACCTCTGCAATCTGTTCCATGCTTAAAAAGCACTGGCTCCCAAATGACACGTAGACTACAGAGCTCGGCGACTGTTTGTCCAGCCATGTCATCTCATCCGAGTCAGGTTTTCTTCCTGACACGTGCGGTGACAAGAGAGGGCCAAGCGGAACAACTGGTTTCCCAGTCACTTTCCCAAAATACTCAATATACTTTCCCTCCAGCTCAGCGCACGTTTTGACAGCCACGCTGTCACAGGCATCTATGCCACGCAAGCTGCGCTCAGGGAAACTAACAGCACCTGGTTCTGGGGCACTGTGGACAAATAAAGCCCCCGCTGCTTCATACAGCCTCAATGTGACCGACCGCGAGGGGTAATCTCTCGGCTCTTCCACCAAATCCTCCGCCGTAAGTCCGTTCCTGTACTGCCGCCAAACGGGATGCATACCCCAGCTGCTAAAAGCGGCACCAAATGTAGAGAAAGCGATAGAAGCTGCGCCAAATTTGGCGGCGGCTCTACCCGCCCACCACTGAACAAAATCAAAGATCACGCAGTCCGGACAAATCTCCGCCAAAAGCTTTTCAAACGGGGCTTCTAATCCATCAACAGCTGCTGCATCGGGAGGTCTGAAGAGCTCTCTATCTCTGGCGGAAGCCCCGCTACTTTTGGCAGCGGTAGCTCCAATAGCTGAATACTTGGGATCTGGCGGCTTTCAAACAGGGGTTTGATCTTCGCTATATTTAGCGGTGTTGAAAAGAAGAAAACTTTAGTGCCTTGCTGTGCAAGCCTGATGGAGAGCTCTGCGTAAGCGGAGATGTGACCGTGGGCTAACCACGGGAACATTAGGACGTGCAGTTGTTCATCGCGATTATTTTGATAACCCTCCTCCATTGCGGAGCCACACAGGAAAATGTGATATCGAGACTAAATAGCTAAAAGATGATATATGCACAAATTAATAAAAGAAAACCTGAACTTCCGGTCAGCGCCACGTGAAGCTAGCGGTACTCTGCTATTTCAGTGTTAGTTATTGGGTTCTTTCATTCGCTTTCATTGTTGTGACCTTAAAATTGTTTTCTTATTTTTCATTAGTAGGATTCAAATTTGAAGAATAGGGGTTTGTCTATTATTTGAGTTTAAAAATTCGCCAACTTGTCCTTTTGTCCTTTTGTCCACCAAAGAAGTCCATGTCAGCTTCCCTAGAAGCGTTACCAACTTTGTCAATCTGACAGATTCGCAGACACAGACGTGGCGCGAAGACGTTTGCGTGACGCTCTACCGTCCCACCAATCTGTCAGTTAACGGGTGGTCGTTGGGACGTTACAACCCACGCCAAGAAGGAATTGTAACACCTCCCTACACGACCACCAACATTCAAACTCATCCCTTAGCCTATATCCTGGGTTTGGAGACATTTCCAGGGGATCTTTTGGTAGATTGGAGACTTTCTCTTGGAAATTGAAGCTCTTGGAGACACCACCACCATTGTTGCAGCATTGTCGAGCTACCAAGTTTACCAAGCATACCAATACTTGCCAAGCATTAAGGGAGCGATCTAACTCTATCTTGCATTTCCAATATTTCATTTATTTTCCAATTATCAAATAGCATAACATTGTCTTTGTATTTGTCTTTGCATTCATTTTTATCGGCTTCTTCATTATCTTCCTTTCCTGTGGCTTTTTGGATTGTCCGTGGAGGTGGAAACACCAAAACGGGGGTCTGACTTAGGCAGACTCTGAAACACAACCCATAACGTTTTCCTTCTTGCTTGTGTGTATATTGCATTAGAGAAGATTCATCTGGTTGGAGGCTTCATAGCGTGGACCTATTGTTTGTCTATTCTCTTCCCTTTTCTCCTTCCATTTTATCTTGGTTATTTTGTATATCGCATTTACTAGTTTAGCTCCATTACTTTATGTGTTTTATTGCATTACAATCACACTTTGTACGAACTCTGTACCTTGTCTATATAGGACGATAGTGCATCGCACTAGCATCCTAGACTTGTGCGCTCATCCTTTGGACGAAGGTTTGATAGAGTCATCTGAGAGCCTCAAATTATGGTTAACTATTTAACTCTATTACTTTTATCCCTTGGCCTAGCCTTGAGCCAATTTGTAGATGTATTGGAAGGACCGTTGGCTCTCCGAGGACTCATCACTCCCGAGGTGTCAACTTCCCTCTGTTACAGATTCACACCCTATGAGAGTCCAAGCTACTTGTGTACACTCTCATGCTAAAATATCTTAAGATACATGATTGTAAGGTCACAATAGGATCAAGGCTACCTAATGATTCATAACTAATGTTTCTCCTTTCAACAACCTACCATATCTTTATAGGGTTTATGTGATTATATAGGGGTCAAATGGTTAAATATGGTTTTCCAACCAAATAACACCATGCACTTGCTACCTTATCATACCTAACTCGTATCTCATCAATATACATGAGACCTATCTGTAACAATGTTTGATGGCACATCTTGAGAATGTAGAATTCTTATGTGTTCATACTTCAAACACCATAATATGAGAGCTCCTATGCAATCCTCGAGCAAAGTCGTGCAACAATAGAAAGAAATGAAGAAAGAGGGAAGGGGAAGCCTTGGTTCTCATTAATGGTGATGCAAGATAAGAAACAACCATCACCATGTTGGAGAGCTTGCCAAAATCGCTATCAATTGATGACTTTTCACTGGCATCTATCCATTACATGTAGTTGCAGGTTTACCATTGCCTCATGACCCTTCCTAGAATAAACCTACAAGGATCTCAAATAGGTGATCAAACATCTCTCGTTGTTGATTGGCAGGAATAGGGTAACCTACCTTGGCCTCAAGATGGCCTATGAGGCCTTTGTTGATGCCATTGCCAGTGCCAAGGAGGCAGTGAATTATGATCTGGGTTTTTGAAAAACTGTTGATTCTATGAGCCTTGAATGTAGGGCTATCAAAGAAATTACTCCTCGCATTATATAGTGGACTATCACTGCGAATGACACTCTTCCACTACCTTGTCATCATTATCCAATTTTATTGATTGTTTCCTAACTATTCTGATAGTGTGTTGTAAGTAGTCTGTTATAGCTTGTGCTCTCAATAGTTTGTTCTAACTAGTTGTAATAGCATTTTTTACTTGTCTTTATACAAAATCAGCACCTTTGTTTTGCTATTTTTAAATAAAAATATAATAACTAATATGTGTGAATTGAAATAAAATTTGATTTGTTAAAAGCACTAAAAATATCTTGGCGGAATGACTTTTTAACAGTGGACCGTAACCTTGAGATTTTTCTCCACCAATTTTTAACCCTATGAAAAATTGTAACGAAGTACATAGTCCGTAAATTCGGATCTTAATCTGGTCTAAGAAACGTTTTGAATTGCAGTAATAGAAGTATAAATACACAGTCAATCCGTTGTAGTCTGTTTGGTTAGGATACTCGGTTCTCACCCGAGAGACCCGGGTTCGAGTCCCGGCAACGGAAAATTCTTTTCTGAATGTGAGAAAAGAAATTCCTAAACTATATTCATTCAACACACTAACGGAAAAACCTTTCACTGTGTTTAGAAGTTTCATATTGCGTTTGCCGGGAGTCGAACCCGGGTCTATTGCTTGGAAGGCAATTATCCTAACCGTTGGACTACAAACGCATTTTTGGCTAAATCTTATAGGATATTACAAGTCAATCGATGGATCAGAAGATAACTATCCTAGCCGTTGGAGCCTAAGCGCACACGGAATCCTTGCTTGACGGCATATTATTTTTGTTTGTCCTATGTAATGGGAATATGCATTTGTGTTAACTTAATTCTTCTGTTGATGTTTGACATTTTATTCATATTCCAAGATTTTTAGTTGTTGTTTCCATCAATAGAAGTGTCTGGGTGGTGTAGTTGGTTATCACGTTAGTCTCACACACTAAAGGTCCCCAGTTCGAACCTGGGCTCAGACAAGTTGATTAGTTTTAGTTTTAAACTATTACTGCAGTGTCTCTTCAATTAGACATTTTTAGTTGTATTGCTAATTTCTACAACGCATCAGAGTGGCGCAGCGGAAGCGTGGTGGGCCCATAACCCACAGGTCCCAGGATCGAAACCTGGCTCTGATATAAAACGTTGTATCAGCTGAGGCTTCCATTTTTATATTTTGCAGTGATATGAAACTGGAGGCTTTGTATTCTGAAGGAGAATCCAGTAGATTAATTAGGTATTACATTTTGCCAGTAGATTCCATTTTGTATTCCGTTATTTTCAAGATTATAAGTGACAGGGAACATAAGCTAAGAATAGCATCAGTACAGAAGTAAATTCCAGTTCAATTTCTATTATAGAGTAGATATGTTTTTTGCCTTTTGATTTAGGGAGTGGATATCTTTATCAGCACCTCACAATCATAAGGGGTGGTGGCGCGTAGGTCTCATAGCTGATATTGAGTAATCCTGAGGTCGAGAGTTCGAGCCTCTCTCACCCCATTTTAAGCTGAGTTACTGCTGCCATTCATTTTGGTTAATTGCTACTACCTTATATCAGTTGTTGCACTTTCCATAAAACAAGTTTCGGGTAGTGTTTTACATTTAAATTAATTAAGTGTGTAACAACAAGGACTACATTGCCTTGTAGTTCTGGAAACTGGATTCTCCTTCAGCATACTGTGAGGAACTTTTATGCAAAATGTAAAAGTTTTTCAAATGGATTCTCCTTCCACATACTGTTTGGAACATTTATGCAAAATGTAAAAGCATACGCAAAGCTTCAACTATTTATATACATGCTTTTATTTAGTTCAAATTACAAAGTGAAATGGCAAGATTCTGGCATGTTTTAACACCTGCACTAAACCGAGTTGAACAAAAAACAAGAGTAGCTCTGTCCATGTCACACCTTTCCGGAACAGTTTTGTTTTTGAAATGCTGAGATATTAATTCAAAAGTGCATGTAATCACTTGTTTTAGTAGAAAGTAAACTGTCAGAATACATTAAGATAAATCCATTGACATTCACAATTAATTTAATTTCATATTTTTATTTTGTAATTGAAAGGAGTGAGAGGGTTGTCTGGGAAATCTTTTGTGAGAACTCCATTGATGTTGTTATAATGTGCTTGCAGAAGGGCAATGGTGAGCATGACAAAGCTTACATTGTTGATTGATGGGCACGAGTCCAATGCCATCCCCACTGTGAACAATAGATTGCGATATACTGTCTGGGACTTTTGCAGGGAATTAGGCAGAATTTAAGCTCCTGATGGAGTTGCTTAAGTTAGTGGCAAATGCAATATCATTTGGAGATGGGATCTGAGGCATATCAATCATGTTGCATGAAAAAGATGAATCGGGTGCATTGATATATTGCAAGATTGTAGTGGCGGTTCTGTTGTCTACAGGAACAGGGGCATCCATGAAGGGGTGAGAGGCCATGAAATACCTGCCAGGGTTTTTGTTTCCATGGAGCAAAACGTTTGTGTTTTGTCCCGGAGCAATCACCACAGATTTGGTCTCAAATGGTTTGGTGTACACTGCATCCACGTCAACCACTTTGAGGCGATGACTTGGCACATCGAAGAAGAGTTCATCATTCAGTGCAGCATTCATTATACTCAGCAGGCATGCCTTGCCCTGCTCAACTGGAAGAACAAAAGTATCTGCAATATAGGGGAGATTGCAATCTTTTGTTATAAGATTTTATCATTCATAACACACGCTATTTAGTAAGAATTGTAAGAACCCCAGGATTTACAATTCTTTTATACTACCGAATATAGTCAATATTGTTTGTATGGTAAGTCTGAGAACAAATCTCATTAGGGAAGTTTGAGTAGCACATTCTAAACTTCCATCTGTTTAGGTGGTTCATTTGAAGTGACATTAGTAGCACTAGCATTCACACATCAGTATGACTCATCTGAAATCCCAGTAATAAATGGGTTATTCGAGTCATACGGAAAATTAAGTAGCACATTCTAGGTGGTTCATTTGGAGTCAAACTAGTAGAACTAGATCTGAAATCATAGTAATAAATGAGCTATAATAGTACGACTCGCATGAGCCATAGATAAATAAATCAAAGCTCAACCCGAAACAGAGAAGTCTAATGAAAAAACTTTCCTTGAGACTCGTTGGTTGCTTTAACTTTGATAGGACATGTGAAGGTGCCTAGTGGACCTGGTTTTCCATTAATGTTGTATTAGACACATTGGGTGCTCCTCCAGATTTCAGTGCTGCATTTATAACAGCTTCCACGTTTTCATTCCACTACTCAAATAACTCAGTACTAGTGTTATATGCCATGACTTAATCATGTAATCATATCAAATATAATTCAATCCTTTCACTGACCTAGAATCAATGTGATTTCCTTATGGGATATTGGAAATGAATAAGGCACATTTAGTTTGGGTAAAACAACAAGAGCTCCATATACTGTTGCTCTCAACCATAGAATATGAGCATGAGCATGCCAGAAGAGTGTCCCTCGTTGGCCAGTGATAGTGAAGTTGTAAGTATAAGACTGCCCTGTTTGAATTGGGCATTGAGTGATATAAGCAGGCCCATCAGCCCATCCTGTACGCAGCTGTCTTATAACCTGCCTGCAATGACAATTTCGACCATAATTCAAACCCATTGCAAAGTTTCTATAATTCTAAATCAATAATAGTAAAACCAGATCATACCAGTGGATGGAGAGATTTTATTTGACACGATTGGTGAGTTTGATGAGCAATGTATCATCCTCCCTAGCATAATTAGTTGGCCCTGGGAACTGCCTATTCACTGTGACAATAGGCTTGGTATGACGCAATCTGCTACTGCACCTTCAAATTCGAAGCCATTCATATAAAGATCAAGGGTGAGTATCTAAGATATAATCCTTGTTTGGTTTAGTTTAGGCTGGATTCGATTTTAGATAAAAATTATTTTAGAAGGTTATGTATTTGTACAAGTAAATCTAAATATTGTGTCTTTAACAACATATTTTAAGGTTTGATTTGCTTAAGTGGCTCATCTAAAATCATACTAATAGATAAACTCTATTAGAAAAATTTGTGTGATTTCAGATGAACCACCAGACACAAATCAAAATTTAAAGTACGCTATTTAAACTTGCCCCATATAAACTACACAATGTGAATAATCTGATCCACAAGATTAAAAATCAACATACAGCACTTACAAAATTGAATCTGTACTGGATAGATTCACATTGTAACAACCTCAAAGCCAAAAGTTCTATAAAACAAATATAACTCAACAAAACTTACATCAAATTTGCAATGCCTGGTTTTTCCCTCTACCATCCAGACTGAAATAGAAAGAACCATAAGAAAGACTATCGTTGTTGGCAGCAATGAGATCACTGCTTTCCCCATTGTTTCTCAAGCTTCTCTTTCTTTTCTTTCTCTGTTACTCTCTCTACTCATTAACTTTATCTCCTTGGCCTTTATACACAGCATAAAGTCAGCCACAGACGTAAATCTTACTAAAATATCAGACAAGAGTTTGTTGGGTAACACTAAGAAACAAAATGAAAACGTCAGAAGCAAATATAACTGTTGGTGCGACCTCAAATTGCTATGTTCGAAATTAAACTTGCCTAACTTTAAAATCATTAATTCCAACATTATAATTTTAACATAATCTCTGAATTAATGTAATAAGAAATATATATATGAATGGAAATAAAATTTGATTTACCAAAAGCACAAAAATATCCAGGCAGAATGGAGAGTAAGGATGAGATTTTAGGTGCCCATACGTAAAGAAAGACCTTTGAAAAATTGCACACCGTCCGTAAAACCGGATCTTAAACTGGTCTAAGAAAAGCTTCAAATACAATGAAGAGGAGTGGCAATAAGCAAGCAATCCGTTGTAGTCTAGTTGGTTAGGATACTCGGCTCTCACCCGAGAGACCCGGGTTCAAGTCCCGGCAACGGAAACGTCTTTTGCTCTTCAATCTGAATGTGAAAAATGACTTTCAAAAAAGAGTTACAGCCTAGTTAGTTAGGATACTCCGAGAGACCCGGCAACGCAAAGGTATTTTGCTGTTCAATCTGAATGTGAGAAATGAATTTCAAAAAATAGTTACAGTATGTTGTAAAATCTACTTTAAACAAACATTTAAGTGCGTTTGCCGGGAGTCGAGCCCGGGTCTATTGCTTGGAAGGCAATTATCCTAACCGTTGGACTACAAACGCAGCTGCGATTGTTTCACGGCAAAATCTGACACCTCAGTGGATAGGTTAGACGACAACTATCCTGGGCGTTGGAGCCTAACCGCACACGGAATCCTGTAATGGGAAATATGCATTTTATTCTTCTGGTGCAGAGAACACAATAGTAAATGTTTGTTCAGATTTTATTCATTTTACAAAGATTCTTTCAAAAGAGTCTTTGGATAATTTAGACTAAAATCGTCTGTTTGGTGTAGTTAGTTATCACGTTAGTCTCACACACTAAAGGTCCTCTGTTCGAACCTGGGCTCAGACAAACGTATTACTTCCTTTTAGTTTTTTGAATTTACTAAACAAATCGTCCTGAATTAGTCACTGCTACTGTGCTCTCTTCGCTTACTCCTTGCTCTCAGACATGGCGAGTTCCTCAGTTTAGGAAACCCTTAGTATCAACACATCAGAGTGGCGCAGCGGAAGCGTGGTGGGCCCATAACCCACAGGTCCCAGGATCGAAACCTGGCTCTGATATAAGACTGGTATCAGTTGAGGCTTCCGTAGATTCCATTTTGTATGCCGTTATTTTCAAGATTATAGCCTCAATGTTTGTGACAAGGACAATAAGATAAATATAAGCCAAGCATGGCATCAGTGGATGAGTAATAAAGAATGAAAATGTTAATCGCCCCTTAAAAACATCAGGGGTGGTGGCGCAGTTGGCTAGCGCGTAGGTCTCATAGCTAAATTTGAGTGATCCTGAGGTCGAGAGTTCGAGCCTCTCTCACCCCATAGTATGTTTTCGCTGCAAATTAATTTTGGGTTTTTGTTACTACCTTATGTCACTTGTTGCACTTCCCCCATAAAACAAGTTTCGGCTAGTTTTCTACATTAAAATAGGTAATATCATATCTAACAAGGACTGCAATTTATGAGGCAATTATGCCTGCCGAAAACGTAAATGTGGAGAGCATTTGGGCAAAGCTGGAGAAGAGGGTTTCGAGTGTAAAGGCGCCCAAAACTCTCAGTCTCTTAACCTGAATTCTTCTTCTTTTTCTCTCCTTCTGGCAAATTGTTTTTTTATGGGTTTAAAAAATAATATCAAAGGGTGGTTCCAACTGTCACACCTCTTTACAAATTAAAAATTACATTACACTTATTAATTATTAACTATTTTTTTTTTTAATTTTATTTATTCTAATTTACAAAATAAATTTTATTTCATCATTGTTTACATTCTTTTGTGGGGAAAAAGTTCAATTACGCTTTATACATCTTCATTTAGACATATAGTTTTCAAAAAAATTGACTTTAATTTATCCCTTTTTTTTGAGGTTTTAGTTTTTGGGGCCTATAGAATGCACCACTCCCATAGTGTATTTATAAGTCAAACACTTATAAATATATAATGGGGCTCTATCAGTCCCATTGACTGTGACGCCCTTTTTTATCAACACACAAATATACACCATGATTAGTTATATATTTCACCTATCATCACACAATTATCCATGCATCCGTTCCTTGAAATCTATGCGCCTTCTTATCTTGCTTTAACTTCATAATGCACCGATTTGACCTTAAGCTACATTAAAAAAATTCAAGTTTCTATCCCCTCCCATTTTCTACTAATTATTGCAAGACAAGAACTATAGGTAATGAACTCTATTTAACATATTATTAATATTTACCATTTTAACAAATCACATTGCAAATATTTTTTTTATCCAAAAAAATATTTGTTCTCATTAAAGTTTAGATACAGATATTTTTTATACAAAAATTATTTGTTGTAATTAAAGTTTACATGCAAAACATTTAAGAAAACATATTTTAGAAATTATTTTTCTTTCATTTAATTGATTGAAATAATCTACCAGATATGGATATGGGTGATTAATGTGCTTCCTTTAAACTAATGGCCATAATAGTAATTGAAGGAAAGGGAGTGGCAGATTCAACTTGCTGACCATAGAAAAAATTCAAGTATTGCTATGTTAACTGAAGCTATTCAAAATGTGTTTGCTTTTAAGTGAACAAAAAAGAGCTAGAGTTTTAAATTCTAGACATCATTAGAATGTACTATGTTTGGTGTGTGAATGGTGAGCAAAGAATCCATTCTAAACTTCACCAACCCTGTACCCACAATTTGTGCTCTATATATTTGCTTATCTCTACTACATATTGAAACACTCTTGGAAAGGGAATACTCAAACCAACATGGACTTATTTGAAGACTTATTTCTATTCACTTTGGACCTATGTTTGGAGTATTCCTATCTATTGTATGTTGGTAGCTAACAATCAAAGTATTATTGTGTTTTGAAGACTTCTAACAAAATTCAACTTTGGTTCAGTTTGTTATTCTTTAACATATTTGAATGCATGCATGAAAATATCATTGAAAGTTGACATCATATAAATTTGGTCCTTTCTCATTGGTTGAAATAATTAACAAGAGCCAATTAGTGGTTTTTTTCATTCAATGGGTTTCTCACAACAACATGATGTTGATTTTTTATTGTTGGAGTTACATTTTATAGGATAATTTTCTGTTATGCATTATCTTTTATGTCATGACAAAAATCACTAATGGTGAAACCCTTCAAAATGTGTGCTAGGTCTATTTTCTATGGCTTTTAAGTGCTTGGCATAAATAGCTTGAGCATTTTCCAAGTCTTTTCATGACTAGTGGAACTTACTAATGATTTAACCTCTCAAAATGTATGCTTCATGAACAATTTTGTGTTTTCAAGCTAGGTTGAGTTCACTTATCTGTTAGCTATGTTTTAAATATCGGGCAATACTCACCATTGGCTTGAGCCCTCTTGGCATATGTTTCATAGCTTACTGCCCTCTTTTCATGATTTGCTGGAACTTCATAAGGCTTGTGCAAAAATGGTTGCTTCTCTTGATTTTTTTTAGAGTTGGCTATGCATTACCTATGTTTTTCCCTAGTTTGAAAGCGTAGGCACATAAAAGAGGTTGCTAAACCCTAAAAGATTTGTGCTCATGGATTGACAAAATAGCATGGTGAAATTCACTTAAGATTTTCATGATATATTTGTTTATTGAATAGTTTCATGTGTTCTTATGCTGTCATAAATGAGCTTATCTTCACTATTGGGATCAAGAGGGAGACACCTTAGCATTGAAGAAGACAAAAAAGTCTCTAGTCATTTTGCAAATCTAGGGGTATATTAAGATCAAGTGTTGATATGAGCTTGGGGATATTTTGAAACTGACCACCTGATTAACATAGCAAATCTTTTGAACATGAAGCCTCTCGTTTAAACAGAGATAGATTAGAAGCCAAAACTATCCTACATTTATTTGCTCAAAGAAAGTGATTTTTTGTCCATTTCTAGGCATCCAAGCTAATTGGTTAGTGTAGACACCCAAAAATGGTCAACGCTTGCGAGGTCATACTTTAACATTTGCGCATTGCCTCATTTTAGGTTTTTGCGTCGCATTAACATTTCTCCTATGATTCGCACTTGGTCTTTATCATTTGCAAACATCGAGTCATTCTTCTACATTCATCTCGTCCTCAAATTTGGTCTTGTCGACAACATTATCCAATCATGATTTTGATCGAGCTTATCTTGTTGCATCAATGTGCGTGCTAATTTGTCATCATTTTGGACATCGTCAATCCTAATTAGGGTTTTGTCCTCCTGTCAATCTTGCGATCGATTTGTCATCAATCGTGGCTTTCTTATCAATCTTATCATCAATCTTATCATTATGGACATCGTCAATCCTAAGTAGGGTTTTGCCCTCTTTTCAATCTTATCATCTGGCGATCGGTTTATCAATCTTGTCATTTTGGCGATCGATTTGTCATCGATCGTGGTCATTTCCAATCTTGTTGTCTTGCAATCTATTTTGTCATCGATCCTCGTCCTCTTGTCAATTTTGTCATTTTGCGACCGATTTGTCATCGATCATTATCTGTCTCAATTATGTCAATTTGGAGCAAGTTGTCAGTGTTCCTCGTCAATTGGCGCATTTATCAAATCATTTTGTCACATTGGTCATTTATCAATTAAAAATCATGACATTAATTATCTTCAATCAAGACCTAATTGTCATTTTCGCATTTCTAATTCGTCTTCTAGGGTTTTATGATTTAGTCATTTAACCTAATTTGCCATTTCTTCCTCTAGGATTACTAAATTATTTATTAATCCTAAGTCCTCTCTTTACAATTAAATCTTTATTTAATTGGCTAATTATTCCTCTTTGTGAGTGAATTAATTAATAAATGAAAAATTATTGATTAATTCACTAAATTCTAATTTTCATCAATTTCAATTTCCTAATTTCTCAAATTTCTAATTCCTTTTCCCTCCTATTTCATCTCCTAATTCTATGGGAATGACATTTCAATTTGTCATGAAATTGTCATAATTGATAATCAATCAATTTTGACATGGAATGTGTCATAATTTGTCATCAATTATCAATCAATCAAATTGTGCATGGAAAGTGCATAATTTGTCATAATTTGTCATATTGATTTGCAATTTCCATTTGAATTGCATCATGCCAATCTTGTCATTTATCCAATTCTTCTATAAATTGGATAATTTTCTTTAATCAATCGCTTCATGAATCCCGAATTTCTATCAAACTACCAAACTTACGTTTCTAGTACTCTTGAGCTTTTTGCTTTCAATTGTGTGAGCACTTGTAGGTGAGATCCACAAACCCATTGAAGAGGAAAGAACAACAATGGAGCCGCATGGAAGAAGCATCCGAATTGTTATATGGTTTGCATGATATTTTCTTTTAGATGCTTTGTTTTCATACCTCTATTGAATGTGCTTAGGATTAGGTTCATTTCAATGAGTGTTCTTTTGATTGAGCTAGCATGTCTTGTGTTTTGATTGATTTACTTATCTTGTGATGATTCCTAATTCCTAACGTACATTAACTGGTGAACCCGACGTGAATACTAACCTTCTAACCCCTTTACTGTGTTTTGGAGTGCTTCTAAGTTGATTTTGCAGGTCAAAAACCAAAAAACAGAGCCGTGCAGTGCATTCTGGACACTTCTGCGCTTGTGTGAAGCATTCTGCGCCTGTGTTGAAACATCTTGCACCTGTGTTGAGACATTCTGCGCTTGTGTCAGACATCTTGCGCCTGTGTCATGAGTTCTGCGCTTGTGTAAAGTCTAGAACAGAGGTGAAAAAAGTAGTTTTTGCTTTATGTTTTCTGTTGATCAGGATTAAATTGGGAAAATATTGAAATCTAATTTTTCCAAAATTTTATATGTTTTAGTAAATTGCAATTTTGAGGGTCTTCGGTGCATTTTTGGACAAATATGGTAGCCCGGAAACATGATGAGACATCATTGATGTTTCCGAAATTTGGTTCTAGATTATTTGAATACCTTTCCAACGCATCAAATGGTTTGTAATTCGGAGCTAGGATGAGAAAGTTATGCCTTCTCAAAGTGGACTGAAATTGTAATCTGGTTTTCATAAATCAGATCATCTGTGCTTTGGATTTTGGTACTAATTATTTGTGCAGGATCTTGGCATACGCATGACAAAGACTACAAATCAAACTACTAACATGTGTTATGCAGATTCGATGGTCAAAGACAACAAATCAAACTCCTAACTTGGGTTTTTGTAGGTTGCCTTGGAGAAACAACCAAATTGTGTGTTTGAGATTTTTAATTAGGCACTTAGTGATTTATAAATAGGTGGAAATGAACCTTTGTTTGCTTTGTTTGTTAAGTATGACATTGGAGTAGGAGAGTATGCTCTCATCCTTCTTAGGGTGATCAGAAATCCAGATCTTCGATACCATGCTTGTGTTGTTGATTGAGTGTCTCCATTAGAGGGCTTGCCTTCCCGACCACTTTGCTTTTGCAAGCAAGTGATAATCGTGAGAAGGGAACGACCCAAACTGAGTACGGCTAGAATTCCTTGGCATTCTAACTCACTATAAACAAATACCTGATGAGCAAAAGCTTTGAAGGAAGTGTTACGTGGGAATTGCAGTTACTTGGGAAGTGATGACCCTTGGACTCTTTCTCATATCAACATCTAAGTAGGGCCTCTTGGTCTAAATCGCGCTTGCGCGACTACATTTGTTTGGTATCTTGATGGGCTTAATGTCTCAATCATGCTTGCATGACATCAAGGAGTAACGCTTAACAGAAATCCTTACTAAACACCTTGTTTTTAGAGGCCAAAAACCCTTCTAGTTGCTTGAGAAGGACAAATTCAGATACTTGGAAGAGATACTAAGTTCGCCATGGGGAGATTCCATGGGGACTGATGCTTGGCTTCCCTGAGAAGTGAGTGCCGTCGAGGGGAGCCCGTGGGGTCAAGCATCTATGTATTCTCCTTGAATCCCATAATGAGTCTACCTCTCAAGTACTTAATGTCTTTGCCTACCATAAGAAATGTGGAAATGAGCATGATTGTCTTGAGTCTAAGTTGCAATATCTTGTATTCTTTGATTGTCAAAAGTTGAATTGCATCCCATTTCAAAAGCAAAACACATTGATCCAACATAAGATTTAAACACAAGAGACATTCATCCAATAAAAGTTCAACAAGATTCAAAGATCATCTTCTTCAAACATGGTTATCCAACATTGTTCAAAAACTTGTCTCAACATTTATGTCACTTACATTTAGGTTCATCCTAGGTTGCATTTTGCAAAGTCATTGTCAAATATCAAGGTTAGGTTTCACCTAAGTCATGCTCCTTTTGCATATCAATAAGAGTCATCCACTTGCATGTGTCCTCTTGCATTAAAGTCATATCATTGTCATACATTTATATTTGCATACCCTAAGTCTCTTCACTAAGCTTAGGTCATTATCATATCATATTAGGGTCATTTGCATAGTAATTTTCCCTTAGCATATAGTGTCAAAACTAGGTCTTGTCATACTTGAGTAATCCAAATCTTTGATAAACCCTAAGTCATTGTTAAGAAGTTTAGACCTTATCAAATCTTTTGTCCTTTTGTCATCAATATCATTTCGTCAAACCTAGCTTAGTATCCAAGCATATAGGGGAGACATTGTCATTTTGTCCTTTTGTCACTTAAGTCCTTTTGTTCTTTGAGGTCTAGATATCATTCCAATTTCCTAAGGGTCCCTCTCTTAGATTTGCATTTCAAAAGTTTGTCAAAATCTTCAAAAACAACCAAAAACATAGATTGCATTTTCATATATTTAGTTTGCATTTAGTTACATATCATATATTGTCTTTGAAAAATTCCAAAAAAAATTGCATTTGCATAAGTGACATGCCTGTTGAGACAAGATCAAGATCTAAGAAGATGAGTGAACCAATGTATCAATCCATGGATAACATAGTAAATTCGCAGTTTCAAACCAGTCAAATAGTGCAAGTTGAAGGTTCATTAAACACATCTCTACCACCATATGGAACGGTTCAACTTGGACCACCTCCATTATATGAACTAGTATTTGTACCCATGAAACCAGGACATGGGAGTGTTCCACCAACTCCAAGAGGAAGTGCACCTTTTAATTGGGATCAACCAAATTTGCAACATGACATTCGAACTCAAACATTGTATGAAGACCAAACTCTTTCACAAGGATTCGGTTCAGACCAAGGCATTCAACAAGAAACAAATCCAAATATTTTACCAGATTCTTCATCAGATTTCGATGTCTCTGATGATGTTGTTATGTTCCTTAAGGATCCAAAGTTGACAAAAAAGATGGATAAATTCTTGAATAAGGTCTTTAAGAGATTCTCACAAAAATATCTTGACATGATGAGTAATGTGACCTCCTCAAGTAAGCAAATTAATGTGCAAAAACAACAAGGCGGTGAGTTGTTAGGTTTCTCTCCGCATCCAAATGAAGAACATGTGCAACAAGAAACCCAACCCACCTTGATGAGTAAACGTGCTTCAAAGGCATTGACAGTGACTATTCCTCAAAAGTCCACATTCAAAATAATAAACAATCCATTGTTTAATGCAACACCTTTAACACCAGATCAAATGAAGGCCACACAAATGTTGATGACAGGTGTCCCTCAACAAGAAGTGATTCCTCGAATACCAAAAAGTGGACCCAAATCTAAGATGCAGGAAAGCTTTACGATTGGAATGTCTGATCTTACAAATGTTCAAATTGCCTTTCCTTCATGCCAAAGCATTAATCCCTTGCCAAAATCCCCCATGCATATTCAAAGTCCAACTCCATGTCAAGAGGATAGTTTAGAGCATGAAGAAATGTGTCTTGAAACAGATCAAGATCAAGATCACAAAACCTTATCATCCCATCCAATTGTTGACCAGGACCCCATCTTCCCACACATTCATAATGATCCTCCTATCACTATCCATTCTATCCAAGAGAACAACACCTTTTCAAGTCCTATTGACACTCCATTCTCCGAGCAAGATCAAGATATCTTAGTCCATCCAATCCCAAATGATCCCCTTCCATTTCACAAACACAATGTCCTTTCAAATCCCATTGACATTCCACTTCCTAAACAAGATAAAGATATTCCTTCCATCCTTTTCGATGATCCCATTGGAAGTCAAGAGAAAAGCACCTTTAAAGAGGATTCCAATGATCTTCCTCCTTGTCAAGATCAAATCATTCCTTCAGATCCTCCACAAGATCCACTTGTTCCTCCATCTCCACGTCCTAATCCAGCATATCCACTCCAAGAGTGCATTTCTTTTGGTGATCCCATTATTTCTCCCATTCCATCTCTTGAAGAGCCTATCATTGAACCATGTCCACTACATGATCCTAATCCCCCTCATGATCCTGATACCCCTCATGATTCTAACGTGTCAGTGCAAGATGTTCATGAACCCTCGACATGCATAATGGGTTCTTCCACTTTGGTGCAATCCGATCCACTTCAAGATCTCATTATTTCTCTCATATCACATCCACCTCATAATGAACTTGCGTCTTCTTCCCAAAGAAAAGAGTATCCTACAAGTCAAGATATTCATAAAGGCAAAGGAGTAGACCTTCATAAGCAAGAATCTCTCCATATCAAAGAGTATACTAATGGTCATGGCTACACAACTCACTCTCAAGACGTTGGTATCCCTCCATCAAAATCAAAACATATCCCTTCCCCATCATCGCTTCCATCCATTCTAGGTCCCTATATCCCTCCATCTCCTATGCAACATCAGCAAAGGCACACATCTTGGAGAACCTTCCATACATCCCACAAGCCTCCAAATCATTCCCATCCACATCGACATTCATTCTCTCTTCCAAGCAATTTGGATGCCAAATATCAAAGTCATAAGTCTAGAAATCCACATGTATTCAAGGATCAACATGTCCAATATAATCGACATGTCAAAACAAAGAACAATATGATCTATAAAGAAAAAGAAATATCCAAAAGGACACAAAGGCCCACTGAGCAAAATAAAGAAAAGTCAAAATATATATGGGTTCCTAATTCCCTTGTGCAAGCAATGCACTCCAAGGAACCACAAAAGCATGAAAAATCAAAAACCATGTGGATCCCTAAGAAGCTCCTTGAAGCACAAAGAGCAAAATCCAACTTGGCATCCAAAATTGCTATTCCTCCATCCCAACCTCTCAAATTTTTTCCTCCATCACCTCCTTCATCCGTTTTGGGCCCTTATGTCCCAAAATCCATAGTCGTTCCTTCGTCAAAATCTCAATATCCAAAATACATTTGTCCTCCATCAGTCCATTACCCCTCAAGGTGTGTGCCAATGTTGATCTTGCCTTCATTTCCATCCACTGAAGCCCAATTCTTCCAATACCCTATCCATTATCCAATGCATGTTTTCCATCCTTCGATCCCTTTGATACAATCCTTTGCATAGATCCTCGCCTTAGTTTCATCTCTTTTTCCATGTCCTTATCCTACCAACGTCTTTGAGCATACTTTTAAAGGTCATGGTCCACTTTTTTTTTTAAGGCTACTATCCAAAAAATAAAAAGATGCTTGAGTCCTTCTTCCATCCCTATCATGTGTCTATCTTCTATTGAAAAAGTCAAAATACAAAAAAAAAAGTGAAAAAAGAAAAAGAAAAAAAAAAATAAAGGAAAAATAATTCGTCCACTGGTGAAAACCTGGCAAACAGGCGCCTTGGGCAAGTACCATGATGAAAACCTGGCAAACAGGCGTCATGCGCAATTTATGAACTTCTTGCACACCACACTTGGGGGCAGGTTTCCTCCTTCATATCCTATTGCCCTTCATTATCCTATCATATCATGTCATACCCTTCCATTATCCTATTGTCCCTCATGTCCAATTTCCCTTTCCACCTTTGATCTTGACAAGGCTGAGGATCGTCATGAGCATCACGCATCTTGTTTGCAGCTTTTAGTCCATCATAGCTTTTGGTCTTTATCCATTTGCTTATTATAACCTTTCATCCATATTCCCTGGCTTATCGCAACTTTCTGCCACTATCCCTTAGCTAATCCCGACCTTTAGTCCATGTCCTTTATCCATTCTTGGTCTTGCTTATCCTATCCATATCTTTTTCATCCCTTGATCTTGATCTGACATAAGGACACAAAATTTAAACATGGTTTTAAAACACCTCTTGACATGTCCCTCAGGCCATGTTCCTGCTTTACATTGTCATATCCAATCTCTTGTCCCATCACGCAATAGCCCTTGCAAATTGCATCCGCGTTGTCTCCATAATAAAAGGCCTTTATCTTCCTTCTATCCACCAACATTTCAGCAAGCCTATTTATTCACCTATCATATTCCTTTCCTTGCTAGACACTGGGGGCAAAATCTCTAAAAAAGTCATAAAAATTGAAAAAAGTCCTAAAAAAAGTCTTAAAAATTGAAAAAAGTCCTGAAAAAAATCTCAAAAACATCGAATAATGTCCTGAAAAAATCCATAAAAAGTCAAATAAAGTCCTGAAAAAAAAAAAAAAAAAAAAATTGTAAAACCCCAAAAGCAAAAACAAGCATTTTGCAATAAAGTATTCCCTTTATGCATTGACAAACCACTGAGCATTCATCCAACGACACTCGCAATCCAACATCGTGCTTTAATGAAATCATGCATAAATAGATGAACCTTTTCAATCACCTCAAACATTCAAACTGATCCAAATTGTCTTATCAATCGAATATCAGCATCAAAATCATTTGTCCTTGTCACATTATCATGGGTCTTATACAGGGTGTGGTATACTCGAAACCAGACTGTGTCCTGTCTTAGACGGGGTACCGCATATCCTGAAACCAGACAACATGATCGTCCTATCAGCACGATTCAACTTTTGACAATGAAGATCAAGATGTTTGTTTGATTTGCTTGCATTTGCGCATCTTATCTTTTTATTGATTTATCTTTGGCTTCGATCATGTTCCTATGTTGCTCGATGATGTCACTGAGTGATTTAGAGTGACCGGGATGGTTCATGATCCTTTTCTTTTTTGATCGTGATTGTTGCTTGTCTGTGACATGTCTGTCTTTTGCAAAAAGGGTTGCATTTTAGCTCTGGCCTTCAATGCCAGATGCTACGCATCCATTTTGCTACATAAAAATAAAGGTTCTCACCTACAAAGTGCATTACTGAAAGCAAGTTTTTCCTTCATCTCTAACTGTCCTCTGTTTAATTTCTGCTTACTAACATTTCTTCCGTCAATCTTGGCAGTCTATTCGATCCTATCGTTTTCTATCATTCTTATCGATCAATTGGCCTCTTTTCTGCATGTTTCCGGCCAATTCCTCGAGGGGGCATGCATATGTCATTATTATTGTCTGGGGCATTTTCATTATTGTTCTTTGAAACAACGCTCATAATCGCATTGTCTCAAAGAGGGGCAAAATGTAGACACCCAAAAATGGTCAACGCTTGCGAGGTCATACTTTAACATTTGCGCATTGCCTCATTTTAGGTTTTTGCGTCGCATTAACATTTCTCCTATGATTCGCACTTGGTCTTTATCATTTGCGAACATCGAGTCATTCTTCTACATTCATCTCGTCCTCAAATTTGGTCTTGTCGACAACATTATCCAATCATGATTTTGATCGAGCTTATCTTGTTGCATCAATGTGCATGCTAATTTGTCATCATTTTGGACATCGTCAATCCTAATTAGGGTTTTTTCCTCCTGTCAATCTTGCGATCGATTTGTCATCAATCGTGGCTTTCTTATCAATCTTATCATCAATCTTATCATTATGGACATCGTCAATCCTAAGTAGGGTTTTGCCCTCTTTTCAATCTTATCATCTGGCGATCGGTTTATCAATCTTGTCGTTTTGGCGATCGATTTGTCATCGATCGTGGTCATTTCCAATCTTGTTGTCTTGCAATCTATTTTGTCATCGATCCTCGTCCTCTTGTCAATTTTGTCATTTTGCGACCGATTTGTCATCGATCGTTGTCTGTCTCAATTATGTCAATTTGGAGCAAGTTGTCATTGTTCCTCGTCAATTGGCGCATTTATCAAATCATTTTGTCGCATTGGTCATTTATCAATTCAAAATCATGACATTAATTATCTTCAATCAAGACCTAATTGTCATTTTCGCATTTCTAATTCGTCTTCTAGGGTTTTATGATTTAGTCATTTAACCTAATTTGCCATTTCTTCCTCTAGGATTACTAAATTATTTATTAATCCTAAGTCCTCTCTTTACAATTAAATCTTTATTTAATTGGCTAATTATTCCTCTTTGTGAGTGAATTAATTAATAAATGAAAAATTATTGATTAATTCACTAAATTCTAATTTTCATCAATTTCAATTTCCTATTTCTCAAATTTCTAATTCCTTTTCCCTCCTATTTCATCTCCTAATTCTATGGGAATGACATTTCAATTTGTCATGAAATTGTCATAATTGATAATCAATCAATTTTGACATGGAATGTGTCATAATTTGTCATCAATTATCAATCAATCAAATTGTGCATGGAAAGTGCATAATTTGTCATAATTTGTCATATTGATTTGCAATTTCCATTTGAATTGCATCATGCCAATCTTGTCATTTATCCAATTCTTCTATAAATTGGATAATTTTCTTCAATCAATCACTTCATGAATCCCGAATTTCTATCAAACTACCGAACTTACGTTTCTAGTACTCTTAAGCTTTTTGCTTTCAATTGTGTGAGCACTTGTAGGTGAGATCCACAAACCCATTGAAGAGGAAAGAACAACAATGGAGCCACATGGAAGAAGCATCCGAATTGTTATATGGTTTGCATGATATTTTCTTTTAGATGCTTTGTTTTCATACCTCTATTGAATGTGCTTAGGATTAGGTTCATTTCAATGAGTGTTCTTTTGATTGAGCTAGCATGTCTTGTGTTTTGATTGATTTACTTATCTTGTGATGATTCCTAATTTCGATGCTACAGTTAGAAATTAAAATCAAGGCCTTTTCCATATTTCTCTATATTAGAGTTTATCAGCATGATTATTTATGAGATGACCATTGAATTTTTTTTGGCATAGGAATACGACCCAAGTTTATTTATCATCAAAATTTGACCTTGCAATTTTTTTTGTTTGTCTCATCTACATGAGTTTAGCATGGTGTAATATCAAGCAAAGGTAGTGGTGCAGGATCACCTCATGACTAAGTTGATAAGGGCAATAAAGGTTAAAGGTCACACATGGTAATGTGACCTTTCAATCTATGTTATAGGATAGTCTTGTTTGTTTGATTTTTGTAATAAACCCCACCTTGTTACCCAATGACATGGATTTGGAAAGTTGATAAGCCACCATGGGCATATGGGCCTAGGGGTATTTAGTTGAGTATTTTCTAGGTGTTTATGTGTTGGAGATGTCTTAGGAAGGCTTAAGACATGTTGAAACAACTCTAGGTAGGCGGACTTAACAAATGTGGAACTTGCTAGGATGGTGCAAGAGAACAGAGAAGAGAATGATCGGCTTAGAAAGTTGATAGAGAACTTGGAAGGCAGACTAGAGAGAGGAGGACCTGATGGCTTGGAGGAAGTGGGAGAAGAAGAGGAGAACCCACAAGGGAAGGAAGAAGAGGAAGTTCCTACAGAGCATAGGTACCTAGTCAATGCCTTGAAGTCTATGGAGAGGAGAACCATGGACCAGAAATCAAATCTCCCTATTTTCAGTGGGAAGATGGATGTCGATGGAGTGATGGACTAGATAGAGTCCTTGAACAACTTCTTTGAATGTGAAGACATTGCTAACAACGAAAAGGTGAAGATTGCCAAGTAAAAAATGTAGGGAGCAACCCTGACATGGTGGAATTTTGTGCAAGGGCAAAGAGTAAAAGAGGGAAGAGGAATGATCACCTCTTGGAAGAAGATGATTGCAGAGATCAAGGGAGTATATGTACCTGAGGACTATGAAGTCCAATTACACAAGAGAAGGCAAAGTCTCAGACACAAAGAGATGGATGTGTGTGCCTATACTGAAGAATTTCAGAAATTGAGTATAAAGTCTAAGAAGGTTGAAGATGAAAGTGAAAGAGTGGCAAGGTATCTAAATGACCTAAGGTAGAACATACAAGAAGAGTTGAACCTCTTGTGCCCTGACACTGTTCATAAATGCTATCAATTAGCATTAAAGGTAGAGGAGAAGCTTAAAAGAAGACAAGAGTAGAGCAGTAGAGGAAGGGGTAATCAACCAAGAGGAAGGAGCAACTTTAGAGGAAGAGGATCAAGTTTTGAGTTTCAAGGAGAGAGTAGTCAATACTCCTTAAGGAATGACAACAACAACAAAGGCAACTTCAGAGGGAGAAGGCCTAATTTTAGAGGTAGATCATCAGGAAGAGGAGCAGGGTCAATAAAGTGTCTCAACTACAACCAAGAGGGACACATTACTAGTAGATGCCTAGAGAAGATGGGATCTAGTTCCCAAGGGGAAAGGAGAGCCAACCTAACCCAAGAAACAGATTACCAAGGCGGGAGTAAACCTAATTCATATGGTTACCTAGAGATAGGAGAGGCACTAATGTTGAGAAGAACCCTCTTGAAGGTACCAACACCTATGGAGCCACCCCAAAGAAAGTCTATCTTCCACACCACTTGCCAATCAGGAGGAAAGGTATGTAAAGCTTTGATTGACTCAGGGTCTAATGAGAATTTTGTGTCAATAGAAATGGTAGAGAAGTTGAAATTGAGGAGGATACCCCATCCATACCCCTATAAGGTGTATTGGCTCACAAAGGGGCAACAAACACTTGTAGAGGAGCAGTCATGGGTGGAATTCCAGATAAGTGCATATAAAGATAAGATTTTGTTTGATGTTGTTAACATGGATGCTTGTCACCTCTTGTTTGCAAGACCATGACAATATGACCTCAAAGAACACCATGATGGTTTTAGGAATACCTACTCCATCACAAAGAATGACAAGGTCATAGAGCTACTACCCTTGACTGAAAACAATGAAGAACGAAAAGAAACTGAGTCCAAAGTGATGATGATGGAAAGAAAACCATTCCTCAAGGAGATAAAGATGGAAGAAGGAATATGTTTTGCATTGCTTCCAATACCAACCTCAAAGGAGAATCATGTTGCAGATGATAGGGTAGAAGGAAAGGACAAGGATCTTAGTCCGGAAGTGAAGGAGATCATTGGTAGATACCAAGGAATAGTTGCAGATGGAGTTCCAAGGAGTTTGCCACCAATGAGAGAGATCAGTCACTGTATTGACTTGATCCCAGGGGCTACATTACCTAACAAGGCTCCATACAAACCACACCACAGAAAAATGAGGAGATGGCAAGGCAAATTCAAGAGTTGCTAGATTCTAACCCGATTAGAAAGAGCCTTAACTCGTGTGCAGTCCCTACAGTTTTGGTACCCAAAAAGGATGGAACATGGAGGCTTTGTACTGACTCAAGAGCTCTTAACAAGATCACCATAAGGTATAGATTTCCAATGCCCAGGATAGAGGATTTGCTTTCTTGTTTCAGGGGTGCAAAATATTTCTCTAAAATTGATTTAAAGAGTGGATACCACCAAATTAGAATTAGGCCTGGTGATGAGTGGAAAACAAATTTCCAAACAAATGAAGGGTTGTATGAGTGGAACATTATGCCATTTGGTTTTTCTAATGCTCCAAGTACATTCATGAGACTCATGAATGAAGTTTTGAAAGAATTCATAGGGAAGTTTGTAACAGTGTATTTGGATTATATACTAATATTTAGTAGGACAAAGGAAGAGCACTTGAGGCATCTAAACAAGGTTTTGAAAAAGTTGAGTGAAGAGGAATTGATGATCAATATGGAGAAGTGTTTGTTCATGCAGGAAGAACTCATCTACCTTGGATTTGTGATCTCTAAAGGTCACTTGAAGATGGATCAGGATAAGGTAAATGCAATTCTCTCTTGGCCTACTCTTAAGATTATTGGTGAGGTTAGAAGTTTCCATGGATTAGCCACATTTTATAGAAAGTTCATAAGAGGTTTCAGTCAAATATGTGCTGCAATGTTGGAAACCATAAAAGGTGGTCAAAAGTGAAGGTTCTCTTGGACAAAGGAGGTAGATGAGGCATTTGAAACTCTCAAGAAAAAGGTAGCTCAACAACCGGTACTTGCCTTACTTGATTTTAATAAAGTGTTTCAGATTGAATGTGATGCTAGTCATGTGGCCATAGGAGAAGTCATAAGCCAAGAAGGCAGACCTATAGCATTCTTTAGTGAAAATGTTAATGAGGCAAAGAGAAAATATTCTTCCTATTACCTAGAAATGTATGCATTAGTTCAGCCTTTGAAAAAATGGAGGCACTATCTGCTACCAAATGAATTTGTGGTCTATACTGACAACCAAGCCTTGAGTTTCATTAATAGCAAAGAATAGTTAAGCCATAGGCATATGAAATGGGTAGAATCCCTCCAAGCCTATACCATCTCCATAAAAAACAAGAAAGGAGTAGCCAAAAAAGTGGTTGATGCACTAAGTAGAAGAGTGCTAACTATATCTAAAATACAATTAGAAAGCATTGGAGTTAATACATTGAAAGATATGTATGTTGTAGATGAGGACTTCAAGGATATTTACAAGGTATGTACTGAATTTGATGAAAGGTATCATGTGGAGTTTTTTGATTTTTTGATCCAAGATAGACTTCTTTTCAAAGGTGGGCAATTGTGCAAACCAAGGTGTTCAATGAGGACTAATATCATCAAGGAAAAGCATAATGGGGCTATGGCAAGTCATTTTGGATTGGAAGACACTTGAATTGGTAAGGAGGCACTACTTTTGGCCCAAATTGCAGGTTGATGTAAGAAAGTTTGTAGATGCATGCACCATTTGCCAAAAGGAAAAAGGAAGAAGCACCAATGCTGGTCTCTATCAACCCTTACCCATTCCCTCAAGACCTTGGGAAAGTGTGTCGATGGACTTTGTAATGGGTTTACCTAGGACCCAAAAGGGGTTTGACAGTGGGGTATGTGCACAAAGATGGTCGTCAGAAAAGTGGACACCACCCAAAAAAAAACATGGAAAAACAAGTAGCGCGTACGCAGTTATAAAATTTGAAATGACCACGTACGCACTCAGGTTTGTTGTTCCCAAGCCTAGAGAAGGTAGCGCGTACATGTTGCTTTTAGGAAAGGTAGCGCGTACGTGCTACCTCTAGGAAAATGAGCGTGTACACGCTACTTATAGGAAAATGAGCGCGTACACGCTAATAATCCCTAAAGTGCTCATAATCTCTAAAGGACCGCGTACGCGGTACCTATCAAAAAAGGTTTTTAAAAAAAAATAGGTCTTATTTTCCTGTGACAACCACATTTTTATTTTCTTTTTCCTTCATTTTCTTTGCTAAACCATGATTGGGGTGCTATATTTCTCCTCCAGACCACGAATGAGGTGCCACATTTCTCCTCCAGACACTATGGATCAAGGTTAGTTTTTCTTAATTTTTGTCTTTCTTTCCCGTTTGTTCAATTTGTTTTACATTTTGAATTTAATTTCATTAATTTTGATTAGGTTTTTTCATTTTTTATTTCAAAAACTAGATTCTTCTAATCCACAACAAGAACAACAAAATGCACCTCCTAAAAACCCATAAGATACACCCCCAATTCCTCCTTTTGACCGCACACCTGAAACATAGGAGCATTTAATTAATCAGTTAGGGCAAAATACGTCTAAAATAAATAGACTGAATGATAAATTGAAAACATCTGAACTTGAGCATCGTAAATCCCTCGCCACTAGCCTAGAAACATTAGCTAGTGGTGCCATATATGTTTCCACACAAATTACCAAATGGGGAAACTTTAGGGATAGGTTGTTGGCATATGATGAAGCGGTGACAATGTATGTTGTCATTGATGTCAATAAGTGCTCAAGCAGGTGAACCGGTATGCACCAGTATGAAGATTGGAAGTGGTTATGGTCAACCAAGATGGAGTGGATCAATGTCAGGGTTCACTAAGTATGACTACCGGTTGGTAGCCTTTGTTCAGCTCTAGGGTTTCCGGTATGGCTTGTGCGGTGCAACTGATGGTATTTTGTGAACGATACAGATAAGGATCAGGATGCCACGTCAGTTGGGTGCATGTGAAGGATTTCCTTGAGGATCTTGTGCATGAAGATTGAATGCATTGAATGCCTACCTCGGGAATGAGCGATGTTCTGAGCGGTGTGAGAAGAGCGCGTGATGTGTTACTGTTTTCCAGATGCGGTGAAAGCTGGATGATGCAGAATGTCTTTAGATTTGTCTTAGATCATTTCATTCTATGTAATGTGTTTTGATGGTTAGGATTGGACCGCTTGTAATTGTAAACCTAAAATATTTAGGGTTTAGGGTTTATGCTACCAACCTAATTGTTGTCTATAAGGTCGATGAGTTTTGTTATTATAAGTGTTGACAAAAGTTGTGTGTGTGTCTGTGTGTTGGAGATTGGATGCTTGCCAAACTAGAGTGAGGAATCTGCAGAGTGTGATTGCAGAAGACAGGAACTGAAAAGGATCTGCCTTAGCAAGAAGTGTTGTTATCAAATCGGAGTTTTACCTGTTGTCTTCTAACCATTTCAACAAAAGGTAAATCCCTTGACTGGGTAGCCTTAACAGGCTTTGTTGTAAATCCTCTAACCAGGTTGCTCAAGTTCATTGAGTTATTTAAATCCTCTAGTGAGGTAACTGTTATGCCCAGCATATCTATTTCCCCATTAGTCTCCTCGAGTCTCTTGGTATTCACTGTGGCTCCCAGCCCAGTTATCAAAATTCAATGTTTGAAAGTTGCTTAAAAGGTTATTGAAGAAATAAGTCATTCTCTATATCCTATAATGTTTTCAAAAAAGAAAAAAGAGAAAGAAAGAAATGATCTTCTTAAGCAACTCAAATGGGTGTTTCAAGTAACCTCCACCAGGGCTATGGATGCCTGGCTGGTAGTGGAGCACTGTTTGATGGGATCCAGAGGTATCTCTATCGGGGATATAGATGCCTAACTGGCAGCAAAGCTATGCCCAAGATAGCCTTGCACGAAACACGGTTAATGACTTCACCTATGTAGCTTGCGCCTAGTTTCCTATGATGATCTACATTATTGAAATGATGGGGTAACAAATCATACGCACACACTTAAGAGTTAATCATGTCTATTTCTCGTCTTGGTTGTTTGTTCATTGCGTCACTCATCTTTTACTCTTATACATCCTTTTGAATGATAATAGCTGTAAGTGTCGGGTTAACCATAGATTCTGAAGTTCTAAATTGTCTATAGTCATTTTTCCCAGATAGTCGCCATTTGTTATGCCCATCATATCTATTTCCCCATTAGTCTCCTTGAGTCGAAATATGGCCCCCCCTTTTTTTCTTTTTTCATCGGAACTCCGGAGTCCCGGAGTCCCAAGGTCTTTTGTCTATTGACCTCAGAACCCCGGAGTCCCAGAGTCCCGAGGTCTTTTGTCTGCTGACCTCAGAACCCCGGAGTCCCAGAGTTCCGAGGTCATCTTTGCTGCCTACTTTGGAACCCCGGATACCTGAAGTTCCGGGGTGGGGTGTTCTTTTTCTTTTTTTTGTCGAGCTCGAAAGCTCGAGACCCCAGAGTCCTGAGGTTGTGTTAAACGCTTTCGTACGGATGGATTCAAGGAGCTATAAATAGAGATCATGGTCTTTTAAAATTCATTTTGTGCATTCAGAGCTCCTCCTCTCTAGCTCCAAGTTGTGAACTTCCGAACCTCTGAGATTTCCTTGGCATTTTTGGGTATTTTGATTTACCAGGTTGGTGAATTTTCTTGCCCTTGTTGTGTTTTCTAGGCTAGTTTTCCTTTCCTTTCCCTTTCATTTGTTTTTCTTTTTTTTTTTTGCGTGGTTTTTGTCATTGTGTGTGCCCTAGTTTTGAGCCCAGAACCCTGGATCCCCAGAATTCTAGGTGGCTTCCATTTCCACACCCCAGAACCCCGGATCCCCAGAGTTCTGGGCGGTTTCATTTCCACCACCCCGGAACCCCAAAGTTCCGGGTGGCTTCCATTTCCACACCCCAGATCCCTGGAGTTCTGGGCGGTTTCATTTCCACCACCTCGGAACCCCGAATCCTCGGAGTTCTGGGTGGCTTCCATTTCCACACCCCGGAACCCCGAAGTTCCAGGTAGTTTCTATATCCACCACCGTGGAACCCCTGATCCCTGGAGTTCTAGGTCACCACTTCCATGAGCCCGAAACCCCAGAGTTCTGGGAGGTTTTTGTGTAGACCTAACCTCGGAACCCTAGATCCTTGTAGTTCCGAGCCTTCTCCCCTTGTGCCTAACCCGGGACCCTGGGACCCCAAAGTCCCGAAGCAAATTAAAGTTAATGCCTAATGTTGGAGATTGAAGATTTTTGTTTTGCTTGCAGGTTCGAGTGGTTAGATGGACTCATCCGCCAACAAAAGAGGCAAAGAAATTGATAGACTCCCAGCCACCATGAAGTACCATTACTAGGGAAGAAGTGTTTCTGCTAACCAAAGTAGACGCCTTAAAGGCATGGAATGACAAAATATTAGCCAGTAAGAGGCACATGAATGCCAATTGGCTAGAAGAAGAAAGAAAGAAAGGGATTAAGGCATCAAAGATCCTAAGGGTGGATTTTAAAGAACCTCAAAAGGACCTAATCATTATGCTCAGCAGGGCCTTTGGCAAGCCGGACTGCAAGCACTTCCATCCCTGGATGTTCCAGTTCATGAGCACTATCTTAATAGGGAAACAATACTTTGATTGGCCATAGATCCTCTCTGATAATATCTGTAAGCAGATGAAAGAGGTGCAGCATACCCAAAAGTTCTTCTTCACATCATATGTCATCTGGGTAGCTGCTAGAGCTGGAAAATTCCCAGGCCTACAGGTGGAAGGACAATTGGGAGAGAAGGAAGGACAGAAGAAGATATGGGAGTATTATTCCGAACTCACTCTAGCCAATGCTAAGGTGCACTTCAAGAGAGTTAATGATGCCTTTTTTTTCCCGATAATCATCAAATTGATAGAGGATGCAAGATATCATATTAGCCCAGAGGCTATGGCTATCATCCGAGAGTGGACATGTTGGTTCATCCAAAACCCACTCTCCACTTACATTAGGGTTAGTGGATTCACAGGGAACCCGATGTTGCTGCCTCGTTATTGCAACAATAGGGTGATTCTGCTAGAATATGTAAGGCAACTTGTAGGTCTCCAGTCATTGCTGTCATCGAAACATAAAACAGGAATTGATTTCTTAGTGTCTATTGGATACTTTGCATGTTCCAAGATACAAGTGGCAAAACTAGCGGAACAAGGGCTTCAAGATTTAAACTTGAAAGAATGTGATAATGCTAGAGAATTTTATGATCCCTACGGGAAACTCAAACAAGCTATGCCTAAGGCATATGAGGGGAATAGGCCCAGCCTGGAAGACTTTTGGACCAACTTACAAGATATTTTTTAGGTCAGGGAAAAGAACTATAATAGGTTATCTGTCCCACAGGTAAGAGATTTTGGTATTGAGACTAACCTCCCTAAAGACCTGAGGGATGATGGAGAGTTACTTGATCCAATCTATAGAGAATCAGGTATAGATAAGAGGCCCCTCTCCCTAGTAAAGTGGTCTGCAACTGAAGATACAAATATGGAGAAGGTCTCCCAAGCGGTCATCAATAGGACTAAACAATGGTTAAGGTAGAGGGTAAGGCCCAGCATATCAAAAACAAAACAATAGGAATCCACCTTAGGGGTACCTCAGTCAAGAGGCCATAAGGAGTACGGTCGAAAGACAAGGTCAGCCTCAAGGCAGAATACCTCCACTGACCCAAGTGAGGAAGACAAGGCTCAAGAAAGCATTGAGGACTTATTGAAGAAACTCCAAGAAAATATGAGGGAGTCTGAACTGTTGAAGAAGGCTATAGACCTAGGGGTGACCAATGGGTTGGGCGCGGTGCCACTCGCCAAAGTTCTCCCACCAAGGATGGCTATAGGCCACACCGAAGGAGAGGGTACCCAGGAACAAGAAGAGAATGTAGAAGCTACTGAGGAGATACCTGCTCAACCACCTTCAACAGGTACAACAAGTGCTCCAGACACCACTGCTCCTACACCACCATTAGTCAATATATCTTCAGGGCAGTCCGGAGTGCAAGGCTTCACATCCACCACTGAAGGGGTGAAAGTTAGAAACGCCGAGTCTGACTCTGATCAAGAAGAAGAGGATCTTGAGCAACAACAACCGCTAGAAGGCGAAGGGGGTGAGGTAGAAGACATATTGAATGAAAGGTTGATCCTAGCTCCCCAAGATCAAGAGGACCTTCTTAAGGATATAGCAGTCGGGAAAGAAGAGACAGAGCCAGGTGATGAAGAAATGGCATTCAATGAGGAGGTCAGTGGCAAGCTAGGAGAATTACACAAAAAAAGCTCTCCAAGCTAACCTAGCCTGCTAGATTTCCTCACCCCAAGATCTTGGGTAAATGGAAGCCAAAGTAAGAGATGAAGCAGAGGAGTAGGTAGAGGTCCATGTCATAACTGTGGATATTGTATCACATCAAGGTGATAAAGATGAAGATATACCACAATGGCTAGAGTTTACCTTCGGGAAGAAAAAGAGAAAAGCAAAACTCTCAGAGGTCACTCTACAACAAGTAATCACTGAGGAACCTCCAAAGGTTAAAAAGATGAAAACCATCCATCATTTGTCAAAAACAGATTCCGGTGAGGTGATTGCAGATGTGGTAGTACCACATGAAGTTGAAGGACATGTCTCTCCCAGGTATCAAATATCCCAACTAAATTTGGGTAAGCAAACCAAGTGGGGAGAGCTAGATACCTTGGAGCTAGCCACAAGTGTTGTCAGAGGGTGCGTTGAAAAGGAGCATACCTCAAATATGGAGTTTAAGGTGCAACATGGGCAATATAAACAACTTCTGATAGAAATGAGTAAACCTTTAAAATCTTGTAGAACGGATGACCTACCTTCAACCTCATCACTGCCAGAGGGAGAAGTAAAGGCACTAGTGGAGGTGAGAGGAGTGGCTGCTGCCGCCAAATCTTGGACCCAGGTAAATGCAACCAAGATTAGGTTGTTCTTGTAGAATACAGTAGAAATATACCGTAAGGCAGTACAGGCAGGTGGAGCTTTGGCAACCTCCTCCACACAATGAGAGCGTAAGGAGAGCATTTTCAATAAACAACTCTGAATTTTGAAAAGGATACTATGATTAGGGGAAGAGGTGATAGTAAAAGAAGACCTCCTAGGAGGAGATAGCTATGAAAACTTACAGTCCTATGTATACATTTTGGAGCTAAAGATAGAGATGTATCAATAGTATATCAAGGATATGACTGACATTTGGGACCCTCTCCTCAGGGAAATTTTGTCATATGAGAATTTTGTGACGAATATACTGGGACCTTTTGGCCTCAGGATAGCTGATACCAGAATAATGGACCAGCAGTAAGTTTTGAATCAGTGGGATGCATATGAGGCACAACACCTAGGACCTGCTGCCCAGTTCGATGTCGCCCTTATGGATAGATACACACAACTGATTACTCAGTGTCAAGAGGTGGCAGATACGGTGAAGGAGTTAGAGGAACAAGGAGCACATGCAGATGATGTTTTGAAGAAATATAAATTTAGAATTAAACATGTAGCTAATCCTCCAGTCCAAGCAGTTGCATGTATAATTGAAAATTATAAAGCTTTTAGCAAGAAATAAAAAGTTAAGCACACAATTGCTAAAGATAGCAAGGCTTTTTCTTGTATTTTAAAATTGCTGCTCCTACTCAAGTTCCAATTTTGAGAGAAATCCTGCATGATTACGAAAATGTGGCTCACCAAGCAGGGTCTTCGTAGTGCTCATGCAATCCCCATTTTGTAGTTGTTAAGTGGAGTATCAAGGCAGAAACTTGCAAGTTAACTGCAGCTCCTAGGATTAATTCTTGATTTAGAATAGAGTTATTTCCTAGATAGTAGGGTGGAGAACTTCTATAAATTGAGAAGTTGAATTTGTTTGTAAGGGTCCCAAATTGATGATTTGTGGCCTACTTAGAGATTTTAGAGTATTTTGCAGATTGTTAAGAAGTTTGAGTTATTTTTGTTATACATTCATGGAGATTAATATGAAAAGCAGCTTGTAGATTGCGTGATCTACATTTATATTCTACCAAATTGTTCTGTGTAATCTGGTAATGTCTATTATTTTGAGTTAGCAGCGTGGTTTAATCTTTTTGTCTATCATTTTATGAATCATATTGCACACGTCAATGGTGTATGAGAATTATTGGGATAGGCCATATTGTTGATGATTTTATTTCTATAGATTTGTGAAATTGATGATTTTTCACGTTTTCTGGAGGTTCGTTGTTGAATGCTAACTTGGAAAATATTTGATAATTGCTTGGATTGCAGGGGACTAATTAAGTAGTTCATTAAGTTGTCATTATATCGATCTTTATTGTTATTTTCTTGTTTCCCTTTACGCTTCGCATTTTATTTCCCAGAGAATCTTAAACCATAAAAATACAAAAGAGAGGAAGTGCAATTATCCATAACCAATGAGTTTTAGTCCTAGCCAGTAGGCCGCTTTACAATTATAACCACATCAACCATTAAGCTATCCATCATCGTCGAGCCCTGACTACAGAGACCTTGGAGTAGTGAGTTCTTCCAAACTTGTTACTTTTCAGGAGAGGTGGTGAGTGTTTACATAAACTACCTGACTGTTGGTGAGTGTGTGAAAACACCCATCAACAGTAGCCTTTAACAGGGTATATAGCCATCCCTTAATCGGGTGATCCCTAATAGGATCGGTTCCTAACATAACCTTATTGTAAAGTCTTTAACCGGTCTAGGCTCCTAACAGAGTAGACTTCAAAAGAGTTCAAAACAAGCTTGTGGGTATTCATCCCCACCGTGGTTTTTCCTGTTTGGGTTTCCACGTGAAAAAATTGTGTGTTATGGGTTGTGAGTTTTTCATATGATGGTTGTGTGTTTTTGATTAAGTTAGATATGCATGCAGTGTTAAAGGGTTATGGTATTGTTGATACAACTCATGCATGATTATATCGGTGAAGTAGTCATTAAGATTTGAGATCTGTTGAATGTTGTCTGAAGTATCTATTTTTAACCGGTATATCAATGGTTATGCTCAGTGGTGAAGACAATCGGTCAACATTATTTTAACATGATAAAGTGTTGAAAAGTTTTTGTGTGTACTCATTCACCCCCCACCTCTCAGTACCGATTGAGACCTTAGTTGCTCATCATTATTCATCATAGGTGTCATCAATTCTATGCTGATGGGTTATCATACGAGGGAGTCAAAAACAAAAATATTAGTAAACAAGAAATATGTGCCATTTTTGTTGATCCTAAAACTGGTCAGTCGTTACCTCTTAATGAAAAGAGGTTTCCCATACATTGGTGTACCAATGTGTAGATGAAGAACCTTTTTTGGTAGAGGCGGTGGATGGTCTTTGATGATCCACCTTGTAATAAATATGAGGTGCCATTATATTTTTTGAGAAAAGTATACTGTGAGTTTGTGCTCAATGTGCGGCCAAACTATTTTGACATGAGAGAGTTCCATGGTAGAGGTGGTGGCTCTACCCAAGATAGATCCGAAGCCCGTAGGTGATTACCCATGGAGAGTCGCTGCCCCCTAGCACCCAAACCCAAGGTGCATCAGGTTGTCCTAGTAGATCTAAAAGAGTCGATGGAGCTACATACTCTTCAGGCAGCCACAACATTGACTGGTGCCATCATCCAACGTGGGACGTCATTAGCACATCCTATTGTACTGGATGATGATCCATTAGTTGCTCCAGGTGACGACAGAGAGCCCATTCCGCATATATGTGTTAGTTACTCGGGGATATGCTCAGGGATAGATGATGCGACTGGATTCACATCTCATCCGTGCATGATTTGTGGGAGTAGATGTCAGGCCCGCACGACTGAGGATTTCACGCTAACAAATGAGTTGATGGACATGATGTTTTCCCATCAATGAAAGACATAGGTGTGTTGATTTGAATTCATAACATTTTATTTATCAGTCACTTTAAATTTGTAATTACATAAATGAATTTTCATTTATACATCGATTTAAATTTAGACAAATAATATGCATTTTAGGATGCAACAGTGGTATCCCATACTCCTCCCCCAATTACTACAGCTGCAACTTCGATGCCTGAGGTATAAATTTTGTAACTTGTTAAAATAGAATAGTACCCTTTGAATTAAAAAAAATACAAGATATACTAACTATCTTTAATGCTTGGTCCAATTTTTGGTTTGTAGGTGGTGACAGGGGACCAAATGTTCGAGATTGATGACATCACACTCTCAGCGATCGATTTTGGCCTACAAGGCTATATGGTATCATATTTTGTACAACCATTTTTATGTATTATTTTGATGGAATATGCAAGTCATTTCATTTTAGATTTTTAAAATTATATTTAATTTATTATCTGTACTAATATCTCATGTTAATTTTTTTTTTTAGGGTACCCCCTCTACATCTAGGGCTTGTCCTAAGAAAAAGAATTCCTCAAAGACGCCAAAACATGGGAAGAAGGTAATTGAACACATTTTTAGTTTTACAATTGTTTGAAAATGTTGAAATCAAGTATTAGTTGGGGTTTGTAGATTGGTTAGTATTTTTTGTCTATTTTACATGTACAATGACCATTGAGCTATGTGGATTTGTTGAATGCACCTGATTCACTCGTGGATCAAGAGAGGGCAGAGGTATGTATCTCTACTTTATTTTCTTGATTTCATGATTGTATGCATGGGTACATGTGAACTTGTGATATATTATAATCTTATATTTTTTTCATACAAGAAATATCCATAGCTGTTTCATCAATGGCGAACCCTCCTCCATGCACTAGAGAAGCATCTCAGGATTCGGTACACTTTTGTTTTATATATTAAATTAATTTTTTTTAACCTACAATACTTATCATTATATTAATTGTATTTAATCTTTGATCTTTTTTGTATAGGTAATAGCGATAGTTTCTCCATCGATGGTGAGCCATCCTCAGTCCATTGGAGAAGCATCTCAGGCACGGGTACATCATTGTTCTCTATATTATAGCTTTTAAGTGTTTTTGATATATTTATGTTAGTACATTGTATTAATTGTACATTTAATCTACAATAGACCCTTTCGTGGTATGACCATAATGTGGATCCTTTTAAGTATGTCTTCAAGAAAACTCCTAAGAGCGACAAGGAGAGGAGAGCGAAGACATTAGCTCCTAGATCAGCTGATGAGGTAATCTACATTTCAATTGAAAAGGAATTATAGTTAAATGCATAGTTATGTTATTAATTATGAACTATTTTCTACAAAAGAATTCTAACTTGGCTTTTGAATTATGGTTTTGCAGCCATCTACAGATCCACATATTGCATCAAAGAGGCTTGATTTTGATGATCCACCACAACTTTAGGATCATATAGTATTAGTTTTGGTCATAGAACGACCAATACATGTAGATATATTCTACATTTTTATTGTATATCAATTTGGACATGGCATATGCCACATTTTTGTAATACTTGTATTGACTTGGCAGACATGCCTTTTTTTATATATATAAATGTTGATATTCGATCCAATAAATGTGTATTAAGTTTATTATGTTGTATTTGTTGTATTTTGTGGTTGTCCTTTTATAAATTTAATTGATCATTTGCCTATGTAATCAACAAGATGAATATAAACAACAAAAATATATGATATTAAACATTGCAATCGTGGAATATGATTTGATAAAATTTCTAAAATGTTGAATTAACCCTAAAAAATCCTTGTATTCAGTTCATTATTGTGTATTCGTTGTATTTGGTGGCTTCCCTTTTATAAATTTAAATGAATATTTGCATATGTAATCAACAATATGAATATAAACAACAAAAAATGACAATATGAATATAAACAACAATATGTGTTTGGTGTGAGAACACCCTCACGCTCGTAATGGTCAAATTTTGGTTGTCGTGTGCACAAACCGACGTCATGAGTGCGTCTGGGTGGGTAGTTTTATGCTAGGCATGCTCCTGTCATGCATCCCAAAGTGCCGGAACGTCAAGAATCATACCCTACCGGCACGATCTCTCAAGTGCCCTGAGTCCAAAAAAATGTCAAACTTTGACGGACTATTTCTTCCAATCCAGGATACATATGATCAATCTGTTTGAACCTATGGGGTTGCGTGAGGCTCCTCTACAATGGCCGATCTCAGTTTTTGACAACTCAGAGCGATTTTTAATTGGTATCATTTTTTCGCCTGCTGCAAAAATCATTAGTTGCATACAATGCAAAGTTGCAAGATTGGCTAGAATTGATTTGGTTTGTCATGTGCACAAACCGACGTTAGGAGTGCATCTGGGTGGGTAGGTTTACACTAGGAATACCCCTCTCGTGCATCCCAAAGTGCCGGAACATCGAGAGTCATACCCTACCGGTGCAATGTACAAGTTGCTTGATAACTTTTTTGAGAATTTTTTTGACAATAATGACAGTGTTTGCTCAAATTGTATCTAGTCTCAATCTATGACCCCTATGACTCGATAATGACTCAAATAATTCTCCATGATTATACAAGAATCAAGAATGCTCATGATTGACCTTATCACATCACATATACTCAAAACATAGTCACAAATTATTGATACAAAAAATAGTCACATATTATTAAAAAAAATTGCCTCTAAATATGGTCAAATTAGCTCTTGGCTATTGATTATACAAAAAAATGTCTTACAAATCATCTCATGGGTTTTTATACAAACTTTGGTATTACAATATGTGCAATTCAACTCATCGCCATTTTAATATACAAATTTTGACATGTACATATGTACAAATCAACTCATTGCCATTTAAATATACAAAATTATGCCCCTAAACATGTAAAAATCAACTCATGGGCATTTATATATACAAAAACCGAATATAGAACAATTCGTCAATGATTTATACAAAATTCTTAAAATCATTCTACTTTGAACCGTAGAATCAATCAAGTGAGCCTTCAGGATCGTCTCTAACCCGTATTGTGTCAAGTATTGCCTTGTGGTCAGATTCATGAACTTTCCATAAAATCTTGTTATGAGGTCTACCACCATACTTCATCAAATGAATATTTGTTGCAACAACAAGGTTAGAGAAATGAAGAATATGTCTGTGTGTTTCAAAGTCCTCGAACAACAAAACATCAAAATTCTTGATAGGGTATCTCCTAAGCCATGTTTCCGTCACGACAACAGACCCTATTGGGTACTCAATACCCTCTTTGTCAATGATTGTGATGGCCAATTTTCTTTTTGGCTCAAAACAATGACACAAATAGTAATCCGTTCCTTCTTCATTGTTCTCTTCTGCAACAACTGCATACACATGACCTGCATTTTATAAAGTGTTAATTAATACCAAAAATAAAGTATGATGTGTAACAAAATGAACCAAAAAGAATACTTGCAAAAAAATTAACTCAAAAAATCACCCGAATCCACTAGGTCAGCTACATGGTCAAAATCCATTGATGTCTCCATCTGGCTCAATTGTAGTGCTTTGGGAATTTGATATCTATCAATGGGAACCAACGGTCTACAAGACCATTTGTCAACCAACTCTTGTGATTCACATTCTTCCCACAAACAATACATGCATGAAGAGAAAAAACATACCATCTATCTCGTATAAATTACCAATGAACTTGAATTTGAACTCATAAATGAGTGCATGTCACTCGATCCTACAACTGTGCAACAATCTAGAAAACTTTCAATGTTAGATTCAGTGATCAACCAAAAAAATCTATGAACCATTGACGTACCTAGATTACCTGGACCCATCATAGACTTACACCATCGCACAATTGTTTCTACATCTATCAACTCAACACCACCTTCGTACTTCAATTCTTCTCTAGCTAGGGCTCTTTTTACACATGCTCCTACACCATCGTGCTCTCTCTTACCATGTCTATCCTCAGTGAAATTTCAAAAATGTTGTACACCGCTTGTCATATGCATCCTTGTCAACCAATTAAACATCCTTGCATTCTTGAATTGTGCGATGCAATTATCTAACCATATTAAGTGTTGGTTGTATCGTATGTTCCTTTCCCTTAAACTATCATAGAAAACTTTAAAGCGTCCTTGTATAAACTCCGATGAATGAGTACGATCATCACTTATGTAGAAGTGATACTCTCTTACAACCTTTCTATCCTCCTCTGTGCTATCATCTGCATGCATGAATGCTATGTGTACAAAAATAGAAACTTGTGTAGAATGATAATACATATATTGCACTTAATTTTGAGGTTGTAGTGTATAATTTTCAGTGAAATCAATGATAGAGACAATGGTGCCAAGAGGAAATGTGTCCTTACATAACTTGAATTGCTCATCTAACCATCAAGCTCTATGTGTATGCATTATGTACTCATAAACTAGTTTCTCTTCAAACATTTTCATAAATTCAGCTACACATTTATCATTTTTCACTAGCTCACATCTTTTCAAATCTTTTCCATTTTTAATTCCATATGTGAATGTCTTGTATTTTCTGAAAGAAACTAGTTTCGTACCAATTTCATGTGTGCTCTCCACATGTATGCATCTTGGTAAACATTGCAAACCACCACATATAGCACAAGAACCTTCCAAACAAGACATATTATAATAAATGCAACCATCATGTCTATTACATAGCACACTTGAAATAAATTCTCTTACCGACTTAGGAGGTGCTTGTATATTGCATTCCTACAAAACATCGTTAGTGTGCAAAGTAGAACAAATATGACGAAAAATATCATAGTGCATGGAAAATTCAATATGCATCCTACAACAACACGTGGTGCGTACATGACTAATCTTAATATAAAAAAGGTTTTGTCATTTCAAAAAATCTTTGAGAAATTCTTATTTGAGGAAACATTTGAAGGAATATTTCATAAAATTTAGTTTGAGTCATATCCAAATAGTGTTTGGCATGTGGTTCATGATTTGTAGACCCGATTCGCCTTCTAACAACATCTCTTTGGTTGGACAAAACTATTGTGTTGTCATGCCAAAAAAAATTAATTAATGTTCTTAGTGCATCAACAACAACCTTGTCTTTGCGTGGTAGTCTACCCGAGAATTCCCAAAGAGAATTATTGTTACGTTCCTCTATTTTTTGCTTTACTTAATGTTGTTCTACTAATGTTTAATGACTTACTTGTTTTTCTTATCAAATGATCTTTTTTTATTTTCTTTCTCATTATGGTTGATGTAATGACATGTCGAGTAGCATTAGAATCTTTAATACATGATTTTGAACCAATAGTTTGATATGCATCAAATAGATTTCTCACAATAGTTCTTTCACTGTTACTTTCAGATGATCTTAGGCCTAGAATTTTCATTGTCTCTCTAAAATTCAAAATTTTAATCATTTGAACAATTAATTGACATCTTGTGGTTTGATTTAAGTTTTCAAAATAGTTTTTCCATATTCTCTGAACCATTCATCTACAAGTTCGTTCATTCATTTTATTGGGCATTGGATTCAATATATTCTCATCAATGTTAATTAGATACTTTGGTTTCCTATGAATTATTCTAGGAGGTGTTAACATCAGTGCATTATGTACATTCAATTCATTAAATAGAGAAGGTGTATGTTCACCATTTAATTGATTATTCAATGTGGTATCTTCTTCAATTGCATTAGGTTCATACGGTAAATCAAATGTCTCTTCTTCAATTGCATTAGGTGCATTATGTTCATTTGGTAAATCGAATTGAGATGTTAAGGATGACATACCTTCTTCTCCCATTGTTCTTATGTCACGTAATTTCTTCATACACTGCCTTTGTCTTTCCTTTTCAGCCTCTCTTTGTTCCATCATTCCTCGCTTGTTCTTTCCCATGGTTGATATCGATTGTCCTAAATAGAATCATATTACATATATATGTAAATAAAAGTTCATAAACAAACAAATAACCATAAATATGCATCTTATCATTATTTTTTTGAATCAAACTATTAAACAATCACAATAATATTGACAAAACTAATAAGAACAACAATTCAATTATTTGAAATCATGCAAAAACAAAAAAATCACTTACTTATATGTATAAAATAATGATAGAAGTGCAGACACAGTTCCAGTGGGGCCTTCAATGACCTCAAAAACTTCTTTTGAGGTCGTTGAGGCTCTTGGGCAACTAAAACTATGTCTACGTACTGCATACGAGCTATATTAATAACCGCATATGCATTGTTAGTCCATAAAATGTTGGCAATCCCAACGGTATTTTTTCCCCATTTTGTACTAATAAGTAGCATGTACACGCTCCTAAGCTTAAAAAATGTTATGGCAGGGTAGCGAACTAATAGGCTCAATACCTCGTACGCACTTACAAGTAATAAGTACCGTGTACACGCTCCTATGCCTTAAAATATTTATGGCAGGGCAGTGAACTAATAGGTTCAGTACCCCGTACGCACTATTTGTAGTAGGAAAAATCTGAATGAAAAGGGAGAGAGAGAGAGAGAGGGGGGGGAGTAGGGGAGGAGAGAGGAGGAGGGTGGAAGGGAGGGAGGGAGAGAGGGAGAGAAGAAGGAGGGGGGGGGGGAGAGAGAGAGAGAGAGAGAGAGAGAGAGAGAGAGAGAGAGAGAGAGAGAGAGAGAGAGAGAGAGAGAGAGAGAGAGAGAGAGAGAGAGAGGGGGAAGGAGGGAGAGAGTGAGGGAGAGAGAGGCAAAAGGGGTATGGAGGAAGGGAGAAGGGGAGAGAGAGAGAGAGAGAGAGAGAGAGAGAGAGGGAGAGAGAGAGAGAGAGAGAGAGAGAGAGAGAGAGAGAGAGAGAGAGAGAGAGAGAGAGAGAGAGAGAGAGGTATGGAGGATAGGAGAAGGGGAGAGAGAGGTAGAGGGAGGGGGAGAGAGAGGGAGAGGAAGAGAGAGGGAGAGAGGGAAGGAGTATGGAGGAAGGGAGAAGGGGAGAGATAGGTAGAGGGAGGGAGGGAGAGAGAGAGGGAGATGAAGGAGAAAGGGAGAGAGAGGTAGAGGGAGGGAGGGAGGGAGAGAGAGGGAGAGGAAGAGAGAGAGGGGGAGAGGGAAGGGGTATGGAGGAAGGGGGAAGGGGAGAGATAGGTAGAGGGAAGGAGAGAGAGAGGGAGAGGAAGAGAGAGAGGGAGAGAGGGAAGTAGGGAGAGAGAGAGAGAAAAGGGGTATGGAGGAAGGGAGAGGGAGAGAGAAGGAGGGGGGAGGGAGAGGAAGAGAGAGAGAGAGAGAGAGAGAGAGAGAGAGAGAGAGAGAGAGAGAGAGGAAAGGAGGGAGAGGGAGAGAGAGAGAGGAAAGGAGGGAGAGGGAGAGAGAGAGAGGGGGGCGGGAGGGAGGGAAGGTAGAGAGAGGGACAAAGGTAGAGGGAGGGAGAGAGAAGGAGAGAGAGAGGAAGAGAGGGAGAGAGAGAGAGGGAAGGAGGGAGATAAGAAGGAGGGGGGAGGGAGAGGTAGAGAGAGAGACCATAATGACACCATATGGAGTCCTAAGGGGTCAAATGGTGTCCTAAGGGGTCGTTGGAGACCATATGACCCCTTAGGACACCATATGACCCCTAACGACACCATATGGTGTCCTAAGGGGTCATAAGGTATTCTAAGGCTCATAGGACACCATAAGACACATAACGACACCATACGGTGTCATATGGTGTCTTAAGGGGCCATATGGTGTCCTAAGGGGTCACAGGACACCATATGACCTCTTAGGAAACAATATGACCTCTAATGACACCTAAGGGGTCATATGGTGGGCTAATAAAATGATATATTATTTAAAATTATGAATAGAACATCATACAATAGAAGATCAGTAGTTTAGTTTTGATATAGCTAAGTTAGACCATTTTCAGCATAAGAGAGAATCCAAGCGAACAAACAATGAGGCTTTGCTAAAAAGCAAGTGTAAGAGCTTGACCTAACCCTAAGAGTATTGCCTTTCTAAAACATATGATGCTATTAAATTTGCAAGGTTATAGGACTGATCTTGATTGTGAGTATAGGAATTACACACTTGATTTCTTTCATGGGTATGTATCCTTCCAAGCCTTTTGACAAGTGATGATCATCATATACTACCACTGCCATGCTTACAACAAACTTTAATTTCTTTAGGTGATAGATGTTGTGTAACAACATGGGAACTCTTGCATACCCACCACTATCATTCTCTAGGACATCATCTGTGTTACTCTCCCTCTTTCTCTTCTTACCGGTTGTTTCCTTCTAAAAAAACATATTGCAAGTACTCTGACTCATCATTTTTCTTTGTTGACACTATCTTCCACATTTGCTCAGCTCATTAAAAACACATTTGAGAATAATATTGCTGCAGGTTTCCTTGTTTGTCATGGTAATGCACCCGTGTTTTGATTTCATACCCTTCTTCCTCCTATTCAATATACACACACAAATCCATCACTCAATTTTATTAGGAGAGCATACATGATAAAAATCAAAGAGGAAGTTGCAGACAAGAAATAAATTCACTTACTTCTATAGAAGTATAGACACAGTTGAAGTGGGGTATGGAGGGAGGGAGGGAGAGAAGAAGAGAGAGGGATGGGGTATGGAGGAAGGGAGAAGGGGAGAGAGGGAGAGAGAGAGGGAGAGGGAGAGAGAGGGGGAGACAATACACTTATATGTGTGTATATATATAATTAATATATTTTTCATATATATATATATACATAAATATTATATATTATATGTATATACAAATATTATATATACAATATCATATTATACACACACCCAAAATTTAAACAAACTTAGCGTGTACGCGCTTCTTACACCATAAGTACCTCGTACGCACATTTTATACCATAAGTACCCCGTACACGCTTTTGACTATTTAGGCTTGGAAATAGGCCTGGATGACAAAGCTACGGTTTGGAAGTTTGATTTCCCTCCATTTCCCTCATTTTTGATGTGTTTTATTTTATCAACTTGGTTTATCGACTTTGTCATCATCAGGATTACATTTCATCAAGTGGGTATTTCTAAAATTGCCACCATATTTTCGCCCATCTTCTGAGCTTTCTAACCATATAATTTTTAAAAAATTTGAACAAGAATAACATATTGTTATTGAATTTCTTTTACAAGTGTCTCCATCGTTCTCACAGACATAGGTGCACCATGTTTTTAATAACTTTTGATATACTTATCCAAATTTAAAAAACTTTATATATTATTGTAGTGCACTTGATTCTTTACAATTTAAAAATAAAAAAATTGTATTTTCGATTTGTTTAGTGCAACTTATGCTTCGCGCATGAACATGTACCTAATTTTCAGGATGTGCTTAATTGGAAAAATCTTTAAAAAAAAATACTCAACAAAAAATTACAAAAAATAAACATCTTCTAGTTCTCAATCTTAACTATATTTCTACCAAAGTATTTGTCAAAATACTAAATCTAACTATGACTTTTCTAATTCGCACGTCAGACACTATGTTATGTTTTTCAGAAAAAATTAGGGTCTAATTTTTGTGCGCGAAGGATTTGACCCCCTTAATCTTATTCAATTTTGGAAAAGTTTAGTAGTTTGGAAACTAGATTCAGAGTACTACAATATTTGTTCTTTGATTATCTTCATATCTTAAGTGGATGACTTTCAAATTTTGCCTCCAAGTTCAGGTTCACCTGATTTCAGAAAAAAAAAAAAAAAAGTGTCCACTTATACCCCCTTTTTGACCACCATCTTTGTGCACTTACCCAATGTATTTGTGGTAGTGGATAGGTTTATTAAAATGGCACATTTCTTGCCATGTAAGTCCACTAGTGATGCATCTTATATAGAAGATTTGTTTTTCAAAGAAGTAGCAAGGATCCATGGACTCCCATTGAACATAGTGTCTAACAGGGATGTCAAATTTGTTGGCCATTTTTGGAAAACTCTATGGAGGAAACTTGGCACCAACTTGTCCTTCTCATCAACCTATCATCCACAAACAGATGGATAGAAAGAGGTAGTAAATAGATCATTAGGGAATTTGTTGAGATGCCTTACAAGACAACATGGTGAAAAGTGGGATTCAATCTTACCTCGGTCTGAGTTTGCCTACAATGACACTGTAAACAGAAGCACGGGGAAGTCACCATTTCAGATTGTGTATGGGTTACATCCAAGAGGGGTATTGGAATTGAGAAAACTGCCCCATATGGATCCCATAAGTGCAGATGGTGAGACGTTTGTTGAAGCCATAAAGGAAGTTCATTAGCAGGTCAAGACATAACTTCAAAAGTCATCAGACAAGTACAAAGAACATGCAGATCAGAAAAGGAGAGAGGTACAATTTCATATTGGAGATTTGGATTGGGCAAATTTGAAGAAGGAAAGGTTGCCCAAGGGAAAACACACTAAGCTCATTCAGAGGAAAGTAGGACCATGTCAAATCTTGAAGAAGTTTGGCAGCAATGCCTATGAAATTCAATTACCACCAGATCTTGGCATATCTCTTGTTTTTAATGTTTGTGATCTAACTCCTTTTAAAGGTGATTCTAATGCAGGTAACTCACAACAGGTCCTAGAAGATGCAACATATATAGATCTTCCCAAACATGAGCCACCTCAACTTGAGAATATGTTGGACACCAAGATTGTAAAGAAGACCAAGAGAAATGAGTACAAAAATACTTGGTCAAATGGAAAGCAAACCAGACTCTGAAGCCATTTGGTTGGATGAAGATCAGATCAAGAAGCATGGCACTACATTACATGACCTCATCTGAAGTGGACTTGAGATTCATTCACCTCGGGAGTATGGTACATGAGCACCTCATGACTAAGCTAATAAGAGAAATAAAGGTTAAAGGTCACACATGGGAGTGTGACCTTTCAATCTATGTTATAGGATAGTCTTGTTTGTTTGATTTTTGTAATAAACCCCACCTTGTTACCCAATGACATGGATTTGGCAAGTTGATAAGCCACCATGGGCATATGGGCCTAGGGGTATTTAGTTGAGTATTTTCTAGGTGTTTATGTGTTGGAGATTTCTTAGAAAGGCTTACAACTCTAGGTAGGCAGACTTAACATGTGTCAAAAGTTGCTTAAACATGACAACTTTTGTTGACAACTTTTCATGACAACTTTGGCTACAAATAGCAACTTCTTTGCAATGATCACCTCAGTTCAAAAGGTGGTTGATAACCATTGAGTAAGGTATAAAATGTCATTCCCAATCATCATTGGGGGGAGAGAAATACTTTGTAAACAATTGGCATCATTGAAGCAATAAAATTCTGAGAATTTCCTGCAATTATGTTATTCTGCACGATGTACCGTACTGTACGAAAATTTTGGAATTAGGAAATTAGTGGGATGTGTTAGAGTGGCCAATCACATTTCATATGCATCAATTTTGAGGTCCTAATTCATCAAGACAAGGGAGAAACCTACAATTTTCTAGAAGTGGTCTAGATTTGACAGTTTTGGCCTAGGGTTTTGCAAAGAAATGGCCTCATCTTGCTGATCCTTCATTGGTGGTTCACGGATTTGGAGGAGATGAAAGTATGGCCAATTTATTTTAGGATTTTGAAGGCCTTTTTCAGGTTAGGACCAGTTGGAGGTGGGGGTTTGATGCATTAAGGTGGGCAACTCCATGTGGCCATCGTGTAAGTGGAAGCAAACATGTCTCACATTAGATGTTAGGGGTCTAATCATAGAATAGAACTTAGAAATTGGTGGATTTACCATGTCCTAAGAGTGTTCCTTGTGTTGGTTTGACGAAATAGGGTCTATGTCTACACACTCCTTTGTAAAATAGGCCTAATTGGGGCTATTAGGTCTCCTAACCAAGATAGGGATTGGATTCTTCTGTTCCCAAACTATCAAAACCATGGAGATATGTTTAGTAACTCTCAAAAGGGTATCCAAATATGGAATCTATTTTTTGGGTCCTTTGGAGAAATAAGGAGTTAATTGTGGAAAACTGGTCTGGCAGGGCTACTAGGATTAGTAGGCCTTATTGCAGCAGTTACCCCAAACTAGTATTGGGAACCTAAATTGATGATTGAAGGGGGTCTTCCTGACCTAGGGGACTTCAAACCAAACCTTAAATAGGAATTGATGCATTAGAGAGGGGATCAAACCATTGTTTTCTATAGGGTTCTTAAGAGTCTCTAGAAGACCTTATGAAGCACTCAGTGGAAGTGACCTTGTGAGGAAGCCTTTTTGGAACAAAGAGATGTGGGACCTATCAAATTGATATTTCCTGACCCCTTATAGTGTTTGTGATTTCTAGAGTCCTTGGTTTGTTCTTGGACTAGGGGAACCTATTCTATACCTATACCAAGGCTCTGCACCAGGCAGGGTGACAATTCTTTCCCGTCAATTAGTAGATAGTTTAATTTTATCAAGTTTTGGTTATTTTTTATAGCCATACAATTTTTTGTGTGCTATTGATATCTTGTAGGGTAAAATGTCCACAAGTGTGAATCTTCTTATCCAGAATACTACCATTCTTCATTTTATATGTCTTTTAAGTGTTATTAGTCGAGTGAACTGGATATGATTTTCATGTTTCAATTATTGATGTTAGAGAATTTCTGGTGAAGGTAATTAGATAGATCTTTTTGAAAATGTTGATTGGTTCCAGTGAGGGAAGATTTTTGAAGCATCTCTCAAATGAATCTTTCATTTGATTTATGTTTATACAGGCAGTAACTTCTGATGTCGTGGAAATGGGGACAAGGCAACAAAACAAAGTTCAATGTTAATATGTTTGTTCCAACCAAAAAACCAAAACAAAGAACTAAAACCATTCCAAACATATCAAAAGAGATTTCAAAAATCATGAAAGAAGTTTAACAAAAAAAAAGAAAGGAGAAGAGCCTCCCTAAGATTCTTCCATGATGTCTTTTGATGCTTCTCTCTTGTTTCTCCCCTCTCCAAGTCCCAAATGAGTGCACCTCTTAGCTTTTAGCACTATCCATGGATGCCATAAGGAGATTCAAGATGGCTGTAGATGATAAAAAAATGCTATGCAAGTGTAAAAGGGTTGCTATGAGAAATCTCCTAATGTCTATGTAAATTCCACTATAATAACAATGCTCTAATGCTCTCTCATCCCTTTTTTTGCTTGGAGAATGAGGTCCTTTTATAGGGAAAAATGTTGATTGAATGGTTAAGATTGAGTGAGCTTGTGAAGGGTCAAGATTGGTGGGTTTAGGATCCATGTGATGGCTTCAACCCAATCCCATGATGACAAGTGTCAACATGAGATGGCTTGAGAGGAGAGGTAAGGAGCATTTAATGCCTGAGGAGACATGAGGTTACCCTCATGTGGTTTGGGTTATTGGATAAATATTTTATCCAAGGGATAAACTCTTGTGCACGAGTAAAAGGGATAACCATGGTCAAAGCAATGAATGCTTGAAGAGACGCATGAGTTAAAGGATGGATGAGTTGGAGAGAAAGTCTCTAACCAAAGGTTGAGTTTGAGTTAACCATTTATGGTTATGTAAGAGCCTTTAATGGTTTTAGAATACTTTAGATGTTAGCTTGTTGGAGACACAAAGCCTTTAATGGTTATTGGAGACTTTTGAGTTGTTTTGAGAAGTGACCTTTCTTAAGGGATGTGCAAATGATTAGAGAAGGGGATTAGGCTAATTAGAAGGGGTTAGAAGAGTCTAGAAGAAGGGTTATATATGCAAGTGGATTTGGTGGGTGAGAGAAAATAGGATTTTATTTAGAAATAAAATCTATTTATGTGTGCAACTTGCATTGGTAGGAAAATGCAAGTGGGGTGGGATTTTAAATAAATATTGATTTATTTTTTAAAAAAAAAGGAATTTGATTTGTGCTTTAAATAAATGTTAAATTTATTTAAATGAGAGGAATGAGGGAAACTAAATAAATTAGATTTATTTAATAATTGGGTTATAGATAGGGATTTTTAGTTTAAATAAATTTATGTAATTTATTTAATTAAAATAGCAGAATGGAGGTTGAATGAATTAATTAAATGTGAATTGAATAAATAGAGGAATATCAGTACATTAAAATAAACATTAACTATTCATTTAATTAATAGACAAATTTATGTGTCTACAAATTCATAGTGGAGTGAATGAACTTAACAAATTTGTGATTCCATAGTAGTGAACTCTTAAGACTGCAACTTGTGATCTCATGGTTCTATGCACATGAAAGAACTTTGAGTCTAGAGCTAAAGGTTGTTGCAATTTGCGGATCTAAAGGGTGTTTTAATTGGGGTAAAATTGCTTTCAAGTATGTTGGTAGTTCCCACCGAGTAGTTGACAATGACCTGTTAGTTGAGAACATCATTCCATTATTTTGATGCAGGAGCACAAACATGATAATTCAAATTTTATGTGTTAAATTTCAACTAGCACACATTTTAGTCTTCCATTAGAAATGTTTGTTTGTTTTAATTCAAAATCACATTTTTCCTATATAGTTATAATTTTTTTTGTCATATTTTAGTTTCATTTTTTATTAAACATAGTTGTTACTATTGCACATAGTAGTACAAGTTTAAATCAAATGCATATTGTTGTCTGTGTAAATGCATCATTATCAAACAATTCAAAATTATAACTACATATAGATGAGACAATTGACATACTTTTGTATGGTTTTGATAGTCAAATCCACACCGTCAAGTTTCTAACCCACTAAAAACTCTAGAAGGCCCCATAATTACATGGACATTTTTAAGACACTCTTAATTGATTTTAGCAATCTATTTCAATATTCTTGATTTAAAAAATGGTCAATAATGTCATGCCTAACACTAGTTCAATTAGACAAATACTACTCTCAAATTGTTATATATATTTCTATGACTATTCATTATGTTTTGGTATTTAAAAAAATTATTTGTACAATTAATTCATATGTTTAAGAAGGAGCATTCATCCTAGGAACATTTTGTTGGTGTTGGAAATAAGCCACACCTGGACCGACGATAGACTGGTCCAAGAGGGGCCAGTAGCTCAGTGGTAGAGCACTCCAGCAGTGTATGGAAGGTCCTAGGTTCGAGTCCTAGCTAGTCCATGTCTCAACATGGTATCAGAGCTAGGTCTAGGCTAGGAATCCCAAGCACACGAGAGGTGTGGCTTAAGGGGGGGTGTTGGTGTTGGAAATAAGCCACACCCAGACTGACGATGGACTGGTCCAAGAGGGGCTAGTAGCTTAGTGGCAGAGCACTCCAACAGTGTATGGAAGGTCCTATAGAAGGTCCTAGGTTCGAGTCCTAGATGGTCCATGTCTCAATACATTTCAATTCAAATATTTAATTGAACATGTCTATATTGGAATTAGAACACCTTTGCATCTAGGATACATGTTTGAGAGTTGCGCTTGATATTCACCTAGGGCCAGAAAGCTATAATCTATTAAGGGGATTGACTAAGAAGAACTTGACCCTCACAATCCAATAGATCTTTAAGACATTTTTAAATAATGTTAGTCCTAAAACATCATCATACAACAAAGGCCATAGAGAAGCAAATAAAATAATTTTGTTTTCTTAGATCATAATTGCACCTCATAGATTTTTTTCTACTGCACCAGATTTGATCTTGACTCACTTAGACTTAATCCACAATTATTTTGAGTTTATTAAAATTTCAAAACAATGAATACATAAACAATATTGATTTGTTAATGTAAATATTAATTTATTAACATTAACAAGTCAATTGTACATCAAAATAATAGATCTTCTTTAGTATTCCAATAACTGAACACCAAAGAATTGAACAAAACATGCCCTAACACATGTGCAAACATTTCTCAATTTTATGCAATTTCACACTATTCCCCACATGATTTGGACCAAGTGGTATATTACAAGACCATTATGATGCACGAACCTTTTCTCACTCATTGTTTTGTAAAAACAATGTCTTGACATTTTTTTTCCCGATTAATGGCTCTAGGGCTAGGCTTAAATAACACTATTTTTTAAGACTGGACTAATTGCACTGATTGGTAGACACAATAAATCACTACACAAACCCAAACTTAATATCTGTTGTTTATGCTTGCACTTCGGGAGATCTTTGGGAGGCGGCAACATGGATTGATTGGGTCCTTTTCCATTCAACACCACGAATGTCATCTTCAATCCCCACGTTGTACTTCCAGATGGCAATGCATGAACCATACCCGTGTGCATATCAATTCCACAATCACATAACACAATTAAATAAAAAATGTAAAGGAGATGAATTGAGAAAATGAAAGAATATGGTGCATGCCCAGGTTATCAGCTATAAACCGGATGTCAGTTCACCCCCCTGTTGGCACTCCCACTGTATTACACTTTGGAGGGTCTACTAAATTAAAGATTTCCAAAACCTGTACCCACTATGAAGGAATTGAAAACATGGAGACGAATAGGATAGTTATCTATAGTCAGCACGCTGGTGTCCTGAAGAATTAACTGCATTGTTGAATTGTATGAGAGGTGTGTGAGTCTTGTTCCTTTGGAAGTGAAAAGGTTCTTTGGCGGCGCGCCTGTGTAATTGAAAGGAGTGGGAGGGTTGTCTGGGAAATCTTTTGTGAAAACCCCATTGATGTTGTTATAATGTGCTTGCAGAAGGGCAATGGTGGGCATGACAAGGATTACATTGTTGATTGAAGCATATGCACAGTTGTCATTAAAAAAAGTAGAGCATTTATCCAAGGTGAGCCCCACTATGAACAACAGATTACGGTCTACTGTCTGTGGGACTTTTGCAGGGTATTGGGCAGAATTTAAGCTCCTGATGGAGTTACTAAAATTGGTGGCAAATGCCGTATCATTTGGAGAAAGGATTTGAGGCATGACAATCATGTTGGAGGAAAAAGATGAATTGGGTGCATTGATATATTGTAAGATTGCAGTGATGGTTCTGTTGTCTACAGGAATAGGTGCATCCATAAAGGGGCGAGCAGCATGAAATACCTGCTAGGGTTTTTGTTTGCATGGAGCAAAATGTTTGTGGTTTGTCCCGGAGCAATTGCTACAGATTTGGTCTCAAATGGCTTGGTGTGCAGTGCATCCACCTCTACTACTTTGAGTTGGTGACTTGCCACATAGAAGAAGAGTTCATCATTCAGTGCAACATTGATTATTCTCAGTAGGTATGTTTTGCTCTGCTCAACTGGAAGCACAAAAGTATCTGCAACATAGGGGAGATTGCAATCTTTTGTTATAAGATTTCATCATTCATAACACACACTATTGAGCAAGAATTGTAAGAATGCTCAGGATTTGTAATTCTTTATACTACTAAACATTGTCAATATTCCTTGTATGGTAAGTGTGAGAGGAAATCTCATTAGGGAAGCTTAAGTAGCATATTTTAAGCTTCTATTTGTTTAGGTGGTTCATTTAAAGTTATATTATTAAGGCTTGCACATTATTGTGACTCCGTATCAGAATAAGAAATGGGTTATACGCTAGCATGATTCGTATGAACCATCTAAATAGATCAAAACTTAAATGTATTATTTAAATCAAACCCTGAAATGGAAAAGTCTCATGTGCCTAATGGACTTGGTTTTCCATTAATGGTGTTAGTATCAGATACATTGGGTGCTCCTCCTGACTTAAGTGTTGCATTTATAACAGCTTCCACGTTTGCATTCCACTACTCAAATAACTTAGTACTAGTGTTATATGCCATGACTTAATCATGAAATCATATCAAATATAATTCAAACCTTTCACTGACCTAGAATCAACGTGATTTCCTTATGGGGTTTTGAAAATGGATAAGGCACATTTAGTTTGGGTAAAATAACAAGGGCTCCATAGACTGAATTGCTCTCACCATAGAATATGAGCATGCCAGAAGAGTGTCCCCCGTTGCCCAGTGATGGTGAAGTTGTAAGTATAAGACTACCTAGTTTGAATTGGGCATTTGGTGATATAAGCAGGTCCATCAGCCCATCCTGTACACAACTATGTTATACGGATACCATGCCTGCAATGACAATTTCAACCATAATTCAAACCCATTACAAAGTTTCTATTATTCATTTATAATTCTAAATGAATAATAGTAATACCAGACCATAACAGTGAATGGAGAGATTGTATTTGACACGATTGGTGCATTTGGTGAGCAATGTATCACCCTCTCTAGCATTAATATTTGGCCCTGGAAACTGCACATTCACTGTGACAATAGGCTTGGTATGACACATTCTGCTAACTTTCTTCAATTGTATCTGCACTATCAATTGTGAAGTCATTCATAGTAAGATCAAGGGTGAGTATCAAGATATAATCCTTGTTTAAAAGGTTATGTATTTGTACAAGCAAATCTAAATATTGTAGCTTTAATAACATACTTTAAGTTTTGACTTGTTTAGGTGGCTCATAAAAAATCATACTAATAGATAGACCCTATTAGAAAAACTTACGTGATTTCAGATGAACCACCTCCACAAAACAAAATTACAGGTATGCTATTTAAACTTGCCCAATATAAACTATACAATATGAATATACTGATCCACAAGATTAAAACTCTAACATATAGTACTGACAAAATTGAATCTATACCCAAATAGATTCACATTGTAATAACCTTAAAGCCAAAAGTACTGTAAACCAGACATAACTCAACAAAACTAACATCAAATTTACAATGCCTGGTTTTTCCCTCTCTACCATCCAAACTGAAATAGAAAGAATCATAAGAAATACTATTGCTGTTGGCAGTACTGATATCACTGCTTTCCCCATTGTTTCTGAAGCTTCTTTTTCTCTGTTACTTTCTGTACTCGCTAGCCACAGACGTAAATCTTAATGAAATATCAGACAAGAGTTTGTTGGGTAACAATAAGAAAACAAAACGGAAACGTCAGAAGCAAATATAACTGTTTTGTGCGACCTCAAATTGCACCGGATCTTAAACAGGTCAAAGAAAAGTTTGGAATCGAATCAACAGGAGCAGAACTGAGTAGGCAATCCGTTGTAGTCTAGTTGTTTAGGATACTCGGCTCTCACCCGAGAGACGCGGGTTCAAGTTCCGGCAATGGAAAACCTTTTTGCTGTTCAATCTGACTATGGGAAATGACATTCATTCAAAAGAAGTGTTTCAGCTTCTTGTATATAATCAAATAGCTAAAAGTGCGTCTGCCGGGAGTCGAACCCGGGTCTATTGCTTGGAAGGCAATTATCCTAACCGTTGGACTACAAACGCGTTTGAATTTAACTTATATGGAATATTTTAAGTGAGAGGATAGGTTAGAAAACAACTATCCTGGCCGTTGGAGCCTAACAGCACACAAAATCCTGAAATGGGAATATGCATTTTATTCTTCTGTTGCAGAAAACACAATAGTAAATGTTTGTTCAAATTTTATTCATGTTACAAAGATTCTTTTAAAAAAGTCTATAGCTAACTTAACGCATGGAATCGTCTGGGTGGTGTAGTTGGTTATCACGTTAGTCTCACACACTAAAGGTCCCCAGTTCGAACCTGGGCTCAGACAAATTGGGTTTCGTTTTAGTATTTTATTAAACGAATCGTCCTAAATTTGTCACTGTAACGGTGCTCTCAGACATGGCGACTTGTTGAGTTTAGGGAATCCTTTATTTCAACAAATCAGAGTGGCGCAGCGAAAGCGTGGTGGGCCCATAACCCACAGGTCCCAGGATCGAAACCTGGCTCTGATACGAAGTTGTTATCATCTGAGGTTTCCGGAGATTGCCTACAATTTTCTTTTTCTTTTTGTGTTTATGTTACTACCTTATATCAATTGTTGCACTTCCGTACCAAACAAGTTTCTACAGTTAAACAAATTCAAATACAAGAAGTGAATTGCTTGATTAAAAAATATACAAGAACTGAATTGCTTGATTCAATATAAAAAATTACACAAGGTTAATTGGAAAAATATACAAGAACTGAATTGCTTGATTCAATATAAAAAATTACACAAGGTTAATTGGTAGGCCACATAGAAAATGGACTATCTATCTTTAAATCAACTATGCATCCACTTATAAGGATACTAACATAATTGAACTAAAACCTCTAAATCAAGAAGATATTTAGGCTCCATTATCAGCAAACTCGTGTTATGTTTGCAATAGGAAGAGAGGTGGAGATAGGTCTAGAAAGAGAGGGAGAGAGAGAGAGAGAGATAAATTGAGATGGAGAGGGGGATGGAGAAAAGGAGAGGGGGATGGAGAGAAGGAGAGGGGGAGGTAAAGAGAGGGAGGAGAAAGGGATATGTAGAGCTAGAAGAGATAAATATATATAGAGAGGGAGAGATAGAAAGATAGAGATATAAATAAAAAGTGATATATAAAGAGAGGTAGAGAGAGGGAGAAATATAAGGGTAGAGAGAGATGGAGAAATAATGAGATACAAATAGATGGAGAGATGGAACAAGAAATAGAAGAAGAGGGAGACAAATAGATATCCAGAGATAGAGAGAGGTAGAGGGGGTGATAAAGATAGAGACAAATAGAGAGAAATAGATAGAGAGATACTGAGGAATAAGGAGATATAGAGAGATATAGATGGTGAGATTGAGTGAAAAATAGAGATATATAAGGAGATATAGAGGGGGAGAGAGATATCATTGAAATAGAAAGAATCATAAGGAAGACTATCGCTGTTGGCAGCACTGATATCACTGCTTTCCCTATTGTTTCTCAAGCTTCTCTTTCTTTTCTTTATCTGTTACTCTCTGTACTCACTAACTTTGATTCCTTGGTCCTTTATACACAACATAAAGTCAGCCACAGTTGTAAATCTTAATGAAATATCAGACAAGAGATTGTTGGGTAACACTAAGAAAACAAAATGGAAACGTCAGAAGCAAATATAACTGTTGGTGCAACCTCAAATTGCATTGGATCTTAAACTAGTCTAAGAAAAGTTTCAAGTTGAATAAACAGAAGCGGTGCAAAGACGACAATCCGTTGTAGTCTAGTTGGTTAGGATACTCGACTCTCACCCGAGAGACCCAGGTTCAAGTCCCGGCAACGGAATTTTCTTTTGCTATTCAATCTGAATGTGAAGAAATTACATTTATCCAAAAGAATAAATTAATAAAATGTTTCAATTAAATTAATTTTCAGAAACAAGCTAAATGAAAAAGGAGAGGTCATTCAAAATAAAGCAAGACAAGTTTGCAAAGTTTATGCTCAAGAAGAAGGAATTGGTTATGGTGAAACTTTTGCACCTGTGGCTAGACTTGAAGGAGTAAGAACATTGTTGGCATATGCTGCTTTCAAAAACTTCAAGGTATATCAAATGGATGTCAAATCTGCATTTTTGAATGGAATATTAGAAGAAGAAGTTTTTATTGAACAACCTGAAGGATTTGTTGAAGACAATAATAAAGATCAGGTATGTAAATTGAATAAAGCATTATATGGTCTGAAACAAGCACCTAGAGCATGGTATGAAAGATTGCACTCTTATTTGATTAAGATTGGTTTTATAAGGACAAGTGATAATAGCAATATATACATGATGAATGATGAAAATGGAATACTGATCTCAGCCATATTTGTTGATGATATTATATTTTGTGGAAATGACTCTTTGTGTAAGAACTTTGGAAATGAAATGAGCAAAGAATTTGAGATGTCATTAATCGGTGAGATAAAGTATTTTATAGGTTTACAGATACTGCAAATGAAAAATGAGATTTTCATTACTCAATCCAAGTACATAAAGGAAATCCTGAAGAAATTTGGAATGGAGGATTCAAAACCAGTAAGTACTCCTATGACTACCAACTATAAATTATCAAAGAATAATGAATCTACATCTGTTGATGAGACACTTTACTGATCTATGATTGGAAAGCTACAATATGTTGTTCACAACAGACCAGACATAGCACATGCAGTAGGTATAGTTGCAAGATTCTCTGCAAATCCTAAGGAAACACACATGACAATAATCAAAAGAATTTTTAGATACTTGAAAGGCACAAAGGATTATGGCTTAGTATATCAGAAAGGAAATGATTTTGATTTAAAAGTTTATATTGATGTTGATTGGGCAGGCAACATTGATGACAGGAAAAGCACAAGTGGAGGAGCTTTCTTTTTAGGAGAAAGACTAGTGAGTTAGCTTAGCAAGAAACAAGGATGTGTTTCACAGTCAACAGCAGAAGCTGAATACATTGCTGCAACATTGAATTGAACCAACATTGCATGGATCAAACAATTGTTGGAAGGAATAAATGAGAAAGTTACCAAGCTAGTAACTATATTCTGTGACAATACTAGTGCCATTAACATTTCAAAGAATCCTGTTATGCACTCTAAGACAAAGCACATCTCTATCAAATATCATTATCTTAGAGAAGAAGCTCAAGAGAAGAAAGTGGTGTTGGAGTATGTTAGCACAAAGGAACAAATAGCAGATATCTTTACCAAGCCACTACCAAGGGACACTTTTGAATATCTCAGAAGTAAGTTAGGGGTCCTACCCCTATCTTCTACTCACTGACTGAGTTCGATGAAAGCATCAATTCAATAACTCTATTGAATATCTTTTTAGAGTTGATGCTGATTTACACACTTTAGGATGTTTTCTAAAGGTGTACAGGAAATAATACAGGAAACAATACAGGGAACAAGAATTGAAGACAAAATGCTCTGACTAAGACTCAGTTGATACACAACAACAGGAAATCACTTCATATAGGAAGAAATTATGTTTTAGTTCTTTACTTTTTGGCATTGTTGTCAAAGGGGGAGAAGACTAATATAAGGGAGAGAAGACTGATTGAAAAGACTGAAGAAAATAGGAGAAGTCTAATGTATGGGGGAGAAAATCTGTTGACAGCAAGAGAGCATTTCAGCATTTCAGAATCACAACAATCCAAATCCTTTTAAGGTCAAATCAATGGGTTTTGCCATCAATGCCAAAGGGGGAGATTGTTAGCATTTGACATTATAACAGACAATGGGAGATTGTTGGCATTTCAATAAGGATATTGAGAAGGTTGTTGATGATTATGGATATAATTGATTAAGGATGTTTATTGTCTTGATATTATTATTTTGTCATTGATGTCAAGAAATTGATTTTCTAATTCAATATGATGTTGCCATATCTTGAGAAGTATGATTTGAAGAGTATAAAGATGTCAATAAAAGACATAGAAAGAATATGATGAATGAGGGGATGAATAAGATATTCAATGGGCAACTATTACCGAGTCAGACAATGATGAGATCATGATGTTTAGATTGTTTTGACTCATACATATGTTGTAAATTGTAAGGATTAATACTATACTATGTTACCGAGCAAAGAACCTAGTCGGTAAACCCTAAGGAACCTAGTCGGTAAACCCTAAGGTTATTGCTATCGGTTAATGAAGGCAGAATGTCTACCGAGTGAAGTTTAGTATTTATCGAGTTGTTACCGAGTTGTAACCGAGCTATTACAGAATACATTAAATGGTTACATGCGTTATTTAATGAAGGAAGTTGATGAGTTGGAACTGATTAAATGATTGGTATGTCGTGCATGAAGTTTGTTATTAAATCTATGGCAAAGGAAAATCAGCATGAAGATCTACAGCTCAGATTGAACCGCAATACCCTAGCACAAGTTCCAAGAAATGTATGCAAGTTCCAAGGCAGGGTAAAATGTTTTCAGATCGAAGGATACATTGAACCTGTTCAAAGTTTGAAGATCTGATGGCTATGATTGATCATGAGAAATGTGATCAAGGAGATTAAGCGGTTAGCTAATTGTTTATAAATAGGGAACTATTGATAAACAATGTATGCGGACAAATGTATGCACAGGAATGCTACATAGTGATTACCGAGCACAGAAGCTTGAAGACCTGTTTGAATAACAAAGTATAGAAGCCCAGCAGATGGACAAGATTAGTTCTATGTCCAGATTGTATTGAACAAATAAGAATCTGCTTTAGCATTTTAGATGTGAAGCTGCAAATAGATTTTTATTACTGTTATTTTGTAAAAGTGACAGAAAATCTCTTAACCGAGTGGACTTAATAGTCTTATTTGTAAAACCCTCTAGCAAGGTGACATTCTGATTGAGTGTTTGAAATCCTTTAACAAGGTCACTTCTAACAAGGTGAAGATCCTAACAGATCTGAGGGAAATCCCTTAACCAGGTCACATCTAGCAATGTGCTTGTAATCTTTAACAGGATTTGCTTTTAACTGAGCATACTCTAGAAGAGTATATTTCTTAGTGGGTCCGAAATCCCATAGTGGTTTTTCCCTATTTGGGTTTCCACGTTAAATCTGGTGTTATGAGGTTTATGATGTTTATATGCTTTTGAGTTTGCATGTTTAACAATTTTGGTTATATTACTGAAGTATATGTTACCGAGGTTGAATCTAATGTTTTTATGGAAGATTAAGCTTGTATGATTCACACCCCCCCCTTCTCATCTTGTTGGACTGTACTTACATTAAGTATCAGAACTATCAATATAAAGCTTTTAACTGTTTATATATACGAGTTTAATTGATTTTTGAATTCAATTGTATAAATTTTTTTACATCAATATTTTTTGTCACACTCTAATCCATCATCAAAATGTAAGAGAACAACTGTAAAAAAATTACAAGATACAAAATAAAATAACAAAATTCTATAATATCAAATTGATTTTGCCTAAACAATGTTGTTTTAACACCTACATTGAACCAAGCTGAACAAAAAGACAAGAGTAGCTGTGTCTGTCACACCTTTCGAGAATAGTTTTGCTTTTTAAATGCTCAAATATAATATTAATTTGAAAATAGTGCATGAAAGAATCCTTAAATGTAAGTAACTTGTTTTAGTACAAATTGATCTATTACAATACTTTAAGATAAATTCATTGACATTCACAATTATTTACTGTCATATTGGCAACATTTTGTCACTTTTCCTAAATAAAAGGAACACAATCTTTTAAGGTAGTGGTTGTGATGGTAGAATGACAGTGGTAGTAATTTATTGTTTTAGGTTGGAGTCTTATGAAGGGGCTTCTAGTATGTATGTTCTCTATGATTTCTACTCTACTTAAACATCGTCTAGTTCAATTGTCAAAGAATCAATATTGGTTTTAGGCCTCATTCACACTAAAAGTGATAAATATTTATCCTTCTTTTACTAGCCAAAATTAATCATTCACTATTTTGTTTTGTACTAAACAAAGTTCAAAATTACAAGGAGATGGTCAAAAAAATGCTAAACAGAGAAAAATTAATCTTTACTTATTGAACTAAAGAGCGTTCAAATTTTCTTGGGTACATGTTTTCAAAATCCACAGTTAAAAAAAGAAAAAATACAAGCCCCAATTGCCTTCTCAATCAAAAGTTGGGCATCTTATAGCATTGAAAATGTAAGAAATATTTGATACACTGAAAAGAGCTATAAGAGACAGTTACAAATGTTGAGTACTTTGTATGATGCATGCTATAGCACATTATAAGGCATATTTGGATGGAGATAATGGAGCCAAACTAGAATGGCCAAGTTCATGAGATGATTATGACAACCTAATGACAAATGGAAGGAATATGTTCCTTTTAATCTATGGACTCATTGTTGGATTTTTAACCATGGATTTGAGTGCCACTTTTAGTCAGGTTCAACTCATGGTTTAGTAATTACTATTTTTTGGTGTCATGTATTGTCTCTCCTATTTATTGGATGTTTGAGATGGAGGTTTTGACAATTGATTTGCAAATATTGTTATGCTATTGGAATTATTCTAGAGTTGTATGTTAGTGATATTTATGTTGGGAATATTCCTTGGGTTTATGTTGTAACATTTGTTGTTCATAATACAATTGTTTAAAGTGATGATCTTTTCCCTCAAAAGAGGTTTTCTCCATGTATACTTATGTTGTAGTATAATTCTATTTATGCTTTATATGTTTTTCTCTATCTCTGTAATTGTAAGGATCTAAAATTTGGACATTACTCACCCTCTAAATTAGTTTAGGATTTGTTTTCATTCACCTTATTTCCTTTTAGGTTTTGGATACATTTAATAATGAATTTCTTTATGATGTGTGTAAGATTAAAAATAAGAGTTAATCAATATATTAGAAATGATATATTGTTTGGAAAACAACATACAAATTTTTGGTTTTCTAATTTTTTTTTCTCAAAAATATTAAAAAAATAGACATAAATAGTATGTGGGTTCATGTTATTAAAAAACCAGAGTAGATTTCAATTCTTGTTTGAGAGTCTCATGAGTTTGTCAAAGCTACAAAATATGATAAGATGATTGTCCCACTTATAAAAATTTATCAACTAACTATAAAAACTAATTCAAATTTTGTCACAATAAATTCTTTTAGTCAAAATAAGAAATTCACATCATAACACAAAATGACTTTAGAAATTCACATCATAACACAAAATGACTTTAGATTATCATATAAATTTATGATAAATAGTTTATTGTTATGATGTGAACTTCTTATTTTGACTAAAAGATTATATAAATAGTTTAGGATTCTGATGCAAGCCCCACTGTGAACAACAGATTGAATTGCCAAAGTTGGTGGCAAACACAGTATCATTTGGAGAGGGGACTTGAGGCATGAAAATCATGTTGGGGAAAAAGATGATTTGGGTGCATTGATATATTGCAAGATTGCAGTGATAGTTATGTTGTCTACAGGAATAGGGGCATCCATGAAAGGGTGACCAACCATGAAATGCCTACTAGAGTTTTTGTTTGCATGGAGTAAAACATTTGTTGTTTGTCCCGGAGCATTCACCACAGATTTGGTGTCAAATGGCTTGGTGTACACTGCATCCACCTCTACTACTTTGAGGTGGTGACTTGCCACATCGAAGAAGAGTTTATCATTCAGTGCAACGTTGATTATTCTCAGTAAGTATGTCTCGCCCTGCTCAACTGGAAGCACAAAAGTAACTACAATACAAGGGAGATTGCGATCTTTTGTTATAAGATTTCATCATTCATAACACACACTATTTAGCAAGAATTGTGAATCATATTAGGATTTGTAGTTATTTTATTCTTCCACTAAATATTTAATACTGTCAATATTGTTTGTGTGATACATTCTAAGAACAAATCTCATTAACATTGTGAATAAAATATGGGAGGTTTAAATATACATTCTTAAGTTTTGATTTATTTAAGTGGTTCATTTGAAATCACACTAATAAGAACCACTCATAACTATAATTTAGGTGGCTCATCTAAAATCATACTAATCCACACATTAATCTGAAATCACTCTAATGAGTAGATTCTGTTAGTGTGATTCACATAATCTATTTAAACAAATTAAAATTTAGAATATGTTGTTTGATAAAAAGAACTTTCCTTGTGACTAATTAGTTGCTTTACCTTTGATAGGACATGTAAAGGTGTCCAGTGTACCTGGTTTTCCATTAATGGTGTGAGTATCAGACACATTGGATGCTCCTCCTGACTTATCAGACACATTGGGTGCTCATTCTGACTTAAGTGCTGCATTTATAACAGTTTCCACATCTGCATTCCACCAATCCCCTGCATCCACAAGAAACCATAACTCAGTCTAGTGTTATATGCCATGACTCATCATGAAATCATATCAGAAAAAATTCAATCCTTTCACTGACCTAGAATCGATGCGATTTCCTTATGGGGTTTGGGGAATGGATAAGGCACATTTAGTTTGGGTAAAATAACAAGGGCTCCATAGACTGTTGCTCTCACCATAGAATACAAGCATGCCAGAAGAGTGTCCCCCGTTGCCCAGTGATGGCGAAGTTGTAAGTATAAGACTACCTAGTTTGAATTCGGCATTTGGTGATATAAGCAGGTCCATCAGTCCATCCTGTACACAATTGTCTTATACCATGTGTGCAATGACAATTTCAACCATAATTCAAACCCATTACAAAGTTTCTATAATTCTAAATCAATAATAGTAATACCAGACCATATCAGTGGATTACAAAGTTTATGTAATTCTAAATCAATAATAGTAATACCAGACCATACTAGTGGATGGCGAGATTCTATTTGACATGATTGGTGAATTTTATGAGCATTTTATCACCCTCCCTAGCATAAATAGTGGGCCCTTGGAATTGTCCATTCACTATGACAATAGGCTTGGTATGACACAATCTGCTAACTTTCTTCAAGTGTATCTGCACCATCAATTGCGAAGCCATTCATAATAAGGTCAAGGGTGAGTATCAAGATATAATCAAGATATAATAACGTCAGGTTCACCAAAATGTGTGGGGGGAAAAGTGACACTAAGCAAACATGCCCTAATCTCACCTTCAATCACACATTTGTGGAATACGAAAGAGCCTAGAGGTATCACACAATTGGCTACTTCTTCTTGTGAAAGAGAGAGCCACGGGCTACCTATTAGGATTTCTATTCCTTTGTTGTAATTGAAAGATAAAATGATGCAAGTTCAATTCCTAACCCCAAAATGCAAGTATGAACTAATGACAAGATTGCAGAATTGAACTTAAACAATGGAAAGCTATAAATACAAGGATAAGACAAGAATGCAAATGCGTACCCAGAGTTAAAATCTGACTGAAAATGTTCGGGACGGGGGTGCGGGCGCCACTGTCTTGATTCTGCCCCTGAAACTGCTCCGGAAACTGTTGTTTTGCAAAGTTGTCAAAAATGCTGAAAACTGCTGTCAGAAGGACCAGGGTGCCCAGCGCCCCTGTCCCAGGGACCAGGGCGCCCAGCGCCCCTGTCCTGGCAGGACCAGGGCGCCCCACGTCCCTGTCCTGGTCTTTTGCTCTGCAATTTGGTGTGGAGTGCTATCTTGACCTGCTTTTCCCGGATCTATCACCTGCGGCGTCGTCCGAGTCCCGAAACCTGCACTTATATCTGAAAAGGGTATGGGCGGCTATATAGGGTTTTGCCTTAGTCAAACCCCTGCTTCGGTGATTTCCACCTCCACGAATAGCCAAGTTGTATTGTAAAATGTATTGTGTGTGCAGACCTAGTGTGTGTGCAAGGTCCTTAAATGCAAGAAAGCAAACTAGAGCAACCTAGAAAGTAAACCCTAATTGCTTGTAAATGATAATGTAAATGCTCTAAATCAAGATGCAAAGTGATCTAAAACATGAATAAAGGATATATTGAAGCTTATGCAAAGACATGAAAACAACATGAAATCATACCCAACCCTTAAGGGAGGAGTACAAGCCAATCTTCAGTCAGTAATCTCCTATTGTTCTTCAATGTCTCCCAAGCCCTAAATGAATGAAATTGATAAATGCTTGATAGAAGGATGTTGAATGTTATTGAAGTCTTCAAAGATCTGCTCTTTCGCTGCATAGAAGGTCCCTCAAAGCCAAAAATCGGATCCTTTCAAATGAAGAAAGAGAGTTCTTATATATGAAACCCTAGGTCTTAATTTCGACTTTTGGCCGACCTAGAGATTGAATATCCCGCCAATTTCTTGGGGTTAAGCTTTATTTTATGATTGGATCGCGCTCCTAAAATTTGGGGAAAAATGTTCGGGACCATGTGCACGTCGGGCGCCATGGTCCCGACAACTTTTCACCAAATTTTCAGGGCCGTCGGATATGATGATTTTAGAGAGAATCCCGAAGTTACAGCTGATTTCGAGATGTTTTGACCCCCGAAATCAAGCCCCCAAGTTCAAAATAGGACCTAATTAGGGTTTTTGATTAAATGATGTATTGGAAGAATAAAATGAAAGGGGCACACTTTAATGAAAGGGCCCAACTTTATGATGTGGAAGATGATGAAATAGGACCTTAGACCTAATTAATTTGATTAATTAAGTGCTAAAGGGGAAATGCAATGCAAAATGCAAAATGCGCCAAGGCGGGTGCTAAACTAGGTGTGAAATTGTACCACCCTAGCAAGTGCGTACAATTTACGACGCTACATTTAGCCCCCACTTTAGCGGTCATATGAACACTACGTGCATATGCAAGCTAAAGTACAGAAAAGTAAACATTATTTGAAAAAGGATATATCCATAAGTCTATCGAACGAAGCCCCCAACGGTATCTGCAGTACACAGTTAGGAACCACAACCTACAAAACACACGTTAGATCACAAAATCACCTAATGCTTACTAAGGAAGGTGATGAAAATTCGAGGGTAGCTATATGCCCCCCCTGTTTCGGCTTGCTAATTTTAGTGAGTTGAAACAGGGTATCATGTTTACCACTTCGAATTGTTAAAGAATATTGATGACAAATGCTCACAAGAAGATTTGATATGAGATCAAAAAACTAATGGAGAATCATTTGGTAAGAAAGAGGACTAAACCTCAATTCCAACACAACAAAGAGTGTGAAGATTTGAGAGCTCTCTAACACAAGATGAAGGATGTAAATAGAAACAAAATGCAAAGAGAAGAAAAGAAAGGAAAAAGCATGAATACACACATTGGTGATCCATGAGAAGAATAATGAGAGAGAAAAACATGGACTTCTTGCCCCTAGATCTTGTCTAGGTGATCCATGGGAAAAAGGACATGGAAAACTAGCCCCTAGAGTCTGTCTAGGTGATCCGTGTAAGGGAGGAGAGTGAGAAAGTCTAGCCTTATGCCGCTAGTTCCACTCAACCTCATGCATGTGTGTGTAAGGGAGGTTAGAAGCACCTCATAGGAGTCTATGCCCGAGTATGCTACAACCTGTATAAGTATAGTACAAAAGCATGAAATCTCGCTCTAAGAGTTTGTGCTCTGGTTCCGAGAATAATCACCTTGCATAAAAGAAAAATAGAGACATCTCACTCTAAGAGTCTGTGCTCTGGTTCCAAGAATGACCCATTGCTCAAAAAGTGTAATGTTTATGTCATAAGAAAAGTAGAACAAGGATACCTACCTTCATCACACAAGAAGATACCCCAAAAATGCAACAATGTCATAGATCCAAGCAAGAGAGTTCTGCACTCCTTAAGCAAGGATAAGATAGTTGAAAAGGGATATCTTGTAGTATGTGTAAAGGAGATCCTTAGAGGAGAAGAGATATTTGTACAAAAGACACCTATCCCTGAGAGAAATTGTCTTAGACAAATATAACATCTTCTAGAATAAGACAAAGAAGAGAATAAGAATGCAATACTTCCTTCTTTTGCGAGGTGAAAGTGATTCTTAATGAAGGATGACGCTCTTTTTAACCCAATTAGGAGAGTGAATTCGCTATGGATGTATTTTACCAAGTGCAAAAGAGGTTGTAGTCAAGGACTTACACCTCTTGTAAGAGAGAACCCTTGAACAAACAACAACAAATGCCTACAAGGCATAACATCAAGTAATAAAGTCCACACCATCCACAAAATAGGAAAAAGTGGATCCTTAGATAAAAATAAGGAAAGATCATTGCCTCCCAAGGATAAGGACAATGAGAAGGACTTACACAATCTTCTAGGGAGGGATTTAAACATAAGCAAAATGTACTACATACTCACATGAGTTCATGCAAGCAAGACATTAGTGTATGTAAAAATGCTCCTTACAAGAAGTGGGTAAGGTAAGAAAGAGAATACACATCTTCTCCCATATCTAGGAAAAGAGGATTCTAAAGAAAAGATGATCAATATTTCCACACTATTACCCCATAGGAACAAGAGATAACATAGAAAAATTAGGCTATTATGTTGCTTCAAAAATATGATTGCACTTGAGATTGTACCATCATGAATGACAATGAGCCCCCAGTAAATGAGCTACCAATGTCACATAATGATGAGCAACATAATAGCCATTAATGTTATTTAAAGACATGATAGACTAAATGAGGTATTTGAATATGACATGCTAAATGCTCAACTATAAGTGAGATCAAAAACATGTATAAAATGATAAAAATTGAAGAAGAAAAGTCACATGAAATCTTAGAAGAGGGATGAGTGTAATTTATTAGAGCCTTATCCCTAGAGGAAAGGACTTTATGATGACTAGGAGATAAAGATTCATAAGTGGATTTAGAAATTTGAGGGGATTCATAAAGAGATTTGTTCATTGCCAAGATTTCCTTATGAGGGGAATGAGAGTTGATAGAAGTAGAAGATGATTTAGTTGAAGTGAGATCATCATCACTACTAAATATAGCATTCACATTGAGAGATGGTCTTTTAGATGCTTTGGTACGTTTGCAGGGATTATAGCCAAGTCCAAAGGCATAATTGTGAAAATTAGTCTCTAGAGGAACTTTTATCCCTTATTCATGAGCGCCACAACCATTTCCACGATACCCATGCTTAGCAAAAATGCGAAAGCCACGACCATAACGATCAGCCATTTCAGGAAAAGAAGGTGGTTTTTCATAAGACAAAGAATCAAACTCTTCATAATCAGAGGTGTGAGGAGAAGAAGTTTGAGAAGCGGCCACAAAATTATTGCTCATAGGTTCAAGTAAGATTGATTGATTTTTAGTTTCTTCCCTCTTTTTAACTTTAAACTCTCTAGGAGGAACCCTATACTCACCTACAAAGGTGGGATTAAAGTCAAGAGATCCCCAATCGTCTTCTGCGAGAACCTTCTTAGGATCAAAAGCCTTTTTATGCGTATATTCAAGTCGAGAAGGATCTTCTTCAGGAGCTTCAGACTCATCCAAAGAATTTTGATTATTAGAGGGTAAGGATTCATCCATAGGTATCTTGTTCAAAGAGTCATTACTAGAAGAGGAAGGCTTAGATGTTTGCAAACAAGCTTGAAAATTAGTATCACCTATCAAGGTATATGTCTTATTTTTATAAATGAATTTAACTTGTCTATGCAATGTAGAGGGGACAACTTGCATACCGTGAATCCAAGGTCTCCCTAATAACAAGTTGTATGTTAGATTTCCTCACATAACATGGATAGGAGTAGGCAAAGTAATGGGTCCCACTGTGATGGGTAAGGTGATAATACCTAATGAAGACTTAGCCACATTATCAAAGCCTCGAATGGGATGAGAGTCAGGCTCAATAAGGGATGTATCCACATTCATCTTATGCAATAAATTAATGCTACACACATTAAGGCAAGAGCCATTATCTACCAGTGTTCGTCTTATAGCAGTGTCATTTATGATAACCACAATCATCAAGGGATCATATTGTTGTTGAATTTCACTAGTAGGCAACTCATCTTGGGTAAACACAATTTGAGCTTTAGGATTCATCACAGAGTTAACCAAAGACACTATATTACTAGATGTATTAGGTGGAGGAACATTCAAATCTTTCAAGGCATCTTGTAACATTCCATGATGAGCGGAAGAAGTTTGGATCAAATCCCAAAGGGATATCTTAGCAGGGGTAGCTTTAAGTTGTTCTATGAGATCATATTCCTTACCAAGAACTTGTGAAATACGTGGAGCTTGAGGAAGAATAGGTTGGGAAGGAGGAAGTGAAGTTGGGATAACTAGAGAAGGATTAGGTTGCCTATTGTTTCTAGTATTATAAGTATGGGCAACCGCATGATAACTCTCTCTAGTCAATTGCTTAGCATACTCATAAGGGCTCTTAGAGGAATAACCTCCTTGCACAGTAATAACAGGTTTCTTAGGAGTGCAAAAAGAATCATTAGCATAACCACCTTGAACCACTAAGATAGGCTTATTTAAAGGTTGAGAATTTTGAGAAGGACAAGCACCTTGGACAGTGAAGAGAGGTTTGTTAGGTGTCTCATTCACATGTATCAAATTGATTGAGGATGGTTTAGAGGAATGAACAAAAGTGTTGGAAGAATTATTGATAGTCTTCTCTTGCACTAAAATCTTATCACGGATCAAATCAATTTTAGGAGAGAGACAAGGGATAGGCATTGATGTTCTAGTAGGAAGAGTAATACTAGGAAAGGTCATATCATCCTTTATCATCACAGGATCTACATGGGGAATAAACTCTCTAGGAGAAGGATCAATACTACTCTCTAAAGTCTCACTTTTGAGAGGGAGATCTTTGAAAGAAATGTTAACCATCTTGCTTTAAACTAGGGTTTCCTTATGAGTAGAACCAAGTTGAGGAGAGGGAGATGCTTTATTTTTAGAGGGAGAATAATTGAGTTTCAAGGAAGGAGAGAAACTATCAAGGGAGTTTCCAATCTTGATTTCATCCCCTTTGACTAGGGGTAGAGAATAATCTATACCTTCTTCTAATGGTTCATCCCAAATAGTGAGGTTGTTGAAAGGAATGTTTGAAGTGTTGTCAATTTCGGGAGAGGAGATAACATTGTTTATTAATTCCTCATCCTTAGGAGGGAGAGCATCAATAGATGTGTTAAACTCATCCTCTTTCCTCAAAATATGTTCAATAGGGGAGAGAGAATTAAGGAAATTGCTTATTATTTCATCTTCTTTCTCTAAGGGATGCTTATGGGTAAGACCAACTTTAGGAGAAGGGTAAGCATTTACCATTAATTCATCATCTCTAGTGGGAATTTTGTTGGAAAAGGAAAGGCCATCACTAGGAAATGTAGGGATAATGTCATCTTCTTGCACAAAAGGATCCTCATGAAGGGAGTGTTTTTTAGGGGACACAAAGGCATCAAGGGCATCATTCAACAAAGCATGATCATATCTATTAAAAGGTTTATCTTTTGATTCAAAAGGAGATATCTCTTCATAGAGGGGATCATTGAAAACAACCATGTTACTAGATTTAGTGGAAGAGCTGATAGGATTGTACCCTTGAGAGGAATCATTCGACTTATCTTTCTCATCACAACGAAATGGCATAGTAACAATGTTTATGAGTTTTTGGTAAAATGAAGGTTTGGTATATTTAGGTTTCAAAAATTCATCTAAAGCTTCATCTAACTCATAATCATCACAAATATGAACATCTTGCAAATAAAAATCTGACATTTTGAAATTGCATAAAATTTTAAACACACAATGCAAAGAAACACACTTTTTTTTTTCTTTTTTTTCTTTTTAATGAAAATGAAATGAAAACACACTAAATCTAGATCTAGATCTAACAAATGCAATGCAAGAGGAAGCAATGATAGATTCACGTCGGGTTCACCAAAATGTGTGGGGGAAAAAGTGACACTAAGCAAACATGCCCTAATCTCACCTTCAATCACACATTTGTGGAATACGAAAGAGCCTAGAGGTATCACACAATTGGCTACTTCTTCTTGTGAAAGAGAGAGCCACGGGCCACCTATTAGGATTTCTATTCCTTTGTTGTAATTGAAAGATAAAATGATGCAAGTTCAATTCCTAACCCCAAAATGCAAGTATGAACTAATGACAAGATTGCAGAATTGAACTTAAATAATGGAAAGCTGTAAATACAAGGATAAGACAAGAATGCAAATGCGTACCCGGAGTTAAAATCTGACTGAAAATGTTCGGGATGGGGGCGCGGGCGCCACTGTCCTGATTCTGCCCCTGAAACTGCTCCGGAAACTGTTGTTTTGCAAAGTTGTCAAAAATGCTGAAAACTGCTGTCAGAAGGACCAGGGCGCCCAACGCCCCTATCCTGGCAGGACCAGGGCGCCCCATGCCCCTATCCTGGTCTTTTGCTCTGCAATTTGGTTTGGAGTGCTATCTTGACCTGCTTTTCCCGGATCTATCACCTGCGGCGTCGTCCGAGTCCTGAAACCTGCACTTATATCTGAAAAGGGTATGGGCGGCTATATAGGGTTTTGCCTTAGTCAAACCCCCGCTTCGGTGATTTCCACCTCCACGAATAGCCAAGTTGTATTGTAAAATGTATTGTGTGTGCAGACCTAGTGTGTGTGCAAGGTCCCTAAATGCAAGAAAGCAAACTAGAGCAACCTAGAAAGTAAACCCTAATTGCTTGTAAATGATAATGTAAATGCTCTAAATCAAGATGCAAAGTGATCTAAAGCATGAATAAAGGATATATTGAAGCTTATGCAAAGACATGAAAACAACATGAAATCATACCTAACCCTTAAGGGAGGAGTACAAGCCAATCTTCAGTCGGTAATCTCCTATTGTTCTTCAATGTCTCCCAAGCCCTAAATGAATGAAATTGATAAATGCTTGATAGAAGGATGTTGAATGTTATTGAAGTCTTCAAAGATCTGCTCTTTCGCTGCATAGAAGGTCCCCCAAAGCCAAAAATCGGATCCTTTCAAATGAAGAAAGAGAGTTCTTATATATGAAACCCTAGGTCTTAATTTCGACTTTTGGCCGACCTAGAGATTGAATATCCCGCCAATTTCTTGGGGTTAAGCTTTATTTTATGATTGGATCGCGCTCCAAAAATTTGGGGAAAAATGTTCGGGACCATGTGCACGCCGGGCGCCATGGTCCCGACAACTTTTCACCAAATTTTCAGGGCCGTTGGATATGATGATTTTAGAGAGAATCCCGAAGTTACAGCTGATTTCGAGATGTTTTGACCCCCAAAATCAAGCCCCCAAGTTCAAAATAGGACCTAATTAGGGTTTTTGATTAAATGATGTATTGGAAGAATAAAATGAAAGGGGCACACTTTAATGAAAGGGCCCAACTTTATGATGTGGAAGATGATGAAATAGGACCTTAGACCTAATTAATTTGATTAATTAAGTGCTAAAGGGGAAATGCAATGCAAAATGCAAAATGCGCCAAGGCGGGTGCTAAACTAGGTGTGAAATTGTACCACCCTAGCAAGTGCGTACAATTTACGACGCTACAGTATGACACAATCTGCTAACTTTCTTCAAGTGTATCTGCACCATCAATTGCGAAGCCATTCATAATAAGGTCAAGGGTGAGTATCAAGATATAATCCTTGTTTGGTTTAGTTTAGACCGGGATTTTAGATAAAAACTCATTTCTAAAGGTTATGTACTTTTACAAACAAATGTAAATATTGTGATACAAGAGGTTCTAAAGTTTGACTTGTTTAAGTGACTCATCGAAAATCATACTAGTAGATGGATCCTACGAAAAAATACTTATTTGATTTCAAATAAACCATCAACACAAAACAAAATTTAGAATGTGCTAATTAAACTTGCCCCTATACAATGTGAATATACTGATCCACAAGATTAAAATTCAACATACAGTACTTACAAAATCGAATCTATACCCAAATAGATTCACATTGTAACAACCTCAAAGCCAAAAGTTCTGTAAAACAGACATAAATCAACAAAACTTCCATCAAATTTACAATGCCTGGTTTTTCCCTCCACCATCCAGACTGAAATAGAAAGAATCATAAGGAAGACTATCGCTGTTGGCAGCACTGATATCACTGCTTTCCCTATTGTTTCTCAAGCTTCTCTTTCTTTTCTTTATCTGTTACTCTCTGTACTCACTAACTTTGATTCCTTGGTCCTTTATACACAGCATAAAGTCAGCCACAGTTGTAAATCTTAATGAAATATCAGACAAGAGATTGTTGGGTAACACTAAGAAAACAAAACGGAAACGTCAGAAGTAAATATAACTGTTGGTGCGACTTCAAATTGCATTGGATCTTAAACTAATCTAAGAAACGTTTCGAGTTGAATAAACAGGAGCGGTTCAAAGACGGTAATCCGTTGTAGTCTAGTTGGTTAGGATACTCGGCTCTCACCCGAGAGACCCGGGTTCAAGTCCCGGCAACGGAATTTTATTTTGCTGTTCAATCTGAATGTGAAGAAATTACATTTATCCAAAAGAATAAATTCCGTTGCCGTTCAATCTGAATGTGAAGAAATTACATTTATCCAAAAGAATAGTTACAGCATGTTGTAAAGTCTACTTTAATTATATAAGCGAGTGCGTTTGCCAGGAGTCGAACCCGGGTCTATTGCTTGGATGATCTATTTAAAATATGAATACTTACTGGATAGCTTACAAAACAACTATCCTGGGCGTTGCAGCCTAACTGCCCATCGAATGCTGTAATTGGAATATGCCTTTTTTTCTTCTGTTGGAGAGGATACAATAGTAAATGTTTGGTCAGATTTTATTCATGTTACAAAGATTCGTTCAAACTACTCTCTGAGTAATATATTGCATTTGTAACAATAAAAGCGTCTGGGTGGTGTAGTTGGTTATCACGTTAGTCTCACACACTAAAGGTCCCCAGTTCGAACCTGGGCTCAGACAAGTTGATTGTTTTTTAGTATTTTATTAAACGAATCGTCCTAAATTTGTCACTGCAACGGTGCTATCTTTACTTAGTCCTGGCTCTCAGACATGGCGACTTCGTGAGTTTAGGAATCATTTTATTTAAAGACATCAGAGTGGCGCAGCGGAAGCGTGGTGGGCCCATAACCCACAGGTCCCAGGATCGAAACCTGGCTCTGATACGGAGTTGTTATCAGCTGAGCTTCCGTTATTTCATTTTTTTTTCCGTTAATTTCAGGATCATAACATAAGATAATTACTATAAGCTAAGCATCAGTGGATGATTAATTCCAGTTCAATTTCTATTGGATATTATAAAAAGTGAAATTGTTGATCACCACCTAAAAACCAGTTAGGAGTGCACATTGACGACTCTAATCTTCCTTCTTGAACATGGATCATAGTTTCCTTTAACATCTCAATGGATCACTTCCATCAATCAATTTTTCCTTTCATGTCTATGTATCAATAATCTAGTTAGGAGTGCACATTGACGACTCACAATCCTGACAAAACTTCTGGGATAGCTTATTAATTCAAAAAATTGTTGTTTGTCAAAACTTCCCATTAATGTTGGCCTCTTGGAATGTGTTCTAATGGTATATAATAGCAGTGGTATGTGGTACCTCTTGTTTTAGTTTTCCCCAATAATTGCTAACTGTAGAAATGTGAATTTTGTTGATTTAGTATATCACTAGAGGCTTCCTAGAAGTAGCATCTATTTGCTTTTATAGCAGTTGTTTTTTTTGCAAGCTTAGCCTTCTAAAATAACTGCATTAAGTTGATTCTTATTGAACATTATGTTTTTTATTAAACATATTACATTTAATTAGGTAAACAACAACCATTGATTTATGAGTAATTTGTTTAAAACAAGAGGTCAGAACTTAAGTCTATCATGGTAAAGAGAGAATGCCATTGCAATTCCTTAAATCAAACCTTTAACAAGATAAAACACATCATGAATGGATTGTTTTTCTCAGACCCACATGCTACATATTAGCATAGGTTCTAAAAGATGCAAGGAATTAAAAGAAATCTTCAACTTCTGCAAATTTGTTTGATAGGTACCCATCAAACTCATGTTGTTCTTTCCTCTGAAAGAGTCTACATATAAATTCTAAATTTGATATAGATGTGCTCATTTTAAGGTCCAAATTGAAATTTTAACGACTCTCTGAAAGTACCATGACATATCAATAAATTGAAAGCAAATAAGTATAATTGGTTCATAATGATTAATAGAAAAAAGGTAAAACTTGATGATTTTAATTTAATATTTTAGAATTTAAGGGTAAATCTTGAGCCTCTCAAAATTAATCTCATGTATGGTGGAATTGACCTAGCATAAGAAGGTGCAAATCTCAAGGTGTAGATCAAATGTATCTATATGTTTGTGATCCCATGTGAGTACACTAAATGAACCAATAATAATGAATATATAGGAAAGTGTGAATGGTTTAAAATAAGACCATATTTGGATGGAGATGATGGAGCCAAACTAGAATGTTCAAATTTGTGAGACCGTTATGACAATTTAATGGCAAATGGAAGGAATATGTTATTTTTACTCTATGGACTCGTCGTTGGATTTTTAACTATGGATTTGAGTGCCACCTTTGAGGTGGTTTCAACTCATGGTTTAGTAATTACTATTTTATGGTTCCATGCATTGTCTCTCCTATTATTGGATGTTTGGGATGGAGGTTTTGACAATTGATTTGCAAGTTTTGATATGCTATTGGAATTACTCTAGAGTTGTATGTTACTAATATTTTTGTAGGAAATATTCCTTGGGTTTATGTTGTAACATTTGTTGTTCATAATACAATTGTTTAAAGTGTTGTGTTTTTCTCTCAAAAGGGCTTTTCGCCATATATACTTATGTTGTATAATTCTATTTATGCTTTATATGTGTGTTTTTTTTTTTTTGTAATTGTAAAGATCTTAATTTTGGACATTACTCCCCCTCTAAATTAGTTTAGGATTTCTTTTTATTCGTCTTATTTCCTTTTAGGTTTTGGATTTTTAATAATGGATTTCTTTACGATGTGTGTAAGAGTACACACAAGAGTTAATCAATATATTAGAAAAAAAATATTGTTTGGCAAACAACATAAAGATTTTTGGTTGTCTAATATTTCCTTTCTTGGAAAAATTAAAAAAATAGATACAAATAGTATGCGGGTTCATATTATACAAAAAAAGCCAAAGTAGATTTCAAGTCTTGTTTGGGAGTCTCATGAGTTTGTCAAAGTTAGAAAACATGATAAGATTCTTCCACTCATAAAAAAATATTAACTAACTACAAAAATTAATTCAATTTGTCATACTAAATTCCCTTAATCAAAATAAGAAGTTCACATCATAACACAAAATGATTTTAGATTATCATATAAATTTAAATAAAATTATAAAAAAATTATAGGATTTAGGGTTTCTTTGTTGTTCTAATTACAAAATACTAAAGAATTGAACAAAACATTTCTACGCCCTTGCACATGTTCAAACATTTCTTGATTTTATTTAATTAAACTGTTAAAAATAATTTCACAACTTAATTTTGACCAAGTAATATATTGCATGACTACTATGATGCACCAAGCTTTTCAATGTTATGTAACAACAATGACATTTTTTTTTATAACATTGGACACAAAGCTAATTAATTGCTATAAGATAGACTTAAATAACAACATCTTTGACTTGCTTCTATGACTCACCTGGAATTGCACAAGTCAGGGACGATGCTATTTTGGTTCCAAAATGGCATACAACACGACTAACACGCGATGTTTGTCGCAACTTTTTAACTGTAGATTTTTTATTAGATGATTGAGATTGCGTAACACGTCATTGTTATTCTGACAAATTCAACCATTTTGGAGCTAGAATAGCATCGTCCGTCAGGGACGATGCTATAAGTCGGGTCTTTTGACAAAATTAGTACAATTTGAGATAAACCTAATAATATTATCACTTTGGAAGATCTTTTGGAGGAGGCAATATGGATTGATTGGGTCCATTTCCATTCTCCACCAAGAATGCCATCTTCAATCCCCACATTGTGTGCACTTCCAGATGGCAATGGATGAACCACACTCTTGTGTGCATTTCAATTCAACAATCAGATGACACTCCCACTGTATTACACTCTGATGGGTCTACTAAATTAAAGCTTGTTGAATCCTTATTTGGGTTGTAGCTGCCAAAATTTCTACCCACTATGAAGAAATTGAAACCATGGAGATGAATTGGATGGTTATCCACAGTCAGGACGCTTGTGTCCCGAAGAATTAATTGCATTGTTGAATTGTATGAGAGACGAGTGAGTCTTTTTCCTTTAGAAGTGAAGAGATTATTTGGCGGTGTGCCTATGTAATTGAAAGGAGTGGGAGGGTTTGAAAACCCCATTGATGGTATTATAATGTGCTTGCAAAAGGGCAATGGTGGGCATGACAAAGATTATATTGTTGATTGAAGCAGATGCACATGTGCCATTCATGCAGGATGAACACGAGTCCAATGCCAGCCCTACTGTGAACAACAGATTGTGGTCTACTGTTTGCGGGACTTTTGCAGGGTATTGGGCAAAATTTAAGCTCCTAATGGAGTTACTAAAATTGGAGGCAAATGTTGTATCATTGGGAGATGGGATTTGAGGCATGACAATCATGTTGGAGGAAAAAGATGAATTGGGTGTATTGATATATTACAAAATTCCAATGGCGGTTCTGTTGTCTACAGAAACAGGGGCATCCATAAAGGGGAGAGTGGCCATGAAATACCTACCTAGGTTTTTGTTTGCATGGAGAAAAACGTTTGTAGTTTTCCTCAGAGCAATCACCACAGATTTGGTCTCATATGGCTTGGTGTACACTGCATTCACCTCCACCACTTTGAGGTGGTGACTTGCTAAATCCAAGAAGAGCTCACCATTCACTGCAACATTGATTATTCTTAGCAAGTATGTTTTGCCCTGCTTAACTAGAAGAACAAAATTATCTGCAATATACAGGGGAGATCACAATCTTTTGTGTGATTAGGTGGTTCATCTAAAATTATACTAATGAGACCATACAATAATCTAAAATCATGGTCATGTGAACCATGTAAATAGATCAAAACTTAAGTGTGCTATTGAAATCAAACCTTGAAACAAAGAAGTCTAATGAAAATAAATTTATTTGAGACCGACTGCTTGTTTACCTTTGATAAGACATGTGAAGGTGCCTAGTGGACCTGGTTTTCCATTAATGGTGTGAGTATCAGACACATTGGGTGCTCCTCCTGATTTAAGTGTTGCATTTATAACAACTTCCACATTTGCATTCCACCCCTCCCCCGCATTTCTAAGAAGCATAACTTAGTACTAGTGTTATATGTCATGACTAATCATGAAATCATATCAAACACAATTCAATGGTTGATAGCCCTTTCACTAACATAGAATCAATGTGATTTTGTTATGGGGTTTGGGGATGGATAAGGCGCATTTAGTTTGGGTAAAATAACAAGGGCTCCATAGATTGTCCCTCGCAACCATAGAATATGAGCATGCCAAAAGAAAATCCCTCGTTACCCAGTGATGGTGAAGTTGTAAGTATAAGACTACCCAGTTTGAATGGGGCATTGAGTGATATAAGCTGGCCCATTAGCCCATCCTGTCCAGAATTGTCTTATACCATTCATGATGATAATTTGAACCATAATTCAATCCCATTTCAACCATCAATATTAGTAATACTAGACTATACTATTAATACTCGACTATACCAGTGGATTGAGAGATTGTATTTGACATGATTGGTGAGTTTGATGAGCACTCTATCACCCTCCCTAGCATGAATAGTTAGCTCTGGGAACTGCCCATTCACTATGATGATGGGCTTTGTAAGACATAGTCTGCTAACATTTTTCAATTTTATCTGCACCATCAATTGCAAATCCATTCATCATAAGATCAGGGGTTCAATTTAGAATGGGTTTGATTCCAGACAATTTTCACAAAATCTAATTTAGAATTAAATACTTGTCAATTTAAATCTACATACAAAAAATTAAATCAGGATTTCAGATAAAAACCCATTTCTAAAAGACTTTGTACTTGCACTAGCACTAGCAAGCCTAAATATTGTGGTTTAAACAACACACTTAAGTTTTGACTTGTTTAGTTGGCTCATGAAAATCATACTAATAGACCTGGACTCTACTAGAGAAACTTGTGTGATTTTAGATGAACCACCTACACAAATTAAAGCTTAGAGTGTGTTGTTTAAACTTGCCCAACATAATAAACTAACAATGTAAATATACCAATCCACAAGATTAAAACACACACATACAATACTCACAAATTTGAATCACCAACAAATAGATTCACATTGTGACAACCTCAAAGCCAAAAGTTCTTTAGAACAAACATAAGTCAAGAAAACATACATTAAATTTATAATGCCTGGTTTTTCCCTCCACTGTCCAAACTGAAATAGAAAGAAACACAAGCAAGACTGTCATTGTTGGCAGCACTGAGATCACTGCTCTCCCCATTGTTTCTCAAACTTCTCTTTCTTTGTTACTCTCTGTACTCACTTACTTTGACTCCTTGGTCCTTTGTGTTGGGTATATGAAGCCTAACGATCACATGACTGTTTGAATTCCCCAAGCTATTCATTTCATACCTAAATATGAATGTATAAATGTATGTGCACTCGATGTATTGTATAGTATTGGAGATTGATTAATGAAGTTATTCCCTGTGGTTAAAGTGGATGTAGCCATTTGATGAGCCACTATAAAATTTATGTGTTCTTGTCTTTGTGTTCTCTTGTTCATTTATTTTATTTCTCTGCTTGTTTTAATCTGTACAATTGGTATCAGAGCCATGGTTGGCTTGAGCGGAGATGGAAAGGTAGATAGATAGAGGATTGAAAATTCTCAAGAAGATGCAGAAGTTCGAATTTAGAAAAATTAGTTGTTGGTATTGTGGCAAGCGAGGCCGTGTCAAAAGAAATTGTTGGTCTTTCAAGGCTGAAAGGCAACTAAAAGATGAAGACACCAATTTAGTCATCGATGAATTTATTGCAAATTTAGACTTGGTGGAGGGTAAAATTGTGCAAGTGAAGGCTAAAACGAAGCGTCATGTACATTGGTGGGATGGCTGGAAAGATGAGGAGAATTTGGAAGAGGAAAGATCTTCACAAGGAAAGCTGGATGGAAGGGAACCGAAGAGGCGGATGGCTGATCCGATTGCTCGTAAACAACTGACAGAAGTGATGAAACTAGCGGCAGAGGTCCAAGTTGAGTCCATTGTGGAGTTTTCCTCTCGAGATGAGGAAGTTGTAGTCTGGACTAGCATTGTCGAGGAGGCACAAAATTATGGCCTTGGGAGGCTTGGCGATGATAATAAGAATGTATTCAATATGGATATTGCTCGAAATACATTGAAAGCCTCGAGTGGTGATATCGAGGGTGCAACTGAAATGGACAATTGCGCAGTTTCTATGAAATTGAGCCCATTGGTCGTGTTGTGTGATCATGTAGTGTCTCTAGTAGAAGGCGTTGATGATTGGGGCACATTCAAGAAAACTTTGAACCTCTCTTCAAGGCAAATCAAGAATCAGTTTATTCCAGATATGGAAAACAAGGAAGCTGTGAGAATTGGGGCTGATGTGTGGAGTCCCTGTGAAGATTTCAGAGAGTGCGGTTTGAATTCATGGGATGCTAAGGTGGTGAGGGATTTGATTTACGGGTACCACACACATGATGTGTTAGCAAAGCACTTCTCGTGGATGGTGGCACAATGGATGAACACGCCGGTGGAGTTCGTGTGGCCGGTGGTGAGCCGTTTTGACAAGCCACAATCGTACAATCGCTTTGTATGCAGCTGCAACATAGTGTGCGGTGATGGAGATGCAAATCTGCAACAAGGATTTTTGGTCAAATTACCTCTTCATGGAAGTGGGCTAAGAAGGGAGGTGGGGCTTCTGAGTAGGAGTAGCACTAGCAACGGGTGGTGGTGGAGTGACCAGAAAGATTTGGCTCAGATGGTTGATTCCAAGGCGCAAGTTGCAAAATTCCTGCATGGTAAAACATGCCAAATTCCCGCTTTACAAGCTCAAGTCGTAGAGCTTCAAGATAAGTTGCAGCTAGTTGATTTGCAATTACAAGAACATATTTCAAGTGGATTGAAGTTAGTAGAAGAAAGGGAGGCGACCTTGAAAGCTGAGATAGAGGACCTCGGGGCTAAACTAAGTTCTATTCGAATGGATGGTCAGATGAATAGACGTGAGAGTGAGGATGGAATATTAGTGGAAGTGGAAGAGTTGAACGAGGAGGTTTCTATGTGCCTAGTGATGGGAGATCCAAGGAGAGAAAGGGTTTCAGAGCTCAAGGACAATCGTGGGTGGAATGCGCTACATATTGCGGCAGCACAAGGGCATGGTCACTGCATGGAGGCCCTACTTAGAGGTGGTAGTGATGAGGATGCTGCCAGTTTTCATGGCGCCACTCCTCGATTTTGTGCTACCTCCAGATGTCGTGTGACCATTGTTGAGGGTTTATTAGATTTCTATGCAAACAAAGAGACAGGATTGGATCAACATGCAATTAGAAAGCTTGATGAGAGGGTTGAGATGGTTACAAGGACTCTACTTCAGAATGTTGGATTAAATGCAACTGAGATTATCTCCTCACTTTATGCAGAACATGTTACTGCCAATATCAACGTTGGCATTGATTTAGAGAAGGGAGTATGTAGAGATATGATAAATGAAGTTATTGAAAGTGTAGGTGAGGATGATGAAGGTGTAGATGATCAGGTCGTTAAAGTGGTTGACGTTGTTGAATTTATGGATGTTATGGATGGAGGAGCAATATATCTTGAATCTGCAAAAAGTGGTGTTTCTCATTGTGGATTATTGCACAAGTTTGTGCTTGGCAAGGTAGCATTTGATGATGGTTTTGACAAGAGAATTATTAATTTTGATTTGACACAAAGAAGGCTTGTTCGCAGTGTTCGTGAAAAGTCTTTGGTGAAGTTAAAATCTTTTATGGGCCTGGTTCTGTAAGGATCGAAATGGAGAGAAGAGGATGCTATAGTGCATGAATGTGTCGGTTGAACTTCACGGGGGAGATTGTTGGGTATATGAAGCCCAACAGTCACATGACTATTCGACTTCCCCAAACTATTCATTTTATATCTGAATATGAATGTATAAATATGTGTGCACTCGATGTACTGTATTGTATTTGAGATTGATTAATGAAGTTATTACCTGTGGTTAAAGTGGATGTAGTCATTCGACGAACCACTATAAAATTTATGTGTTCTTGTTCATTTATTTTATTTCTCTGCTCATTTTAATCTTTATACTTTGTACACACCATTTAGTCAATCTTAACAAAATTTCAAACAAAAGCTTGTTGTGTAACAATAAGAAACAAAATGGAAACGTCAGAAGCAAATAAAAGTGTTGGTGGACTACGTAACTTGTTACTCCACGTTTGGTGCGACCTCAAATTGCTATGTTCTATAAACCATTTCATCAAATTTAAACCCATGTAACTATTTCCAAAAATTGTTTTGTACAACAAACAATCCCTTATAAAAGATTGAATAATGGTACATATCCCTCAAAATCTACCACCTCAACCTCCATTTTTGAAGCTTAAAGAAAAAGATTTATTATTATGATTTGTCTACCTTTGGTTGGTTTAATGCACTTTTGAGTGTGTTGATTGTGAAATTATAAATATTAATAAAAAATAAGGAATGTGATTAGCTACATGAGAGAAGTGCACGCCTCCATATAGTAATGTTAGTCAAAAGCTTTATTATTATAATTTGTCTACCAAAGGTTAGTTAGATATAATTATGCTGAGAGGTATCTACAATGACATACAAATATCCATAAATAAAAACTTGATTTTGAATAAATTTGACGTGTAGATGACAGGTAAATGCATGCATGTTTCATTGTCACTTATCTTTGAGCATATGAAATTGTTACATCTTTAATGAGAATGAAAGAATACAGCATTAATCAGTTCCATGTCCTTCTTGACAACTAATAAACATGCAGGATGACACCACTTGTAAGCACTTGCATACTTTCCATAAAATCAGATCCTAAACTCGTCTAAGAAAAGTTTCTAATACAATGAACAGAAGCAACCCAAAGTTTTAATTCCGTTGTAGTCTAGTTGGTTAGGATACTCGGCTCTCACCCGAGAGACCCGGGTTCGAGTCCCGGCAACGGAAAACATTTTTGCTGTTCCGATCTCAATGTGAAAGAAATGACATTTATTCAAAATAAAGTTGCAGCATCTTGTGAAATCTAACAATTTAGTGCGTTTGCCGGGAGTCGAACTCGGTCTACTGCTTGGAATCCTAACCGTTGGACTACAAATGCATGTACGATTGCATTTTAGAGGTTTCACAGGTGATTGAGTAGGTGAGAAGACAAGTATCCTGAGCACGCCACATTTTTTTTTTTTTTTTTTTCTTTTTTTGCATCCTCTAAATGTTTGTTGAGATTTTATTCATGTTACAAAGATTCTTTTAAACGATTTTCTGTCTAATATATTGCATATTGTTGTAAAGGAATCGTCGGGGTGGTGTAGTTGGTTATCACGTTAGTCTCACACACTATAGGTCCCCAGTTCGAACCTGAGATCAGACAGGTTGAATTTGCTCTTTTAGTATTTTTAACTAAACGAATCGTCCTAAATTAGTCACTGCAGCAGTGCTCTCTTCACTTCCTCCTTGGTCTCAGACGTGGGAAGTCCCCCAGTTTAGGGAAACCCTTCGTATCAACACATCAGAGTGGCGCAGCGGAAGCGTGGTGGGCCCATAACCCACAGGTCCCAGGATCGAAACCTGGCTCTGATACGAAGTTGTCATCAGCTGAGGCTTTCGTTATTCCTGTTTTGTATTCTGTTATTTTGAAGATTATAAGCTCAATGGTTGTGACAGGGAACATAAGATAAGCTAAGCATCAGTGGAGTAGTAATTTCATTTCAATTTCTGTTGTATCTAATGAAAACTGAGAATGATGATTACCATTTCAAAATTAACAGGGGTGGTGGCGCAGTTGGCTAGCGCGTAGGTCTCATAGCTGAACTTGAGTAATCCTGAGGTCGAGAGTTCGAGCCTCTCTCACCCCACCAAAATTTTTGCTACTGTATTCATTCAGCTTGGAATTTTGCTCATATCTTATATCAGTTGTTGCACTTACCCATAACACAAGTTTCGGCTAAGCTGAATTTTGCTCGTATCTTATATCAGTTGTTGCACTTACCCATAACACAAGTTTCGGCTACTGTTGTACATTTAAATAAATAAAATCTGTAATACTTTATCTAGCAAAGAATGCATTGCATTGTAGTTCTAGAAACTGATTTTCCTTCAGATATGCAAAATGTAAAAGCATAAACTGATCACACTTAATAATCTATCATCATGTAAGAAAACAAAAATAACAAATTGATTATACCTGAACAATATTGTTGTGAACAAAACAAGAATAGTTGTCCGTGTCACTTGTTTTAGTAGAAATTAAACTGCAATTATCTAATGTCATATTGGCAGTATGACAGCAAATCGTCTCTTATGCTAAAACAATAATGAAGAACACAATTTTTTTAAGATAGTGGCAGCGATGGTAAAATGATAGTGGTTCTAATTTATTGTTCAGGTTGGGAGGCCTTCCTAATAAAATTTAGATGGTCTGTAATTATGTATTTTATATATTCATTGGATTTTATTGTCCAATGTAAGAAATAGTTTTCTTATATTTTTTCACATCTTGGACTATGCTTTTTTTGTATTGGTTCAATTTAACAATGAGTGGATCAACCTCAAGCTACATTAAAAAATTCAAGTTTCTATGATGAAATCTTTTTCACTAGGCATTGCAAGCCAACCGTTCTTATATGTAAATGTGTGACTATTCACCATGTCTTGGTATTTGAAAACACTCATTTGTGTAATTAATCCATGTATAAGAAAAAGAATTCATCCTATGAATGTTTAAAATTAAATATTAAAATATGCACATATATATTGGAATTAAAATATCTTAGAACCCTAAGGCACTTTCAAATATTGCTAGTCTTAATGTATCATCACACAAAAAAGATCATAGAGGAGCAAGTCAATTAATTTTGTATTTGCTTAGCATCTAATAGGATATTTTTGTTTTGTACCCAATATGATCTCAACTCACTTAAACTTGATCTTCAATTTTTATGAACACATCAAAAATATCAATTTGTTAACATTAACAAATCAATTGTGCATTACATTAACATATATCTTTTCTATTGTTCCAAGAGATAAAATTGAACAAAATATTTCTATGCCCATGTGTTCAAACATTTCTTTCTTTTATTCAATTAAACTAAACTTCAAAAAGTAATTTCATATGAACCACTTACACAAATCAAAATTTAAAGTAATCTATTTCAACTTGCCCAATATAAACTACACAATGTGAATAATCTTGATCCACAAGATTAAAACTCAACATACAGCACTTACAAAATTGAATCTGTACCAAATAGATTCACATTGTAACAACCTCAAAGCCAAAAGTTCTGTAAAACAGACATAACTCAACAAAACTTACATCAAATTTAGAATGCCTGGTTTTTCCCTCTACCATCCAGACTGAAATAGAAAGAACCATAAGAAAGACTATCGTTGTTGGGAGCAATGAGATCACTGCTTTCCCCATTGTTTTTCAAGCTTCTCTTTCTTTTCTTTCTCTGTTACTCTCTCTACTCATTAACTTTATCTCCTTGGCCTTTATACACAGCATAAAGTCAGTCACAGACGTAAATCTTAATAAAATATAAGACAAGAGTTTGTTGGGTAACAGTAAGAAACAAAATGGAAACGTCAGAAGCAAATATAACTGTTGGTGCGACCTCAAATTGGTATGTTCGAAGTTAAACTTGCCTAGCTTTAAAATCATTAATTCAACATTATAATTTTAACATAATCTCTGAATTTCACTTCATATATGAATGGAAATAAAATTTGATTTACCAAACGCACAAAAATATCTAGGCAGAATGGAGAGTAAGGTTGAGATTTTAGGTGTCCATACGTAAAGAAAGACCTCAGAAAAATTGTAACTACTTGCACGCCGTCCGTAAAACCGGATCTTAAACTGGTCTAAGAAAAGTTTCGAATCGAATAAAGAGAAGCGGCATTAAGCAGGCAATCCGTTGTAGTCTAGCTGGTTATGATACTCGGCTCTCATTTTAGAGACCCGGGTTCAAGTCCCGGCAATGGAAAGGTCTTTTGCTGTTCAATATGAAGTGAGAAATGACTTTCAAAAAATAATTACAGCATGTTGTAAAAACTATTTTAATCAAATATCTAAGTGCGTTTGCCGGGAGTCGAACCCGGGTCTATTGCTTGGAAGGCAATTATCACTGGATAGGTTAGAAAACAACTATCCTGGGCGTTGGAGCCTAACCGCACACGGAATCCTTTAATGAGAATATGCATTTTATTCTTCTGCTGCAGAGAACAAAATAGTAAATGTTTGTTCAGATTTTATTTATGTTACAAAAATTCTTTGAAAAGAGTCTTTGGATAATATATTGCATAATGTATGCTAAAATCGTCTGGGTGGTGTAGTTTGTTATCACGTTAGTCTCACACACTAAAGGTCCCCTGTTCGAACCTGGGCTCAGACAAACGTGTTATTTTCTTTTAGTTTCTTGCATTGAGTAAACTAATCGTCCTGAATTAGTCACTGCAACTGTGCTCTCTTCACTTACTCCTTGCTATCAGACATGAGGAATTGCCTAATTTAAGGGGTGTTCAACGCATCAGAGTGGCGCAGCGGAAGCGTGGTGGGCCCATAACCCACAGGTCCCAGGATCGAAACCTGGTTCTGATAGAAGATTGGTATCAGCTGAGGCTTCCGTAGGTTCCATTTTGTATGCCGTTATTTTCAAGACATCTCAATGGTTGTGACAGGGAACATAAGATAAGCATCAGTGGATGAGTAATTCCACTTTCATTTCTATTGTATATAATACAAAGTGAAATTGTTGATGACCACCTGAAAATAGCTAGGGGTGGTGGCGCAGTTGGCTAGCGCGTAGGTCTCATAGCTGCTATTGAGTAATCCTGAGGTCGAGAGTTCGAGCCTCTCTCACCCCATTTAATGGTTTTGCTACAAATTTATTTTGGTGTTTTGCGACTACCTCATATCAGTTGCACTCATAAATAAATAAATAAAATGCGTAATACCATCTAACAATGGATTTGTTTTTGTTACTACCTTATATCAGTTGTTGCACTTCGGCATAAAACAAGTTTCTACATTTAAATAAATAAAATGGGTAATATCTTATCTAATAAGGACTGCATTGCATTGTAGTTTGGGAAACTGGATTTTTGTAACAACATGGTCTTCCTAGTCAAGTTTGTCCATGTTTGGTGCGTTGTCAAGCCAAATGAATTCATGTATATGTGCAAATCCTTGATGTTGCCATTCATATCTATACCAATAATCTATTACACAAAGGAGCTTATCCATTACTTATTCACGAAAGATAGTGAATCCTTGATGCAAATATAGGGATGCGATTGAGAGCAAGTGTAATGCAAATGATCTAATATATAACTTGAAGATGTGAGGAGAATTAATACAAATATTGGATGCAGTATTCGATGCGGTTATAATTGAAGGAGTTGTAAAACCGCATCAACCCGTGACATAATCGTGCATTAAAAAAGATTATTAATGTAATAAATACCAATAGTGGTATGTGGGTTATTAATAATGTTGTTTGTGTGATCTTTGTTAGTTTGCAGTCTAGATGGCATGCCATTCGAAATTGTCATAAATCTGACCATTTAGTATCTGCAACATCTAATATGAAGGGAGTAGGGGATCCTATTTAATTGATCATATTTGAAAGTTCACTACGACACTTGTTCCAATATGAACAGGTCCCTCTTAAGGAAGATCCAAAATGCATCAATTCTTCACTTAGTTGATTGTTAGGCATTTGTTGTATACGGAGGTGAAGACTATCGATGGTGGTTGGTATGCAATCCTTTGCATTTTTCTTGACACAAATAGATGAAAGTCCTTGGCTTTGATGTCTCATCATTAGATTCAATATGAAATATTAGAATCTTGGATGGCTTCCAAATCTATTATCATGAAATCTCATCAAGTGCAACACATATTCTTGCATCTCAACTTGTCTATATCGAGGTTGCGATTGCAATGCAATACCATTTGGGAAGAGTGTAGGAAAATCCATTTCTAGAAGGCCCTCAGTATTGTATTCATTGGCGAAGAGTGAAGTTGTGGCCAATGAATAAGGGTGTCATATTCATCTAAAATTTGCAAGGTTTCTTTGATGATTTCCAACTCATGGTGCCTATTTGATAATTTAGCCATAAATTATGATGAGTGTGTTATTCCATTTTCAGGTTGATCTTCAATATTCATACATTCAATGTTTGTTGCTAGCATTTATTCATGTTCAACATTAATGGGTAAACGCACAAAGTTGTGTCACACTTTTATAAAGGAAATGGCCAATGTTGATTCAACTTTTAAAATTGCATCAATAGAAAGTGAAACATATGTTTTGAATTTTGAAATGATTTACAAACTAATAAAATGTATATTTTTTTTCTGTATTTTATGTTTGTAATTTTTTTAAAAAAATTTAAAAATATTTGAATATACTTTCTTATAGAGTAAACACTATAATTTAGTTGTTGATAAAATACTGAAATTGAAGTCACACAGGGCGTCACACTTTATAATGTAGTATGGGACATATTTGATTTTATATTGTAATGCAACCCATACGCGACCTCTACTCACATAGCAATCATAATTGTTCCCTTATGTATGTATTATTCAAACAATTAGGACATCTAAGTTTGTAATTCTATGTGGGAGATATTTTGCTATTGTTTTGATATCTTGTAGGAAACTAATTGTGTGACCACTAAATTTGTATTGTCCTCCATGAACATGGGTTACTTGAACTATCATATTTACTCATGCTATGAGCTTCTCTTCGACTTGGGTTAGATTTTTTAACTCGTTTATAAACTGTCCCATAAATTGAAGAATCTAGTACAATATTCTCCAATTACATGTCACCAATATTTTCCCACACTCTAGATCTTCTAGGGTATGGAGGACATACAAATTGTGACGACTTTAGTAAGGAGAATGGTCCAATATTCTCTAGTTACATGTCACCTTCAAATTTACAATCATCTACAACATGCAACTCAATTTCAGAAAATTCCATATATTCATTCCATGGACACACTTCTTCGAATAAAATATCATGCTTGTGTTCTTGTCAAACAAATGCAAGTCAATCATGACGACTGTAATCTTCCTTCTTTAAGATGGATCATAGTTTCCTTTAACATCTCAATGGATCACTTCTATTAATCAATTTTTCATTTCATGTCTACGTATCAATAATCTAATTAGGAGCAAACATTGATGACTCACAATCCTGGGATAGCTTATTAATTCAAAAAATTATTGTTTTTCAAACCTTCCCATTAATGTTGGCATCTTGGAATGTGTTCCAATGGTATATAATAGCAATGGTATGTGGTAAATCTTCTTTTAGTTTTCCCCAATAATCACTAACTGTAGAAAGGTGAATTTTGTTGATTTAGTATATCACTAGAGGCTCCTTAGAAGTAATATCCATTTGTTTTTATACTAATTGATTTCTTTTGCAAGCTTAGCCTTCTAAAATAACTACATTAAGTTGATTCTTATTGAACATTATGTTTTTTATTAAACATATTACATTTAATTAGGTAAACAACAACCACTGATTTATGGGCAATATATTTAAAACAAGAGGTCAGAACTTAAGTCTATCATGGTAAAGAGAATGTCATTGCAATTCCTTAAATCAACCCTTTAATGAGATAAAACATACCATGAATGGACTATTTTTTTCATACCACACACTACATATTAGCAAAGGTTCTAAGAGATGCAAGGAATTATAAGAAATCTTCAACTTTTGCAAATTTGTTTGATAGGTACCCATCAAAATCATGGTGTTCTTTCCTCTCAAAGAGTCTACATATAAATTCTAAATTTGGTATAGATGTGTTCATTTTAAACTCTAATTGAAATTTTAATGACTCTCTGAAAATACCATGACATAACAATAAATTGAAAGAAAATATGTATAATTGGTTCATAATGATTAATAGAAAAAAAGATAAAAATTTATGATTTTAATTTAATATTTTAGAATCTAAGGGTAAATCTTGAGCCCCTTAAAATTAATCTCATGTATGGTGCAATTGACCTAGTATAAGAAGGTGCAAATCTCAAGGTGTAGATCAAATGTATTCATATATGTTTGTGATCCCATGTGAGTACAATAAATGAACCAATAATAGTGAACCTATAGGAAAGTGTGAATGCTGTAAAATAAGACCATATTTGGATGGAGATAATGGAGTCAAACTAGAATGTTCAAATTTGTGAGAACGTTATGACAATTTAATGGCAAATGGAAGGAATATGCTATTTCTAATTTATGGACTCACCATTGGATTTTTAACCATGGATTTGAGTGCCACCTTTGAGGTGGTTTCAACTCATGGTTTAGTAAATACTATTTTATGGTGTCATGTATTGTCTCTCCTATTCTTGGATGTTCGGGATGGAGGTTTTGACAATTGATTTGCAAGTTTTGATATGCAATTGGAATTACTCTAGAGTTGTATGCTACTGATATTTTTGTAGGGAATATTCCTTGAGTTTATGTTGTAACATTTGTTGTTCATAATACAATTGTTTAAAGTGTTGTGTTTTTCTCTCAAAAGGGGTTTTCACCATATATAGTTATGTTGTATAGTTCTCTTTATGCTTTATATGTGTTTCTCTTTTTTGTATTTGTAAAGATCTAAAATTTGGACATTACTACCCCTCTAAATTAGTTTAGGATTTCTTTTGATTCGTCTTATTTCCTTTTAGGTTTTGGATTTTTAATAATGAATTTCTTTATGATGTGTGTAAGAGTACACACAAGAGTTAATCAATATATTAGAAATGACATATTGTTTGGCAAACAACATAAAGATTTGTGGTTGTCTAAATATTTCCTTTCTTGGAAAAAATTAAAAAATAGATACAAATAGTATGTGGGTTCTTGTTATACAAAAAAAACCAAAGTAGATTTCAAGTCTTGTTTGGGAGTCTCGTGAGTTTGTCAAAGTTAGGAAATATGATAAGATTGTCCCACTAATAAAAAATTATTAACTAACTATAAAAATTAATTCAATTTGTCATACTAAATTCCCTTAATCAAAATAAGAAGTTCACATCATAACACAAAATGACTTTAGATTATCATATAAATTTAAATAATTTTTTTATAAATCTATAGGATTTAGGGTTTCTTTGTTGTTCTTGATGCACGCTAAAAAGGAGCACAAAGACACACAAGTTCAAATTGTTAGTCTGTTAGTGACAATAAAAAATGAAAGGCAAATGAACCTATGATCCTTAACATGCATATCAAGAGAGATATAAAGCAGCCAATGAGAAGCATACAAAAATGGAAAAGGGAAAGAAAACTCCCCAAGATGTTCCTCACAATGCTCATAGTTGCTCCTCCCTTGTTCCTCTCATCTCTTAGTTCCACATGAGTGTAGCCCTCAACTTTTTTGCACTATCTATGGATGTCTTATGAAGACTCAAGATTATGAAAATAAGAACAAATGCCTATGCAACTGTAAATAAGCTACCATGAGAAAGCACCTAATTAAATCTATGGTAATTTTAGTAAAATAACAAAGCAAATACTCCTAAATGCTCTCTCTTAAAATGACTATAAGTTTGATGTATAAAGATTTCTGGATCCTTTTGAAGAAGGAATGGGCTCTATTTATAGGAAAAATGGAGAAATGGATGGTTGAGATTGAGTAATCTCAACAAGGTCCAGGATTGATGGGTTTGTGATCCATGTGAGGGATTTCAACCCAATCCCAGGATGACAAATGTCAACATGAGATGGCTTGAGAGGAGAGGAAAGAAGCATTAAATGCTTGAGATGACATGAAGGTTACCTTGGGAGGGTTTGGTTAGGCTTGAGTTAGTGAATAAAGCTTTTATCCAATGAATAATGCCTTTATCCAATCGACAAACTCTTGTGCAAGAGTTAGTGGGGATAACCATGGTCAAAACAATAAATGCTTGAAGAGACCCATGAGTTAAATGGGGGTTGAGTTAGAGGGAAAGCCTCTAACCATGTGGGCAAGTTGAACTAAACATTAATGTCTATGGAAGAGCCATAAATGGTGTAGTCACATAAATCTGTCCATTTTATTTAAATGAATATTTGCTATTTATTTTTAAAAATCCACTAGCCGTTAGTTAATTAATGTAATATTTAATTAATTCATCTTCAAACATTCTCCTATTAATTAAATAAATTATTCAATTTATTTTAATTAATTCATTTAACCAAATTCACAATCAATTAAATGAATAAATTCTATTTATTCAATTTAATCCCCTTTCTTCTTTTAAAAAAATCAAATAAAACATTTATTTAAATCATTTATTCCCCCCCACTTGCATTTTCCTACGTCTCCCACTTGCCCTTCCTAAATTCTTCTAGAACCTATCTAATCCTAATCAATTAGCCTAATCCATCCCCTAATTATTGTCACATTCCTAAGCAACTTGGAGTCACTTCTCAAAGACTTCAAAGTCTTTGAAAAGCATTAAATGCTTGGTGTGTTCAACAATCTAACCTCTAAAGTCTTCCTAACCACTTATGGCTCTTACATGACCATTTATGGTTAGCCCCTAGCTCAACCCTCCTGTGACTCATGTGTCTCCTCGAGCATTTATTGCTTTGACCATGGTTATCCCTTTTACCTTTGCACAAGAGTTTATCCATTAGATAAAGGCTTTATTCTTTGAATAAAGAATTTATTCACTCAACCCAACCTTGACCTTAACTCCCAAGTTATCTCTCAGGCCATGTCAAGCATTTAATGCTTATTCCCTCTCCTCTCAACCCCTCTCATGTTGGCACTTGTCATCTTGGAATTGGGTTGAAAGCCATCACATGGATTGAATATCATTCAATCCCGACCCTTGTTGAGATTAATCAATCTTAACCATCCATTGCTCCATTTTTCCTATAAATAGAGCCCATTTCTTCATAATCCAGATCCTGAAAAACTTGTATGCATTTAGTCTATAGTAAATTTTAGAGAGAGCATTTAGCATGAATCACATATATTGTCATTTTGGACTAAAATAAATCTTAGTTCATTTCATAATATATCTAATTAGTTTGTTTTACACTTGCATAGCATAGTTAATCATCTACAATCTTGAACCTCCATAAGAATCCATAGTGCAAAAAGCTGCTGAGAGCTACACTAATTTGGAACTTGGAGAGGAGAGGAACAAACGAGAAAGAGTTAAGAGCATGTTAGAAGGCATTTGGAGATGCCTTGTTGTATTTACTTCCATAGTTAAATATTTTATCATGTTTTTAGTGTCTCTTTTGATATGCCTGCTTAGATTAGTTTTTGGTTGATTAACACTAACGTTTGTCTTTGTTTCTTGTGTTATACGACCATAGGATTTTTGTCTAACCTTGTCCATTTTGCAGAGCATCGTTTGGTGAACTCGATGTGAATCCAACACCCAACAACTTTTTTTGTTTTCAAAACTAACTTTTGACTGTTTAGCTTGACACACAGGTCGCACTTTGGCGCTTTTGCTTGCACTTTAGCACTATTGCAATTTGATATTCTAGCACTATTGTAAATATAATAGTGCTATTGTCTCAAATTTAGCACTATTGTTCGTATATTAGTGCTTTTGAGTCTTAAGTAGTTCGTTTGTCCATGTTTTAGCGCACTTGTTTTTGTTGTTAAAATTTTTAGTTTAGCACTTTTGTCGTTATTTTAGTGCGTTTGTGTTAAGTAGCGCTTCTGTTTGCACACAGAGTAGCACTATTGTAACAGAATGTTGTAAAAAATGCCATGTAATCAATAAAATAAATTTTCTTAGGCTTGTGGAAGCCCACCATATGGTCAGATTTTACTAACTTTTTGCTTCATGTGCAAGTTTTAAAATAACCCCTTTGTTACTTAAAATCAAAAACTTTCATTTGGTGCTCTAAAACTCAACAACACAAATTTCATTCCTTGCAAGTCGGGATCCATTTTGTTTTGGTGCTCTAAAACTCAACAACACAAATTTCATTTCTTGCAAGTTAGGATCCATTTTGTTTTGGTGCTCTAAAAATCAACAACACAAATTTGCTTTCATTGCAAGTTAGGGATACACTTTATTTTGGTGCTTAAAACAAAACAAAACAAATTTTTCTTTTTTTCATCAAACTTAAAAATCACAATCCACACTTCAATTTTTGGGAAAGTAAAAAGAACAATCAATTTGTGTCACTCTTTGTTGCAAAACGATTTTACTTCACCCAAACGTGTTTTTCATTAAATTGACCAGGATTTCAAATTCTAGTTTACTCAAACATATTGCCTTTGAAGTTAAAAAGAACATCATGGTTGTTGGAGCAACATCTCCAATTATATAGAAAATCATTTGCAATGACAAGTTAAAAAGAACAAGTGTATTTTGTGTTTGGCACACTTGTGCAAAAGAGTTTGGTCGAGTGGTCCTACTTCTAACACACACTATCCTCTCCCTTGGCTTTCGTGGTCCTAGGTGCAAGAGAAAAGTGTTAGTAACACTCAAGTTTATCTTTTTAAGAGAGGCCTACCAAGAGACACATCACTCTTGGGAATGACCTCATGCGGTAAATCCTTCTAGCCGCTATAGAAATTAGGTGAGAGCGAAAGCTATAGCCTTGGGTATAGTTGTTCCTATAGTGTAACTTGCCGAAAGGACAAATGGGCCCCACCACAAGTTACAAGGCTCTTAAGTGAGTCACTGCAGAATGAACTTATGTCCAAAAACATCAAAAATTACTAAACACTTTTAAGTAGTATCCCACTCGTTCTATTGATTGAGGATATTTGTGAGAAGTTCAGTGCAAGAGCATAGATGGTTTTGCTCCCAAGATACTCACCATACATATTTCCTTGAGTAGAAACATAGGTTTTTGAAAGGTTACTTGTAGCCCGATAAAAGTGGTGACTCTCCCATCATAAGGATCATCTATTTGTTATGCTTGTGCAAGACTTAGTATATTACATCCTTACCTGCCACGACGGGATTCATAAGGTATGTAGTACCAAAGTCGAAGAAATATCAAGATGTGGGCTGAAATTATTGCAAATGACCATTTGACCATAGGGATAAAAAGTGCTTGAAGTTTTTTTCGTTTTTGAGTCAAGACCAGTGCAAATTGAGCCGACTTCAGGCTTTGGAAAACAACTAAAACACATTTTATGGAAAGGGTCATAAAAAGTTCAAAAGATTGGGTTGATCTAGACCCATACTTACTTGTGCCTTTTGAGGCAACATTCTTGTGTTTGTGTGCTTGCTTTGTTTTCTTGTCAAAGAAACATCATAAATCTAAAATCCAAAACAAGTATTCATCCAACACAAACATTTTCAAAAAGATTTAAAACAAAGAGAAAACTATATGACCATTCTTCACATCTTGAGAAAGAAGAATCTTCATCAACACATCAACTTGAAGAAAAGACCATTAAGCTCAAAGGCTTTTATCAAAAGGAGGAAATTCTTCTATCTTAATAGACAAATCTTTGTCTCTCATAGAACCTTCTTACATCGCATGTGTCTTTACCTTCAAAGGAAATCAAATGAATTTGATCAAGAGTCATTGAACCATAGAGCTTTTATGCAATATCGAGCTTTGAGTTATCACAAGAACAAAGGAGGCAAAATCAATCCTGATTTCTTTCCCGACATTTGCATCACATATAACATAGCTCAGGAAGAACCACCAACTCTCGAAAGAGAAGAGGAAGAATTTGTCCCATATGTGACACAAAGCTTTTACTGAAGTTCACATCTCATCCATTATTGTATCCATATCTCATCAAATCCACTTCCAACTCTCAAAACATCAAAAGGTTTTTGTCCTAAGTTCTATTTTCAAAATTGCTTGAATCAAACACAATACATCACTTTTTAGAGTGTCTCTACATCTAGGATAAACTCATCCTAAGAGACATTTCTATGCAGGTTAAAACTAGTCTCTGAGGGTATCCTCTCATTACTAGGTAGTTGAGTCTGTAACACATCTTAGTTTCCTCTACACCTTATCACATCACACTTTGTCAAAACACAACAAAGCAATTCAAGATAGAACTTTTGGTAGCATCTACCTTTAGTGCTAAGGATCCGTATGCAAAACATTCCACCAAACATCAATCTTTCATTCCATCACCAACTCATTATCATTTTCATCAAACTTCAACAAAAACTTATAAACAAAATGGCTCATACTAGATCAAGATCTAGACAACAAGAAATTGAAGAGGAAGAGGAGGAAAATATCAATGAATTCCAAGAAGCCCTTGGAGGAAATGTAAAGGATGAAAATCCAGGCACTCCTACTCCTGCGGCAATAGAAAGGGCACAACACAACCCTCTCTTCAATAGACTTTTTGATGAGATACTCAAGAGTAATGCTAATGCTCACTTTTTAAGACTTGCTCAAGAAGGAGCTAAACTACCCCCTGACTTTGATTTTGCACAACTAAGACAAGTATCAAAATGCCAAAGTCGTAATGAGGATGAAAGAGGTGAAGAACACATTAGACATAACTTTCATCAAGGTAATCCCCCACCTCCTCCTCCTCCAAATGAAATAGACATGTTGTGGCAACAAGTCAAAAATCTCGCCCAACAACTTCATAGTGGTGTAAGAACTAATCAATTTTCACTCAATGACATTTGTCCCTATCCCTTTGATAGGAACCTTCATAAGCCACCTTTTCCATGAGGGTTCGAAACACCCAAGTTTGAAAAATATAGAGGAAAACGAGATCCTCATGATCATGTTCGAGAATTCCATTCAGCTTGCCTCGAAGTGGCATACGAGGATACGTACCTAATGTGCCTCTTTCCCCAAAGCTAGGGAGGAACAACCACATAATGGTTTTCCTAGTTACCAGGTGGCATTAGGACATTTGAAGAACTCATCCAGAAGTTCTTGGCACATTACTCACACAATATTGAATGTGATATCACAATGGCTGATCTATGTAACACTAAACAAAAACTAGGTGAGCTATTTTCAATCTTTCTGCAATGATGGCGTCAAATGTCTAGCAGACGTTCTCTTCAGTTACCTAAACACGAACTAGTGGAAATATTTATTTCTAACTTAAACGAAGAAATAGAATTTCACTTAGATGTGAAAGACACAGATTCTTTCAATGACATGATCACAAAAGGCTTGAAATGTGAGCGGGCTCTCATCAAGAAAGGGCTTATCAAAATCTACAATGAACCAAAGGATGGCCCTCATCCCCGCTTCAATAGTGACAAGCCTAACTTCTGGAACAAAAACAAAAACTTCATCATTGACGGGGTTGTGGATGCAAGAACTATCAAAAGTGCACAACATGTGGTTCAATTTGTAGGACAAAACCCCCCACCCAAGAATAACACAATTGCTCCTCCAAATCAAGGATGCAACACATCTCAAGAGGAACCCAGACAACGTCAACAAAATTTTAAACCAAAACGAACATACACTCCCTTAGGGGAACCCATCGAAACAGTGTTATGACAGTTGGTTTCTCAAAATCTGGTGACCTTACCCAAAACATCAAATTATGAACCTCAAGTCAAACCTTCATGGTGGAGGGATATTGAACATTGCGACTTCCATCAAGGGAAAGGACATAAGACAAGAAATTGTCATAGATTGAAAGATCTTATTCAGGATCTTATTGATCGAGGTGAAATCGAAATCGAAGGACATGATCCAAAGACAATAAACAATGATCATCTCATGTTTAAAAATCCATTTCCATCACAAGATCAAAGGGGTCCTTCCACTTTAGGGAGAAACACAGATACTACTGATTATATGCAAGCCGCGTATAATTACACTGTAAATCACCTATATGATGCCAGTGAACATATTGCAACTATAACCATCAAAAATCCTAGCTGCACTTGCAATGTTGTTACACGCTGCAGCAAGATTACCATAAAAGCAGCTCCACAAGGCACCCCATCTATCCCAAAGTAGTATAACCTTGTGGAACAGTTAGACAAAACACTCGCACTAATATCTATCTTAGAGCTATTGCGCCTATCTCCATCCCATAAAACAATCTTGGATCAAGCTCTCCAAGAGGCATCAGTCCCTGCAAACCTAAATATCAGTTCCAAGCCATGGTTGGAAATATAGGGTCATCACCTTGTCTCACTTTTTCTGAAGTGACAACTCCTCCTTCCAGCAACCTCACAACGCCTCACTCCACATTGAAGGGTTTATCAACCAACATAGGATCAAGCGAGTCTTGATCAATAATGGAGTAGGCCTGAATATTTGTACACTACAATTAGTCACAACTTTGGGATATGCAATTGAATCAGTGGATCCTCGCAAGAAGATCACAATCAAATCTATGATGATGCAGAGCGTTCATCCAAAGGAGCTTTGGTGCTACCAATTCGAGTAGGCCCTATGGTGAAACACATCATCTATCAAGTTCTGGAACTTCCTCTGCCATAAAATTTATTATTAGGAAGACCTTGGGTACACACCATGCAAGTCGTCCCATCCACCTACCATCAGTGTATCAAGTTCCCACATAATGGTGTAGAAATCACAATCATGGGCGATGCAAACCCCTTTGCATTATGTCATAATATCAGTCATCAACCAGAGATTATTGTTCCCAACAATAGAGAAGCCATCTCCTTCACATCATACGTAAGTCCAACCTCTCTTTCCAGTTCAAACACCACTATACCAAAGCAAGAGAAGCTCAAGATGAAAATAGCAGAGGAAGGTCCTGGGGAATACAATCTCAGCCAACTCTTTTGTGTTGGACAAATGCCCACTTCTCCTAGAACACATGGCAAACCTCAACGGTTACTTCAACAACCACTGATCAAGCCAACATGTACTTTGATGTCATTCATCCTTGGAAAGAGTCAAGAAGAAGAGACCAGAGATGAGGACTTAGCGGAATGGATCTATAAAGATCCTATCATCACCGCTATTCTGCAAGCTAAGCTTCCCATAGATCAGTATGGCAAAGGCCTTATCATTATGCAAAGAATGGGTTATGATGGTCAAAGTGCTCTAGGACCTTGCAAGCAAGGACAACATAAACCGCTGCAGCCAGAATTAAAGCCCAAAGATAACACTGGCCTAGGCTTTCAAAAGGAGATTCTTCCTAAGCTTAGATTCAAAGGAAAACCCAACCAACCTCTATATCAACCTATTACAAAGAGGTCACCTTTGATTATAAAAGTAGCATCAAACACCATGGCAACTGCCCTATCGAGGCTAAAAATCCCAGCAAAACCATCCACAACACCAATCATCCCACCAAACAAACCAGTAACCCCATCAACAACAGCAATAACATCAAAAGCACCATTAGCAGCAACAATTGTATCAGCACCCACAATAGTATCAACACCACCGGCAATTCCAGCGGAAGTAATAGAGACAACACTACTGATACTCCCCGTATCAGATCCCTTGATCCCCATAATCCTTCCTGTAGCACCAATCATTTCATCTACAAAGGTACATCAACTGATCACACCTGCAGCGTTTAACTCAACGAATATCCCAGTATGGTACAGTAATTGGTTACTAGAAAGTGACTCAGAAATTGACTTACATGAGTAGGAATTTGATTCCATACAGCTTAACACTTCAGATGAGGAAGACGCATCACTACCTCCACCCCGCAAAGACATCCCTATTTACGGAGAAGCACAGATAAAGACCTCTTAGGTTCCTGAGCTAGAAACATCTTCCACAGACCCTACGTCACATCCTACGCCTAATTCTGATAGGGAGAGTACCATGAACGATCTTCACCATAATGTCTTAACCCTCACTAACACATCTAATGAACTTAACCTAATCGATGAGGTAATGCCCATTATCCATCTTGAACTCATCGAATAGAACCAACCTAATCCCCCATGTCTTGACCACTTCCAAAATGATGAGGCAATCATTGACTTTTTGGAACTACAGAATAACATACCAAGCGGGGATCACAAAGCTGGATTTGCCATTGAACTTAACAGTGCAACATACTTTGGGGCGGATGCCAAACCTTTCAGCTGCAAAAATATAAAAAATAAAACATGGATCTTCCAGTGAAAACCACACTGTGGCATTGTTTGATCCCACAAAAGTAAAAAGAAAGAGCGTATCCAATGGTAGAAACCTCTTTGAGGCGTCGGAGGATGAAAGGTTTGACATTCTCCCTTCTAGTACACATCAGGAATGATCAATGATTCTCATCGAGGAAACTGAGGAATACAATGTGGGGACTTCTCAAACACCTCACCACATACATCTGGCATCTCTTTTAACTCCAGAGGAACAACCTAAGTTTGTAGAGTTCTTCCAGAAGTGTTAGATCAACTTCGCATGGTTATATGCAGACGTGTCTAGGCTTGATCCTGATTTAGTCATGCATCACCTCACCGTCGCAGAAGGAGCCAAACCTGTCAAACAGAAGCTTCAAAAGATGCATCCTCAAATTGCAATACTAGTCAAAGCAGAACTTAAGAAACTTCTAGATGTTGGTTTTATCAGACCAATTGACTATGCAGATTGGATATCCAATATTGTGTCTGTCGGCAAACCAAATGGGGGCATCTGTATCTATACTGACTTCAGAGATCTGAATAAAGCATGTCCTAAAGGTGACTTCCCCCTACCAAACATCGACATAATAGTGGACCTAACGGCAGGGCATGCCATGCTTTCCCTCATGGATGGCTTTTTAGGGTACAATCAGGTAAAGATCGCATCAAAGGATCAACATAAGACGACATTCACATGTCCATGGGATGGAATGTAATGCCTTTTGGTCTAAAGAATTTAGGAGTGACCTATCAACAAGAAATGACCACCATCTTCCATGACATGATGCATACCATAATGGAAGATTATGTTGATGACTTACTAGCGAAATCACTCACAAGAGAAGGTCATCTGGAAATATTAGAGAAAATCTTTGATAGACTAGAAAAATATCATGTGCGACTCAACCCAAAGAAATGCGTCTTTGGAGTAACCTTAGGGAAACTTATAGGATACATTATCTCAAGCAAAGGTATTGAGGTCAACCTAGCAAAAGTCAAGGAAATCATGGACATGTCACCACCAAAGAACATCATCCAGCTAAGGACACTACAAGGGCGGCTTCAATCTATCTGAAGATTCATTGCACAACTGGTAGATAAGTGTCACCCATTTACACACCTGTTACACAAAAACATCTGCTTTTAGTTGGATGCTAGATGCCAGCAAGCATTCCAAATGCTTAAAGATTATCTCATGAATATGCCATTACTGATCCCACCAAATCCAAATAGGCCTTTATTGCTCTATATCTCAGCAACAAATACAACATTGGGTGTACTACTGGCACAACACAATGCAGAAGGGAAAGAGCGTGTTGTTTACTACATCTCTCGCACATAGGTTGGCTATGAACTCAATTACACACCTATTGAGTGAACTTGCCTAGCAGTAGTCTTGCCAGACACTAAGCTAAGACACTATCTGTTGACACATAAAGTACAGCTCATTGCAAAGATTGATCCACTCAAATACTTACTCAGCAAAGCAGCATTGATAGGTCGCTTGGCCAAATGGGTGATGATTCTAAGTGAATTTGACATCGAGTATGTGGACCGTAAAGCTATCAAAGGACAAGTCATTTCAGATCAGTTGGCCGATGCACCACTCATAAGCAATCATCCTCTCATTTCCAATTTTCCAGATGAAGAGATATTCATGATCACAACAACACAACCATGGAAACTATACTTTGATGGTTCATACACTAAGCATGGCTCGGGGACAGGCATTCTGTTTATCACACCTCAAGGTGACAACATCCCGAAGTCTTTCAAGCTCACCTTTCCATGCACAAACAACATAGCTGAGTATGAGGCCTTGATCACAGGACTCAGGCTAGCCATACAATGGAAGTTACAAGAACTGCAAGTATATGGAGACTCTCAACTGGTCATTCGACAAGCAACTGATGAATATCAGACTAAAGATGACAAACTCATGGCGTACAAACAAATGGTGGATAGTCTAAAGGCATCATTTACTACTATCACCTTTGAGCAAATACCAAGAGATCAGAATCGAGCTGATGACGCTATGGCTACCATTGCATCTCTCCTAGATCTTCCACAGAATTCAACACACTAGGAGTTCTTGGTAGAACATCTTTGGATCCCCGCTTATGATATCCCCGAATCTGAGATGATATGTCGCCATATCGGTTCTAAATCCCCATGGTACGGTGAGTTCTACACCTACCTCCATGATCACACACTCCCTCCTAACCAATCGAATAACCAACGTAAAACCTTCATTCACCAAACAACTCGATATACCATTATTGATGAAACCCTATACCGACGTAGTCTTGATGGTACTCTCCTTTGATGTCTGGAATAGGATGAGATAACAAAGGCCTTGGAAGAGGTACATGAAGGAATTTGTGGAACTCATGCAAGCGGTCTGTCACTAGCCAAGAAACTCATGCGCACTGGATACTATTGGCCATTCATGGAAAAAGACTCCTACTACTTTGTCAGAAAGTGCAAGAAATGCCAAGTTCATGGAGACTTGATACATGCACCAGCACAAGAATTGCAACCAATCACAACACCATGGCCTTTTTGCCAATGGGGCCTTGACCTTATGGGTAAAATCCATCCATCTTCATCCAACAACCACAAATTCATTATTACCGCCACCGAATACTTCACCAAGTGGATCGAAGTTGTTCCACTTACCCAAGTCATCGACAAGAAGATCACCTCATTCATCCTTAATTACATCATCTGCCGATATGGTGTACCCATGTCCATCATCATAGATAACGGTCTTCCTTTCAAAAATCAAGATGTTCGTGAGCTCTGTGAAAAATTTCACATCCAACACCGCTTTTCCACTCCCTATTACCCATAAGGCAATGGTTAGGCCGAAGCATCAAACAAAAACATATTGAGAATCCTCAAGAAGACAGTCAATGATGTCGGTCGTGATTGGCACGTTCAATTGAATCCAACACTATGGGCATATCGAACTAGCATTCGAGCCCCTATAGGCGCAACTCCCTACTCACTAGTTTATGGTGCAGAAGCTATCCTTCCTATTGAGGTCGAGATACCATCTCTACAGGTTTCCTTGCATAATCTTATAGATGACGAAGCCTACAGAGTGTCACATCTTCAGGACTTAGAGTTACTTGATGAAAAATGACAAGCTACATACAATCACCTCAAGGCCTATCAGCAATGCATGAGCAGAAGCTATAATCATCGAGTTAGACCTCATACATTCGAGGTAGGTGATCTTGTTCTTCGAGAGAATCCTCGTAACCAGCCCAACCGAGAACATCAGGGAAAGTTTGAATCAAATTGGTTGGTTCCATATGTTATCATTGTTGTATTTGGGTCCAGGGCATATCAGTTGGCTACTTCAGAAGGAGAACCGCTAGCAGATCCGATCAACATCATGCACCTCAAACGGTTTTATACATAAGCTGCACAAAGCGTCAGGCTCCCATGCATATCGGGAAAACACACCAAAAAAATTCAGATAAATGTCCTAAAGAAAATACAAAAATAAAAATAGTAAAGAAAAATCATGTATCCAAATGGTGAACAACCACTCCGGTGACACCTTGGGTAAGTACGATGGTGAAAACCTGGAAAACAAGAACTACTTGTAAAGGCTATGGCTCCATTGTCTTTCAGACTTGTTGCGATCACATTCATTACATGCACACATCCATTCATCCAAACCATGGCTCGTTATTGATCTGCAACTAAGGATAGTATTTCATGTGTCTGGCATCCCACTTTTTCATAGTCATGTCTAAACTGGGGGCAATGCCCTTAATCTAGTTGATGGAAGTGGATACTACATTGTTTTGTGATTCACTGAGTTCTACATTGAAAACTATCTCGCAAAATCCAAAAACATTCAAAATTATCTCACAAAATACCAAAAACATTGGAAACCAATCAAAATCCAAAAACATGATAAAACATCAAAAATCAATCAAAAACATGGCAAAGCCCTGTACATACTTTTTTCAAAGCAGATACCAAACAAACATTGTGAAATACTCCAACGATGACCACTTATCTGATCAACCAAACAATCAACATCAAACACACAAATTGTCTAAACGAGGATGCATCCTTCCTTACCAAAAATAAAGACAAAATGACATTTTCTTTGACAAGAAAATTTTGTTTAAGCTATCAAATACTTGGTTGATTTGTGGGTTATTTATTCATACCAAGTTCCTACAACACTGTTTGTGTATCTTCTGCGAATTATTCCGATGAAATTCTAGGGCATGTACTAATGGTGTCTACGTGGGAAGTTCACTAAGCTACGTGATCTTATGCGAAATACAGTCATAGATCACTACAACTTGCTGACTACAACGTATACCTCGACCATATGAGCATGAACCATTATCGAGGATCCATATTCTTTATTCTTTATATATGTTGTTTATCTACAGATACAATGGTCCATCTTTGGTTCCCACTGCCTCATCCAAACTCGATAATGGTTTATCTCTAACTACGATATTCACTTGTCTTAGGATATGATTGGCAAAAGATCAAAGAGGACGTTCCAAGTCATGCATGAAAGGAGATAATCCTTGTCTGTTTCGCAAGCAATATTCAGGTCAACTTGATCCATTATATCAAGTTGCTTGTATTAACTTGATATATCAAAATCCATGTAAGGCAGACTTAGACCATCTTGAATCATTATGTCAAGTTGCTTGCATTTTATTACAACATTTTAAAATCTCAATGATGAAAATAAAGCACTATGGATCGTCATTCCATCTCATCCGTTTATATTGCATTTCGTTCCATATCGCCCATCCATTTACTCATTCATTATTCATATATGTGGTTTTGTATGCAAGTGTGAACAAAGTTGAATATGAGCCGTTATGTGAAAATTAAGCTGGTCTTGGATACAATCGTGATACAATACTCTGATACATCATCAGTGCATCATGCAAAGTCTAAACAACCTTGCATTCGTCTATCATGATCATATCATCATTACATTTAGTTGCATTTGCACCGAGTGCATTTCATATTATTTAGTTGCATAAAATTACATATAGTTTATTAACATTAGTCTTTTTATATCATTTTCATCATTGCATAATCATGACATTTAGATTCATTCATATGATAAATTGTCCTTGATTGTATTAGCTATTCCTATGCATTCATTTAATATCATTTACAACTCATCATTAATTATCATTTAAACTTATTTTCCATACATTTGTTTGGATTCCCATAGTTGCATACATTTATTTATCTATCCATTAGTTAAGTGCATTCATTATATTCATTTAGTATATCCTTATACTCATTCATTTCATTTCATTTACGATTTGTTACGAAAAGGCATTCATTCTACTTTTTAATTACATTAAGGTGCAATTACCCATGAGTTGCATTATCATTATCACTTCATCATATTTTTTACCATTTAGACTCATAAAACCAAACCATTTGTTTCCACATAGGTTCATCTATTATCCGTATACGTCATTTAGAAATCATCATTTCAACATTCTTGTACTTTACATTTGTTACTTTTGTTTAACCAACATCTAGATGCATTTACACATATAAATCATTCATTTACCGCATTAAATCCTAAAAACATTGCATATCATTATCTCATTGTCTCATCAAAATCCAAACAACCATCATAATCATCATGGCATTACATACATAAGGCATTACATCACCAACACATCATACACACATATATAAACCTGCATATACACCATTAGCATCACATTCATAAAACATGCATATAGACATCGTGTACGCATAAATCATCATACAAACATGCATATAGGACTCATATCATAAACACATACATAAAGAAAGTACAACTATTCCATAAAATCATCATCCTGCATAAGCATCCATACATGTCATCAAAAAGCACAACAACACAAAATATGGGATCTCCTCATATATCATATCATATTGCCACAAATATACATGTATCAGAGTACAATGATGTCCAAAATATCGGTTACCAAGAGCCATCCAAGACAGTCCAAAATAACAATGATAAAATACATGCATACAAAATGCTCTCTCAGATGCCACTCTGACCAGATGCTGCACCCCCATCTCTACCTGCTCCCCCACTAGTCCCCGCCCTACCTAATCTATCTCTCCGTGGAGGAACCATCACACCACCACTGCTTTGCATCCTCTGAGACCACTCTGATCTTGCCCGCCGTATCTGTGAATAGCTAAGTACTCGCTGACTAGCTGGCACCGCCTGCTCATATAACCTCCGCCAATAATCTATCTCCTCTTGTTCTCATCGCATCTCCCTCATCACATTTCTAGTAGGACCCTATGCTCCTACTCCTACTCCCACCCGTACTCTCTCCCGCAATGCCACAAATCTCTCCATGGCCTCATCCCTCTCCTGCAACACCACAGTAAGCTCTGAATCTTGCGCAAATAGCTGCACATCTCTAGCCGCCACCTCTACCTCCAAATCCTCTACGCGAGTCTGCAAATATCCTATCATATGATCCTACAGATCTCCACCTGTAGCTCCCTCCCCCATATCCATAGGTGCCTCCCTAGTGGCTCCCTCCTCTGTATCCATCAGTGCCTGTCCCTCACCTGCATCCCTGCCACCTAATTTCATACCTCCCTACATCAATGGTCCTTGAGATAGCCACAATGGCTGCCCACCTCTCCCTCTCCGCTGTAATCGACCACCACCCCCACCTCCACCTCTGAATCCGCCACCTCCTCCAAACCCACCACCCCCTCCTCCTCCTCCATCCCCACCACCACCATCTCCATCACCAATATCCCCTCTCCCCCATCCTCCTACTACTCCACGACCTCCTCTCCTCCTCCATCTTCGTCTCCTCTCCTCCTCAAAATCTGGAGTCGGCTCTACCGGATTTGATATCCGAAGAATCAGATGAGCCGCAATATACTACGTATACTCCTCTGACACCCCAACATCCACCATCCCCAGCCTCATATGCCATGGTCTCGCCTGAAGTGTGTGAAACTCTACTAATGCCTGATCATACAATAATATTGACCCCCATAAGTACCTCTCTCGGACCACCCTGACATACTCTCCTGAACCCCTAGGCAATCCTTGCCTCCGCCCAAACTGTCTCAACACCCTGCCCGGAAGTTGTCTCTCCACATTGTAGGTTGTCCTACGAATGAGGAATCGAGTCATAAAAACATATGGCAACGCCTCCGCATCATCCTCCCATGGCTCACACTCAATGTACGGCCTCCAGATCACTGTATCCAAGTCATCCAATGCCTGCCGCCACCACTCTAACTTCCCCAGGTGGGGTTGACTCATCATACCACCATACATATATACATATGGCTGATCCACTACTCGGAATCACAGACTGACTGGTCGAGTCACAGGTAGATGCTCCCATGCCCAAATATGCAGTAACGTGGTACCGACTCCCAATGAGCACCTCCCTCGGTAAGTGACCTCATGAAGATCTCGATATAGGTGCGATAGAACGCACGATCCCCATGCAAACTGGGTCCCCTCTGTAATCATCTACTCGATCACCTACCCCCACCCAACGGCCAGTCCATGTGATCGCCTATCCGGACATAGCAGTCCCCCAACAATCCCTTATAGCACTGCTACTAATGGCTCATACAATGCGGCTATGTCCTCCTAGGCTATCGATCCTTCATCAATATAGACTTCCTCCTCAAAAAATCTCTGCACTGCTAGGGTCCCCCACGCTCAGTCATAGCTCACCAGCTCTCCTCGGATGGGAATGTGCAGGATGCACCATACATCCTCCAGAGTCACTGTCATCTCTCCCTGCTCTAAGTGAAACGTACATGTCTCACTATGCCACCGCTCTACCAATGCTATAATCAAACCGTGATTCATTCGAATCACGAACATATACATCACATCGTACAAGTCTGTCACTACAATGCAATTAACCTCGACCTCTGTCAACCGATCACACAACTATAAGACGCGAAGATCCTCCTACACAAGTGCATCAACCGTCATCATCAATTATTTTGTTTCAAACTTTCTTAAGTTTAAACCTAGACTATCAACATATACTTTGATCAAGTATCTTCGGGTCTCAACAAGTAAGCAATCATGGCACACCTAGACTTCAACAGGCATTTATCCTAATGACCTAAGTCTCATCAGGGCTGCTATGGTTCAAAACAACTCTCACCTCATCTCTCCATCCATCCATCATTGGCATCAAGAGATTTTTGTTCAAACAAACTGGGGCATCTATTTTTTCTACACAAAAGCACTATCTTGCACACCAGAACGCTAATCTCTTAAAAAAAATGCTCAATCAACTAGGCAATCATGCTCAAACAACAATAGCGCTATATTAACCACACAATAGCGCTACCTCACCACAAAAGCGCTCAATCAACCACCCCATAGCGCTAACAAAATAGAAGTGCTAAAACAGTTATGCAATAGTGCCAAACTTGACAAAAACACTAAAAACACTATGCAATAGCGCCATAACGACACAATAGCGCTAATTAAGTTAACAACAGTGCCAAAACACAGTTTGAGCGCTATTGTCTTGACTCAACTTGGACCTAGCTAAAAACATATAAAAAATGCACAAAAATACAAAATTCAAATTCACATACTGTTGGTCTGTAGTCGTCTGGCCACTGGAATCGATGAACTTGCTCTAAACGGTGTTCTGATATGGGAACCGGCATCCTGACTGCTGCTTGCTCCTCCAAAAAGTCAAAACTAGAGCTAAGATTTCACTATGGACGCGAATGCAAATGAGCCTGTTTTCACCCCTTTCTCCCCATATAAACCCTTCGCTGTAACCCTAATTTTTCCCCTGCTCACCGTCGTGAACTTTTCGAGCCTCCCATTTCTTCATTTTATCTCTGATTTCTTCTATTTTCACTAGTATTGCTAAAATCTTCTCTTCTACCACCCAGCCAATTTTCATTCTTTTTCGAGAGATCGTCCAATTTTTCAAAAAAATTCGGTCCATCTCTCGAGGGGGCATACCACCTGTTAAATTAACATTTTATGGGGCATTTCTTCACACCTATTTTTCTTTCTTTGAAATGACGTGATAAACCGCACCGTCTCAAAGAGGGGTAAATGTAGTCACATAAATCTGTCCATTTTATTTAAATGAATATTTGCTATTTATTTAATTAAAAATCCATTGGCTATCAGTTAATTAAATTAATATTTAATTAATTCATCTTCAAAAATTCTCCTATTAATTAAATAAATTATTCAATTTATTTTAATTAATTCATTTAACCAAATTCACAATCAATTAAATGAATAAATTCTATTTATTCAATTTAATCCCCTTTCTTCTTTTAAATAAATTAAATAAAATATTTATTTAAATCATTTATTCTCCCCCCCCCCCCCCCACTTGCATTTTCCTACATCTCCCACTCGCCCTTCCTAAATTCTTCTAGAACCTATCTAATTCTAATCAATTAGCCTAACTCATCCCCTAATTATTGTCACATTCCTAAGCAACTTGGAGTCACTTCTCAAAGACTTCAAAGTCTTTGAAAAGCATTAAATGCTTGGTGTGTTCAACAATCTAACCTCTAAAGTCTTCCAAACCACTTATGGCTCTTACATGACCATTTATGGTTAACCCCTAGCTCAACCCTCATGTGACTCATGTGTCTCCTCAAGCATTTATTACTTTGACCATGGTTATCCCTTTTACCTTTGCACAAGAGTTTATCCATTGGATAAAGACTTTATTCTTTGAGTAAAGAATTTATTCACTCAACTCAACCTTGACCTTAACTCCCAAGTTAACTCTCAGATCATGTTAAACATTTAATGCTTATTCCCTCTCCTCTCAACCCCTCTCATGTTGACACTTATCATCCTAGGATTGGGTTGAAAGCCATCACATGGATTGAATATAATTCAATCCTGACCCTTGTTGAAATTACTCAATCTCAACTATCCATTGCTCCATTTTTCCTATAAATAGAGCCCATTTCTTCATAATCCAGATCCTAAAAACTTGTATGCATTTAATCTATAGTAAATTTTAGAGAGAGCATTTAGCATGAATCACATATATTGTCATTTTGGACTAAAATAAATCTTAGTTCATTTCATAATATATCTAATTAGTTTGTTTTACACTTGCATAGCATAGTTAACCATCTACAATCTTGAACCTCCATAAGCATCCATAGTGCAAAAAGTTGCCGAGAGCTACACTAATTTGGAACTTGGAGAGGAGAGGAACAAAGGAGAAAGAGCTAAGAGCATGTTAGAAGGCATTTGGAGATGCCTTGTTGTATTTACTTCCATAGTTAAATATTTTATCATATTTTTAGTGTCTCTTTTGATATGCTTGATTAGATTAGTTTTTGGTTGATTAACACTAATGTTTGTATTTGTTTCTTATGTTATACGGCCACAGGATTTTTGTCTAACCTTGTCCATTTTACAGAGCATCAAATGGTTATGTAAGAACCATTAAAGGTTTGGAAGACTTTAGGGGTTAACTTGTTGAAGACATAAAGCCTTTAATGATTTTTAAAGAACTTGGAGGCTTTGAGAAGTGACTTCTCTTTGCTTAGGAATGTGACAATAATTAAGGAGGGTGATTAGGCTAATTTGGAATGGATTAGAAGAATCTAGAAGGGGTTTAGGATGCAAGTGCATTTGGTGGTTGAGAGAATAATAGGATTTTAATTACAATAAAATTCATTTGTTTCAACAAAAATTGTGCAACTTGCATTTGTAGGAGAATGCAAGTGGGGGGGGGAGTTTAGAGATTTAAATAAATATTTATTTATTTATTTAAATGAGGAAAGGGGTTAAATTAAACAAATATGCTTTATTCATTTAATTGATTGTTAGAGTATGGTTTAATGAATTAATTTAAATAAATTGAATAGTTTATTTAGTAAATAGAAGAAGAGGTTTGAGGAAGAATTAATTAAATATTAATTTAATTCATTGTTGACTGATGGTTAAATAATCAAATAAATACTAAATATTCATTTAATTAAGTGGACATATTTATGTGTCTACATTTGCCCCTCTTTGAGATGGTGCGGTTTATCGTGTCGTTTCAAAGAAAGAAAGATAGGTATGAGAAATATGCCCCATAAATATTAATTTAGTGGGTGGTATGCCCCCTCGAGAGATGGGCTAAAAAAATTCAAAAAATCGGGCGATCTCTCAAAAAAAAGAAACAAATTGAGGGGAGGTAGAAGAGAAGAAGTTAGAAATAATGGTGAAAGAATGGGAGAAAACTGAGTTAAAATGGATAAATGAGAGGCTAGTGAGTACCCTTAGGTCATGCAAGAGATAGAGTGCAAATGTAGTGTGTGCTTTTGATTGATGTTATACAATTGATCAAAATTGATTGGAAAATATGGTGCAATCGGTTAAATTGCCTTGGTTGAGTCAAAGCATGACACTTGATGTCAGTTGTTCGCTTGGACAGGATAAAGTTTGAGTAAGTGAATCAAAGTGACCTGTTGTGACTTAGACAATTGATGTAATTTCCCATTGAAGTCAAGGTATCTGAAGCAAAATACTCGTTGAGACTTAGATAATTGAGGTAATTGTCTGTTGTGATTATGTTTGATTAGTTGATCAATTAATAGTGTTTGTGTTGTAGGTTGTTTGTGGTGAATCATAGCAGGCCCGCTGAGACTAGGTCATTGTAATAAATGCCTGTTGTAGTCTAGGGTGGTCATAATTGATTACCTAATGAGACCCAAAGATACTTGATCAAAAAGTATCTGTTGATAGTATAGGTGTGTGGGAGTCGATGTACCTGTGTAGACAGAGTAACTTTCTTTTCTTATAGGATGACTTAGGATGGGAAACTCAACCCCTCCTGTTAGAGATGGACGGTGATGAATGTGGCTTGACTGGGTTGATGGGACATGATGTAGGGTATGTGATTTATGATGATGACCTGGATAGGGAGGGTGAGGGGGGGATTCAGTGTTAGATAGAAGGTATGGAGGACCTAGGATGGGAAATGATGCATGGTATGCATTTATGATGGCAACCTAGAGAGGGAGGTTGAGGGGGATGATTCAATGTTAGATAGAAGGTATGGAGGACCGAGGAATATTCCTATAGAAGAGGATCAACAAAAGAGAGTATGCATTGTCATTACTATGTATGAATGATATGCAACGATATATATTTATGGATGGATGGAATGCAATATATACAGATGAGATGAAATGATGATCCATAGAGTATTCATAGTTCTTTATTTTCATCATCAAGCATGGTAGTATTGATCTTGGCCAAGGTAGAAAGAACCAAGGTTGAGCGTTTCACCTGTAAGTAAGCATCGCAGACAAGGAAAGTTCCCCTCCATTCTGGTTCATGTACAAATGGTCGAGGTATACATTGTATTCAATAAGCCATAGTGATCCATGACTATATACAAAGGAGGTGAGGGGAAAATGAAAGAATATGGAGTATATCTAGGTTGTCAACTGTAAACCGGATGGCAGTCCACCCACCTGTTGGCACTCCCACTATATTACGCTCTGGTGGGTCTACTAAATTAAAGCTTACTGGGTCCTTATTTGGGTTGTAGTTGCCAAAACCTGTACCCACTATGAAAGATGAATTTGATGGTTATCCGTAGTCAGGACTGTGGTGTCCTTAAGAATTAATTGCATTGTTGAATTGTATGAGAGACGAGTGAGTCTTGTTCCTTTGGAAGTGAATAGGTTATTTGGCACTGTGCCTGTGTAATTGAAAGGATTGGGAGGGTTGTCTGGGAAATCTTTTGAGAGAACCCCTTTGATGTTGTTATAATGTGCTTGCAGAAGGGCAATGGTGGGCATGACAAAGATTACATTGTTGATTGAAGTAGATGCATAGGTGCCATTTATGCAGGATGAGCACGAGTCCAATGCCAGCCCTACTATGAACAACAGATTGTGGTCTACTGTCTGTGGGACTTTTGTAGGGTATCGGGCAGAATTTAAGCTCCTGATGGAGTTACTAAAATTGGAGGCGAATGTCGTATCATTGGGAGATGGGATTTGATGCATGACAATCATGTTGGAGGAAAAAGAAGAATTGGGTGCATTGATATATTGCAAGATTGCAGTGGCGGTCATGTTGTCTACAGGAATAGGGGCATCCATAAAGGGGCGAGCAGCCATGAAATACTTGCCAGGGTTTTTATTTGCATGGAGCAAAACATTTGTGGTTTGTCTTGGGGAAATCACCACGGATTTGGTGTCAAATGGTTTAGTGTACATTGCATCCACCTCAACTACTTTGAGATGGTGATTTACCACATCAAAGAAGAGCTCATCGTTGAGTGCAACATTGATTATTCTCAGTAGGTATGTTTTTCCCTGCTCAACTGGAAGAACAAAAGTATCTGCAATACAGGGGAGATTGCAATCTTTTGTGTGATTAGGTGGTTCGTCTAAAATTATACTAATTAGACCATACATTAATCTGAAATCACATTAATAAATGGGCTATGCAAATGGACTATGTTAGTATTACTCACGTGAACCATCTAAATAGATCAAAACTTAAGTGTGTTGTTGAAATCAAACCCTAAAATAGAGAAATTAAGTGTGTTGTTGAAATCAAACCCTGAAACATAGAAGTCTAATGAAAATAAATTTATTTGAGACTGACTGCTTTCTTTACCTTTGATAGGACATATGAAGGTGCCTAGTGGACATGGTTTTCCATTAATGATGTGAGTATCAGACACATTGGGTGTTCCTCTTGACTTAAGTGTTGCATTTATAACAGCTTCCACATTTGCATTCCACCACTCCCCTACATTCCTAAGAAGCATAACTCTGTATTAGTGTTATATGCCATGACTAATCATGAAATCGTATGAAATACAATTCAATGGTCGATAACCCTTTCACTGACCTAGAATCAATGTGATTTCTTTATGGGATTTGGGGATGGATAAGGCACATTTAGTTTGGGTAAAATAATAAGGGCTCCATAGACTGTTGCCCACAACCATAGAATATGAGCATGCCAAAAGAGTGTACCTTATTGCTTAGTGATGGTGAAGTTGTAAGTATAAGACTGCCCAGTTTGAATGGGGCATTGAGTGATATAAGAAGGCCCATCAGCCCATCCTGTCCAGAGCTGTCTTATACCATTCCTGCAATGATAATTTCAACCATAATTCAAACCCATTTCAAATTTTTATAATTTTGAATCAATATTAGTAATACTAGACTATACTAGGAATACTAGACTATACTAGTGGATTGAGAGATTGTATTTGCCATTATTGGTGATTTTGATGAGCACTCTATCACCCTCTCTAGCGTAAATAGTTGGCCCTAAGAACCACCCTTCACTATGACGATGGGCTTTTTATGGCACAGTCTGTTAACATTCTTCAATTCTATATGCACCATCAATTGCAAATCCATACATCGTAAGATCAAGGGTTCAGTTTAGACTGGGTTTGGTTCCAGATAATTTTCACAAAATCTAATTTAGAATTAAATACTTGTGAATTTAAATCTACATACAAAAAATCAAATCAAGACTTCAGATAAAAACCCATTTCTAAAAGACTTTGTACTTGCACTAGCAAGCCTAAATATTGTGGTTTAAACAACACACTTAAGTTTTGACTTGTTTAGGTGGTTCATGGAAATCATATTAATAGGTGGACTCTACTAGAGAAACTTTTGTGATTTCAGATGAACCACCTACACAAATTAAAGCTTAGAGTGTGATGTTTAAACTTTCCCAACATAAACTAACAATAAACATGCCCAACATAAACTAACAATGTAAATATACCAATCCACAAGATTAAAACACATACATAAAATACTCATAAATTTGAGTCACTGACAAATAGATTCACATTGTGACAACCTCAAAGCCAAAAGTTATTTAGAACAGACATAAGTCAAGAAAACTTACATCAAATTTATAATGCCTAGTTTTTCCCTCCACTGTCCAGACTGAAATAGAAAGAAACACAAGCAAGACTGTCACTGTTGGCAGCATTGAGATCACTGCTCTCCCCATCGTTTCTCAAACTTCTCTTTCTTTGTTACTCTCTGTACTCACATACTTTGACTCCTTGGTCCTTTGTACACACCATTTAGTCAACCAGAGACGTCAATCTTAATGAAATTTCAGACAAAAGTTTGTTGGGTAATAATAAGAAACAAAATGGAAATGTCAAAAGCAAATATAAGTGTTGGTGGACTACGTAACTTGTTACTCCACGTCTGGTGCAACCTCAAATTGCTATGTTCTATAAACCATTTCATCAAATTTAAACCAATGTAACTATTTCCAAAAATTGTTTTGTACAACAAATAGTCCCTTACAAAAGATTAAATAATGGTACAGATCCCTCAAAATCTACCACCTCAACCTCCATTTTTGGAGCTTAAAGCAAAAGATTTATTATCATGATTTGTCTACCTTTGGATGGTTTAATGCAATTTGGAGTGTGTTGATTGTGAAATTATAAATATTAATAAAAAACAAGGAATGTGAATAGCTAGCTACATGAGAGAAGTGCACACCTTCATATAGTAATGTTAGTCAAAAGATCTATTATTATGATTTGCCTACCAAAGGTTGGTTAGATGTAATTATGCCGAGAGGTATCTACAATGACATATAAATATCTTTAATTTGCGTACCAAAGGTTGGTTAGATGTAATTATGCCGAGAGGTATCTACAATGACATATAAATATCTTTAATTTGCGTACCAAAGGTTGGTTAGATGTAATTATGCCAAGAGGTATCTACAATGACATATAAATATCTTTAATGAGAGTGAAAGAGTGCAGAATTAATCAGCTCCATGTCCTTCTTGACAACTAATAAACATACAGGATGACACCACTTGTAACAACTAATAAACTGGTGTAAAAAAACTTTCCAATAAAATAATAAGAGCAGCCATTCCGTTGTAGTCTAGTTAGTTAGGATACTTGGCTCTCACCCGAGATACCCGGGTTCGAGTCCCGGCACCGGAAACCTTTTTTGCAGTTCCGATCTCAATGTGAAGAAAATGACATTTATTCAAAATAAAGTAGCAGCGTCTTGTGAAATCTAACAATTCAGTGCGTTTGCTGGAAATCGAACCCGGGTCTATTGCTTGCATTTTTTTTTGGCGTCCTGTAAATGTTTGTTGAGATTTTATTCATGTTACTAAGATTCTTTCAAAAGATTCTGTGTGTAATATATTGCATACCATTTTACAGAAATCGTCTGGGTGGTGTAGTTGGTTATCACGTTAGTCTCACACACTATAGGTCCCCAGTTTGAACCTGGGCTCAGACAAGGTTCAATTTACTTTTTTGTATTGTACTAAACGAATCGTCCTAAATTAGTCACTGCAACAGTGCTCTCTTCACTTACTCCTTGCTCTCAGATATGAGTAGTTACTCAGTTTAGGAAACTTTTTATCAACCCATCAGAGTGGCGCAGCGGAAGCGTGGTGGGCCCATAACCCACAGGTCCCAGGATCGAAACCTGGCTCTGATACTAAGTTGTCATCAGTTGAGGCTTCCGTTATTCCATTTTGTATTCTGATATTTTCAAGATTATAAGCTCAATGGTTGTGACAGGGAACATAAGCTAAGCATCAGTGGAGGAGTAATTTTATTTCAATTTCTATTGTATCTAATGCAAATTGAAAATGCTGATCACCACATAAAAGTTATCAGGGGTGGTGGCGCAGTTGGCTAGCGCGTAGGTCTCATAGCTGATATTGAGTAATCCTAAGGTCGAGAGTTCGAGCCTCTCTCACCCCACTTGAATTTTAGGTACTGTATTATATCAATTGCTGCACTTCTCCATAAAAACAACTACTGCATTGCATTGAAGTTCTCGAAACTGGATAATTTGCATCGATGTTTGAATAGTTTTGTTTCTTAAATGCTCAAATATTGAATCAAAATAGTGCAGGTAAGTCACTTGTTTTAGTAGAAATTAAACTGCAATTATTTAATGTCATATTTGCAGTATGACAGCAATTCCTTAAAAAAAAAATGAGGAACATAATATTTTAAAATAGTAAAATGATAGTGGTACTAATTTATTGTTTAGGCTGGGAGGCCTTCCGAATAAAATTTAGTTGTTGTTGAGTTTTTTCAGGATTATTTGAAGGTCATTTTTTTCATTCGTTAATTTTCATGTTGCTGCTTAAGTTAATGGAAGTATAGTGCTTTGTTGTTGGCTGGTGAAGTGTTGTAATGATGTTGTTGTTCATGGTATTTTTATTTTGAGCATGTTAATTCAAATTATGTTTAATTATGTGTTTTTTGTGTACTTCAATTATTTTATTATTATGAAGATCCTTTCAAGTATTTACTTTTGTTCATCTTATATGCTTTAATATATATGCTTATTTTAGAATTCAAACACCTTTTAAAGTGAAGGAAAAATTAAATAATAAATGTTTTATATCTATGTTGAACTTCCCATTAGTTTTGGATCCATTTTGATAAAATATCTTAACTTGATTACATGGCATTTGATGACAAATTCTTTGCTAAGTTTTACCTCTTTCCTTAATCCTTTATACATCCCATTTAGACATACAATTTCCAAACATTTGACCTTAATTTATCCCCTTTTGAATCCATCTGCAATCATTCACGATTATTAATCATGCATTGCACCTATGATCACACTATTATCCATGCATTTATTCCTTGCCTTGAGAACTATGTTTTTTTTAACAATGCATGGGTTAACCTCAAGCTACATTAAAAAATTCAATTTTCTATGATGAACTCTTTTTCACTAGGCATTGCAAGCCAACGGTTTCTATATGTAAATGTGTGACTATTCACTATGTCTTGGTAATTGAAAACACTCATTTGTGTAATTAATCCATGTCTAATAAAAATAATTCATCCTATGAACGTTTAAATTTAAATATTAAAATGTGCACATCTATATTGGAATTAAAATACCTTAGAACCTTAGGGCATTTTCAAATATTGCTAGTCTTAATGATTCATCATGCAACAAAGATCATAGAGGAGCAAATCAATTAATTTTGTATTTGGTTAGATCATAATTGCACCTCATAGGAATTTTTGTTTTGTACCCAATATGATCTCAACTCACTTAAACTTGATCTTCAATTTTTTTTGAGTATGTTAAATTTCAAAACAATGAACACATCAAAAATATCAATTTGTTAACATTAACAAATCAATTGTGCATTACATTAACAAATCAATTGTGTATTACATTAACTTATATCTTTTCTATTGTTCCAAGAGATAAAATTGAACAAAATATTTCTATGCCCTTGCACTTGTTCAAACATTTCTTGCTTTTATTCAATTAAACTAAACTTCAAAAAGTAATTTTATATATTTCTGGATTTGATTTGGAACAAGTGGCATATTACAAGACTATTATGATGCACCAAACTTTTATGTAGAAACAATGTAAGACACTTTTTCGTTTCCAAAATATTAATGGTAAAGTCAATTAATGATAATAAACCAAACTTAAACAAGAGATGCAAAGCATCATGTTCCTGCCATTAGTATGGTTAGTTTAAAGATAAAAAGATAGAGATAGAGAGAAAGAGATATATAAGTATATAAGGACATGAAGAGGGATAACTTGTAATAATTTTATGAAAAAAATATATAATTTTTAAGATTAAAATAAAAATAAAATAACTATATTATATAAATCTATAAAAAATGAATTTCCTTAATATATAAAATATAGTGTATACATAATAGTAATACCAGATCATACCAGTGGATGGAGAGATTGTATTTGACACGATTGGTGAGTTTGATGAGCAATGTATCATCCTCCCTAGCATAATTAGTTGGCCCTGGGAACTGCCTATTCACTGTGACAATAGGCTTGGTATGACGCAATCTGCTATCTTTCTTCAATTGTATCTGCACCTTCAAATCGGCAGCCATTCATATAAAGATCAAGGGTGAGTATCTAAGATATAATCTTTGTTTTATTTAGTTTAGGCTGGATTCGATTTTAGATAAAAACTATTTTAGAAGGTTATGTATTTGTACAAATAAATCTAAATATAGTGACTTTAACAACACACTCTAAGTTTTGACTTTCTTAAATGGCTCATCTAAAATCATACTAATAAGTGAACTCTACTAAAAAAACTTATGTGATTACATATGAACCACCTACACAAATCAAAATCTAAAATACACTATTTAAACTTGCCCAATATAAACTACACAATGTGAATAATCTGATCCACACGATTAAAACTCAACATATAGCACTTACAAAATTGAATTGGTACCAAATAGATTCACATTGTAACAATCTCAAAGCCAAAAGTTCTGTAACTACATCAAATTTACAATGCCTAGTTTTTTCCTCTACCATCCAGACTGAAATAGAAAGAACCATAAGAAAGACTATTGTTGTTGGCAGCAATGAGATCACTGCTTTCCCCATTTTTTCTCATGCGTCTCTTTCTTTTCTTTCTCTGTTACTCTCTGTAATCATTAACTTTATCTCCTTGGCCTTTATGCACAGCATAAAGTCCGCCACAGACGTAAATCTTAATAAAATATAAGACAAGAGTTTGTTAGGTAACAGTAAGAAACAAAATGGAAGCGTCAGAAACAAATATAACTGTTGGTGCGACCTCAAATTGGTATGTTCGAAGTTAAACTTGCCTAGCTTTAAAATCATTAATTCAACATTATAATTTTAACATAATCTCTGAATTTCACTTCATATATGAATGGAAATAAAATTTGATTTACCAAACGCACAAAAATATCTAGGCAGAATGGAGAGTAAGGTTGAGATTTTAGGTGTCCATACGTAAAGAAAGACCTCAGAAAAATTGTAACTACTTGCACACCGTCCGTAAAACCGGATCTTAAACTGGTCTTAGAAAAGTTTTGAATTGAATAGAGAGGAGCGGCATCAAGCAGACAATCTGTTTTTGTCTAGTTGGTTAGGATACTCGGCTGTAATCTGAGAGACCCGGGTTCAAGTCCCCGCGATGGAAAGGTCTTTTGCTGTTCAATATGAAGTGAGAAATGACTTTCAAAAAAGAGTTACAGCATGTTGTAAAAACTATTTTAATCAAATATCTAGGTGCATTTGCCGGGAGTCGAAGGTAATTATCCTAACCGTTGGACTACAAACGCAGCTGGGGTTGATCTGTAGAAATTATGACATATCAATAGATAGGTTAGAAAACAACTATCCTGGGCGTTGGAATCCTGTAATGGGAATATGCATTTTATTCTTGTGTTGCAGAGAACACAATAGTAAATGTTTTGTTCATATTTTATTCATGTTACAAAAATTCTTTGAAAAGAGTCTTTGGATAATATATTGCATAATGTATGCTAAAATCGTTTGGGTGGTGTAGTTTGCTATCACGTTAGTCTCACACACTAAAGGTCCCCAGTTCGAACCCGGGCTCAGACAAACGTGCTATTTCCTTTTAGTAAACAAATTGTCCTGAATTAGTCACTGGAACTGTGTTCTCTTCACTTACTCCTTGCCCTCAGAGATGAGGAATTGCCTAATTTAATAAGTGTTCAACGCATCAGTGTGGCGCAGCGGAAGCTTGGTGGGCCCATAACCAACAGGTCCCAGGATCGAAACTTATATCTGATACAGAGATGTTATTAGCTGAAGCTTTCGTTATTTCATTTTTTTTCCGTTAATTTCAGGATCATAACATAGGATAATTACTATAAGCTAAGCATCAGTGGATGAGTAATTCCAGTTTAATTTTTGTTGCATCTAATGTAGATTGAAAATGTTGACCACCACGTCAAAATAATGAGGGGTGGTGGCGCAGTTGGCTAGCGCGTAGGTCTCATAGCTGAGGTTGAGTAATCCTGAGGTCGAGAGTTCGAGCCTCTCTCACCCCATTTTCGGTTTTTGGCTACAAATTTAATTTGGTTTTTGGCTACAACGAATCAGTTGTTGCACTTCCCCATAAAACAAGTTTCGGGTAGTTTTCTACATTTAAATAAATGGGTAAATCTTATCCAAAGAGGACTGCATTGCATTGTAGTTCCTTTCAAGCGTTGGCAATTCAAAACTGGAGTTTTGGAATAATATACATACATACATCCATTATATCATAATGGAAATTGGATTTTTAGATTTGGATTTTTACATTTAATTATGTAAAAATATTTACATCAACATTTAAATTATATAGCAAAATTCTAATATGTCAAATTGATTTTATCTAAACAATTTTGAAACTAATATGTCAAATTGATTTTACCTAAACATTTTTGTTTTAACACTTGCTGTTTGTGTCACACATTTCCGGAAATATTAATTCAAAATAGTGCAGGAAAGAATGCAGTGGTGATAAAATGATAGTGATAATAATTTATTGTTTTAGGTTGAGGTTTTATAGAGAGGGCTTTCTAGATATATTTAGTTGTTGTGGAGTGTTTTCAAGATTACTTGAAAGTTTTTTTATTTTTATTTTTTTAATAAAGATTTTAATTTATCTTCGAACAATTATTTTAGTTCTATGGGATCTCCTACTTCTTAAAATAGACTCAAAAAAATGGAACTAAACTTAAAGGTCATAAGTTAGAAAAAGGCAAAAATTAACATGTTAGAAGTTGTTTGTCTTAATTTTTAGAAATCGATAGAAACTCAACAAGATAAGGAAATAAAATATGAAGAATACCACTTTCTTCTATTTTGTAATCTTTATTTATTAAAATAAAATTAATCATATTAAAATTATTTAATGTAAATAAAAAATAATTTTATTTTAAGTTAAAGGAGGATGCAAATTATGTGGTTGATCAAGGAGTGGTGCAATATTTATAACTATCAAACTCATGTTGTGCTTCTAGTGTGCCGGTTAAGCCGGGCCAAAAATATGTAGGCAGAAGACTTTTTAACAATGGAGCTTAAGGTGTCCACGTAAAGAAAGAGCTCATCGAAGAAAAGTTTTAAATAGACCAAAAAAGAGCAGCACCAACAAGCCCATCCGTTGTAGTCTAGTTGGTTAGGATACTCGGCTCTCACCCGAGAGACCCGGGTTCAAGTCCCGGCAACGGAAAACCTTTTTGCTGTTAAATGTGAACGTGGACAAATGAGATTTTTTGGAATCTACTTAAATCATATAACTCAGTGCGTTTGCCGGTTGTCGAACCCGGGGCTATTGCTTGTAGGGCAATTATCCTAACCGTTGGACTTCAAACGAAGTTGAGACCATTCCAGTTGAGATATAATATCTAATAATATTGGGAGTCTGTAGGTGGGTTAAAAGACAACTATAGTGGGCGTTGGAGCCTAACCGCACACGGATTCCTGAGGAGGGCACATTGATTTAATTTGCATCCTGTAAATGTTTGTTGAGATTTTATCCATGTTACAAAGATTCTGCGTATAATATATTGCATATCATACTAATGAAATCGTCTGGGAGGTGTAGTTGGTTATCACCTTCGTCTCACACACTAAAGGTCCCTACTTCGAATTTGGGCTCAGACAAGCTGATTTTCCTTTTTCGTATTTTACTAAAGTAATGATTCTACTCAATGCGAATTGTACATCAACAAATCAGAGTGGCGCAGCGGAAGCGTGGTGGGCCCATAACCCACAGGTCCCAGGATCGAAACCTGGCTCTGATAGAAAATTGGTATCAGCTGAAGCTTCCGTAGGTTCCATTTTGTATGCCGTTATTTTCAAGACATCTCAATGGTTGTGACAGGGAACCTAAGATAAGCTAAGCATCAGTGGATGAGTAATTCCACTTTCATTTCTATTGCATGTAATACAAAGTGACATAGTTGATGACCACATGGAAACATCTAGGGGTGGTGGTGCAGTTGGCTAGCGCGTAGGTCTCATAGCTGCTACTGAGTAATCTTGAGGTTTTTTTAGCTACTACCTCATATCAGTTGCACTTATAAATAAATAAATAAAATTCGTAATACCATCTAACAATGGTTTATCAGTTGTTGCACTTCGGCATAAAACAAGTTTCTACATTTAAATAAATAAAATGGGTAATATCTTATCTAACAAGAGCTGCTCAGGGCGAGTATGGCATAATGCTCTTTGTATGTCTCAGATTGTATGTTTCTGTTAGAGGATGTCAGATGTTTTTCCTCGAGCATAACTCTTTTCCTTGGCATAATCCTCTAGCATAACTCTTTTCCTTGACATGAGAAACTGAAAGTTAATTTATCAATTAATTGGGCTATAATAAAAAAAATTGAAAATAAAAAACTGCTGTAAGTAGATATAAACAGAAACATAAAAAGAAAGCAATTTCTGATTGGCTGCTTCCTAAGAGTTTAATCACGAGTTATAGCAGGAACTAATAACAAGGACTGCATTGCATTGTAGTTTGGGAAACTAGATTTTTTAAATGGATTCTCCTTCCACATATTTTCAGAATGTAATAAAATAGCTGTAAAAAGAAATTACAACAGATATTGCAAGATACATGGCAAGATTTTGACATGTCAAATTGATTTTGCCTAACCAAAACAAGAATAGCTGTCCGTGTCTCACGAAATAATTTTGTTTTTTAAATGTTAAAATATTAGGACAGATGACCTACTTCATACTGTGGAAATTTAAAAACACTCCCAACTTTTTACAGCAGCTTACTTGGCAAGTCCCTTGCTTATAACGAGGGTTTTAGGGCCACATCATCAAATATGATGCCACATCAGCATATTTTATTCAATTATTGGTATTTATCATACAACTATTGGTGCAATATTGTACAAAAGTTGGACATTAAATCATCAAGTATGGAGTATTAAATCAATAACTTCTATCACAAGAATTTGAACGCACTCAACTAGTGACCCTTTCCCCTAATTCAAAATAGTGCAGGAAAGAATCCTTAATTGCAAGTCACTTGTTTTAGTAGAAATTAAAGTGTTAGAATAAATTTTGATAAATTCATTGACATTCACAATTAATTAATGTCATATTGGCAACAATTTGTCACTTTTGTTAAAAATAACAGTGACATCAATTTATTGTCTTAGGTTGGGGTTTTATGAAGTTTTCTAAATAAAAATAGATGTTGTTGTTGAGTTTTTTCAAGATTATTTTAGAGTCTGTTTAGTTTCCTACCTTTTTCATTTGCTTAAATTTCATAGATCTAAATAATAGGATTGTTATTTTTCAAGGAAAAGATTTCAATTAATCTCGAAACAAATTTTCTAGTTTAAAAATGGGACTAAACTTAAGAGCCAGTCCTTAGTGGAGACCAAAAATTAATGTGTTAGAAGTTGTTTGTCTTAATTTTTAAAATTCAAAAGAAGCTCAACAAGATGGGGAAACAAAATATAGAGAATGCCACCTTCTTCTATTTATGTAAGATTTAAAATAAAATTAACAATATTGAATTATCTAATTGTAAATAAAATATAATCTTGTTTTAAGTTAAAGAGAAATCAAGTAAATAATGTCTCATAGTCTTAACAAGATAAATTATCTTCATTGAAATTGATTGATAGAGATGCAAAAATGATGTGGTTGCTCAAGGAGTGGTGCGAGATTTGTTTGGTAGGTACCCATCAAATTCATGTTGTTCTTTCCTCTCAAAGCGTCTACATACTAGCACTTGCACTAGAAGGGTACAAGGGTTGCACCAATAGAATGGTACAAGAAAATTAACATGATATTGAGGTATATATTCTTTATTGTCTATATAGTGTTGTAGTAAAAATTTAAAATACAAATATTGTTCTCTTAACATTTGAAAAATATTTGAACTACATATTTAATTATAGTTAGGTGAAGGAAAGATTTGTAAATTTTGAATTTGTAGAAATTATCATTAATGATTCCCTTTTCTTGTATGAAATGAATGAAGAAAGAGTTTTTACTTGTTCCATTTTTCTTCCTACATATTGAAATAATAAGATAGTGGACTTATATAATAAATGCATGGTTGGTCTCATGTTAAAGATACATAGTCTATGTTAAACAAAGGAATTATAAGTGAGAGAATATACTATTGGTAATATGAGAAATTAGTTGAATTTGAAATGTCGAGGTATTTTATTAATAAAAGGAAGACCCTAATTAACTTTAAAAGCCATCTCATAGTAGTTTATCACATCATTTCATTCTAGAGCATTACATTAGTGTCAAAGATCCTAAGGACAATTGAGGAATTTTCATGGTTGCTTGAAATGTCTTTCAACTTACTTAAAGCTATTAAATTAGATTATATTTTGACCAATTATAGCTAATAAAGAGAAACAAATTCGTAATAATCAAAAGTGTTGAGGGTTTTTCACAACAAAAGATCAAATAGCAATAGAGGCCGAAACAATTGAACACAATTCTATAGCATTGAATGAGTTTAGTACTTTTATATGATTACTGACATACAACAAGGAGAAGGTTACTCTTTTAATGCTAAACCCCAAAGTGCATATCTAATGCAATGTATTAGGTAGGATTTTCATGTCCCTGTTATTTCTTATATAATCATGTGCAATGGTTTCTTGAAGGAATTATCATTAAAATGTTCTTTAATAATGGTAAGTGCTAGTTCCTTTTTGGAAGATAGTGGATATCGTGAAACATCGAACTATAATGTGGATTGTTCATCTTGTTGGGACATCTTGTTTGTGCTTATGAAAATGTTTTGTGTAGTCTCATGTAAATGTAAGATAGAAACTCCCATTCATTCATTTATATTGTATTTCTTATATCTTTCTCATTGTTAATATCCTCATCTTGTTCATTGTTATCCTCTAGATCAACCAAGCAATCAACATGCAACACATAGTATTTATTTACATTCATTTATTTCCAATTCACAACAATGTCATCTTTGGTGAGACCTATATCTATAGAAATATTACAAAAAATGCTTGTATAGAATTAGCTCACTCCAACAAAATGTTTCTGATGCTCTACGAAATGGGCAATGTTAGACTAAAACCTGTGGTCATATAACACACAAAAACACAAGAAACAAAGACAAACGTTAGTGTTAATCAACCAAAAACAAGTCTAAGAAGGCATACCAAAAGAGACACTAAAATCATGATAAAATATTTAACTATGGAAGTAAATACAAAAAGGCGTCTCCAAATGCCTTCTACCATGCTCTTAGCTCCTTCTCCCTTGTTCCTCTCCTCTCCAAGTTCCAAATTAGTGTAGCTCTCGGCAGCTTTTTGCACTATGGATGCCTTATGGAGGTTCAAGATTGTAGATGATTATGAAAAGTACGCAAATGCAAGCTTAGTAACCAAAGAAAGATGAGTTATCTAAATGCTATTTGTTAATTTTAACCAAAAGAGTGAATATGACTAATTATGTTAAAATGCTCTCTAAAATTCTCTATAACTTAGATGCATACAAGTTTTCAGGATCTGGATTATGAAGAAAGGAGCTCTATTTATAGGAAAACTGGAGCAATGGATGGTTGAGATTGAGTAATCTCAACAAGGGTCAGGATTGAATGATATTTCATCCATGTGAGGGCTTTCAAACCAATCCCAAGATGACAAGTGTTAATATGAGATAGGTTGAGAGGAGAGGGAAGAAGCATTAAATGCTTGACTTGACCTGAGGATTAACTTGGGAGTTAAGGTCAAGGCTGGGTTGAGTGAATAAATTCATTATCCAAAGAATAATGCTTTTATCCAATGGATAAATTCTTGTGCAAAGGTTAAAGGGATAACCATGGTCAAAGCAATAAATGCTTGAGGAGACACATGAGTCACATAAGGGTTGAGTCAGGGGTTAAAGTTTTTAACCATGGGTGCAAGTGTATTTAACCATAAATGATTATGTAAGAGCCATTAATGGTCATGTAAGAGCCATTAGTGGTTTGGAAGACTTTAGAGGTTAGCATTTAATGTTTTTCAAAGACTTTGAAGTCTTTGAGAAGTGACTCCAAGTTGCTTAGGAATGTGACAATATTTAGGGGATGAATTAGGCTAATTAGAAAGGGGTTTAGAAGAATCTAGAAGGGGATTAAGATTGCAAGTGGGTTTGGTAGGTGAGAGAAAATAGGATTTTTATTAAAACAAAATTCATTTATTTCAACAAATAGGTGCAAGTTGCATTTTTTAGGAGAATGCAAGTGGGGGGGGGGGGGGGGATTTAATGATTTAAATAAATGTTTTATTTAATTTATTTAAAAGAGGAAAGGGGATTAAATTAAATAATTATTATTTATTCATTTAATTGATTGTGAATTTGGTTTAATGAATTAATTAAAATAATTTGAATAATCTATTTAATTAATAGGAGAATGTTTTGAAGATGAATTAATTAAATATTAATTTAATTAACTGATGGCTAGTGGGTTTTTAATCAAATAAATAGCAAATATTCATTTAAATAAAATGGATAGATTTATGTGACTACAGTTCCAAATTGTTTATAATCCTCATTCAGAATAGCATAAATTATGGAAAGACATTGACAATTGCCTTTTCTTTCCTATCTTTCCATTTTCACCCTTTGCAAGTGGAAGAAAATGAGAAAGATCTGACAGATTCAATGAATGTTATTGTTTTCATGTCAACAAGGTGTTGTATGTAGGAGTGTAGATAGCTCAATTGTAATGTATTTTCATTTGGTTTTCTTTTGATTTGGTAGAATACTTTCCTTCCAACATTTAGTGTCATATTTTAGCAGTTGCAAACAACAAGCGGTAACTTTTGTAGCATAGAAAATGTCTCTTGTGCACCAATATCATGGTCTACAATGATCTTAGCCATAAATTTGTGATATTCTACTATTGTTTGGTCTTCTATTGCTTTATTTTTACATATTCATGTTAGCATATCAATACAGGACTTTGATTTTCTTTCTACTTTGGATGCATATTTCACAATATATTTAAGAATGAGTTCTTTTTATGCAACGGGTTGACATTCCATATTAGCTCTCCATATTGAAATCATTTTTGGGTTATGTATATTCAAGCTATCATCATTTCATGCAAGGGCATATGTCAGTTTCATCACATGACAAGGAAGAGCTAACACATTCGGTCCAATGAGCTTTGTAATGAAACTCTAAAAGTTGACCTTGCTTGTGGGTAAGTGTACCAAGATGGTGAACAGAAAAGTGGCCACATGCAAAACAAATGAAATTTTTCATAACGCATGTGTGTTCTATGAAATTCAAAAACGTGCTAGGCTTGGTAACACCAAGCCTAGCCAGAAATAATAATAATAATAAAAGTTCCTCAAAATCTATATGGGTTTTGAGGAACAATTTCTCATAACCCGTATTGGTTATGCGAAACTACAAGTTTTGGCCTTAGTTCTACATAACCCATACGGGTTATGTAGAACTAGGAACCAAAGAGGAAGTGGAGAGAGAGAGAGAGAGAGAGAGAGAGAGAGAGAGAGAGAGAGAGAGAGAGAGAATGGTCAAGGGAGGGGGAGGAGGAGAGAGAATAGGATAAGATAACGAGAGGGGGAGGAGAGGGAGAGGGGGAGAGGGAGAGGTAGGGGAGAGAAAGAGAGAGAAGGGGGAGAGAGTGATAATAGGATAGGGGGGAGAGAGAGAGAGAGATAAAGAGAGAGAGAGACAGAGAGAGAGAGTAGAAGGAGTGGGTGATAGACATGAGGTAGAGAGAGAACGAGAAGGAGAGGAGGGTGAGAGACTCGACAGAGAGAGAAGTGTGAGGGGGAGAGAGATGAGATAGAACTCAAGGAGGATAATTAGGGCTCATAATAGACAAAGACGGTGATGGAGGAAGGAAGATGAGAGAGAGGAAAAGAAGAGAGACATGAATGTATACAAACATATATACATATATCTATATAAATATATATATATATAACTATAAATATGCATATATACATACATAAACACATATTATATATGTATGTCTATACATATGTGTATTAAATGCTAAGTTTACAAGCATACATTTTGATGTCTTCATAACTCGTATGAGTTTTGTGAAACTCAAAATGATGTTTTCATAACCCGTACTAGTTTTTCAAAAGGACACCATGTGACCCCTTAGAACACCATATAGTGTTATTATGGGTCATATGGTGTCCTAACAGGTCATATAGTGTCCTATGACCCCTTATGACACCATATAACCCCTTATGTGTCGTTAGGGTTCACATTGTGTCCTAAGGGGTCATATGGTGTCATATGACCCCTTAGGACACCATATGGTGTCATTATGGGTTGTATGGTGTCCTAAGGGGTCATATGGTGTCTTAAGGGGTCATAACACACCATATGACTCATTAAGACACAATATGATCCGTAACAACACTTAAGGGGTCATATGGTGTCCTATGGCCCCATGGGACACCATATGACCCCTTAGAACACCATACGACCCATAATGACACCATATTGTTTCCTAAGGGGTCATCTAAGGGGTCATATGACACCATATGAACCCTTAGGACACCATACGACCCATAACGACACCATATTGTGCCCTAAGGGGTCATATGGTGTCCTAAGGGGTCATAGGATACCATATGACCCCCCATGACACCATATGACCCCTTAGAACACCATATGATGTCGTTATGGGTCATATAGTGTCCTAAGGGGTCATATGGTGTCCTAATGGGTCATATAGTGTCCTATGACCCCTTAGGATAACATATAACCCCTTACATGTCGTTAGGGTCATATGGTGTCCTAAGGAGTCATATCATATGACCCCTTAGGACACCATATGACCCATAATGACACCATATGGTGTCCTAAGGGGTCATATAGTGTCCTAAGGGGTCATAGGACACCATATGACCCCTTAGGACACAATGGGAACCCTAACGACATGTAAGGGGTTATATGGTATCCTAACGGGTCATAGGACACTATATGACCCGTTAGGACACCATATGACCCCTTAGGGCATAATATGGTGTTGTTATGGGTCGTATGGTGTCCTAAGGGGTCATATGGTGTCCTATGACCCCTTAGATGACCCCTTAGGACACAATATGGTGTCATTATGGGTTGTATGGTGTTCTAAGGGGTCATATGGTGTCCCATGGGGCCATAGGACACCATATGACCCCTTAAGTGTCGTTACGGATCATATTGTGTCTTAACGAGTCATATGGTGTGTTATGACCCCTTAAGACACCATATGACCCCTTAGGACACCATACGACCCATAATGACACCATATGGTGTCCTAAGGGGTCATATAGTGTCCTAAGGGGTCATATGACCCCTTAGGACACAATGTGAACCCTAACGACACATAAGGGGTTATATGGTGTCATAAGGGGTCATAGGACACTATATGACCCGTTAAGACACCATATGACCCATAATAACACTATATGGTGTTCTAAGGGATCACATGGTGTCCTAAGGGGTCATTTGGTGTCCTAGGACCCCTTGGGACACCATATGACCCCTTAGTACACAATATGTGTCATTATGGGTCATACGGTGTCGTAAGGGGTCATATAGTATTCTATGACCCCTTAGGACACAATATGGTGTCATTATGGATCGTATGGTGTCCTAAGGGGTCATATGGTGTCCTATGACCCCTTAGGACACCATATGACCCCTTAAGACATAATATGGTTCCATTATGGGTCGTATGGTGTCCTAAGGGGTGATATGGTGTCCTATGGGGCCATAGGACACCATATGACCCCTTAGGTGTCGTTAGGAATCATGTTGTGTCTTAACGGGTCATATGGTGTGTTATGACCCCTTAAGACACTATATGACCCCTTAGGACACCATACGACACATAATGACACCATATTGTATTCTAAGGGGTCATATAGTGTCCTAAGGGATCATAGGACACCATATGACCCCTTAGGACACAATGTGAACCCTAGAGACACGTAAGGGGTTATATGGTATCTTAAGGGGTCATAGGACACTATATGACCCGTTAGGACACCATATGACCCCTTAGGACACCATTTGACCCATAACAACACTATATGGTGTTCTAAGGGGTCACATGGTGTTGTAAGGGGTCATATGGTGTCCTATGACCCCTTAGGACACAATATGGTGTCGTTATTGGTCACATGGTGTCTTAAGGGGTCATATGGTGTCTTAAGGGGTCATATGGTGTCCTATGGGGTCATAGGATACCATATGACCCCTTAGGTATCGTTAGGGATCATATTGTGTCTTAACGGGTCATATGGTGTGTTATGACCCCTTAAGACACAATGTGACCCCTTAGGATACCTTATGTTGTCATTATGGGTCATATGGTGTCCTATGGGATCATAAGACACCTAATGACCACTTAGGACACCATACAACCCATAATGACACCATATGGTGTCCTAAGGGGTGATATAGTGTCCTAAGGGGTCATAAGACACCATATGACCCGTTAAGCCACAATGTGAACCCTAACGACACGTAAGGGGTTATGTGGTATCCTAAGGGGTCATAGGACATTATATAACCTGTTAGGATACCATATGACCCCTTAGGACACCATATGACCCATAACAACACTATATGATGTTCTAAGGGGTCACATGGTGTCCTAAGGGGTCATCTAGTGTCCTATGACCCCTTAAGACACCATATGACCCATTAGGACACAATATGGTGTCGTTATGTGTTGTATGGTGTCGTAAGGGGTCATATGGTGTCCTATGACTACTTAGGACACTATATGACCCCTTAGGACACAATATGGTGTTGTTATGGGTCGTATGGTGTCCTAAGGGGTCATATGGTGTCCTATGGGGTCATAGGACACCATATGACCCCTTAGGTGTCATTAGGGATCATATTGTGTCTTAACGGGTCATATGGTGTGTTATGACCCCTTAAGACACCATATGATCCCTTAGGACACCTTATGTTGTCATTATGGGTTGTATGGTGTCCTAAGGGGTCATATGGTGTCCTAAGGGATCATCGCACATGATAAGACCATACTGACCCCATATGGTGTACTAGGGGCTCATATGGTGTCCTAAGGGGTCATAGGACACTAAACAAACAATACTGACACTATATGGTGTACTAAGGGGTCATATGGTGTCCTAAGGGGTCATAGGACACCATATAACCCCTTAGGACACAATATGACCCCTAACAACACCTAAGGGGTCATATGGTGTCCTATGACCCATTAAGACACCATATGGTGTCATTATGGGTTGTATGGTGTCCTAAGGGGTCATATGGTGTCCTATGACCACTTAGGAGAGAATATGGTGTCGTTATGGGTCCTGTGGTAACCTAAGAGGTCATATGGTGTCTTATGACCCCTTAGGACACCATATGATCCCTTAGGTGTTGTTAGGGGTCATATTGTGTCCCAAGGGGTCATATGGTGTCCTATGACCCCTTAGGACCTAGAGAGAGGAGGGAGTGAGGAAGAAACTGAGGGAAAGAGGTGAGAGAGGGAATTAGATGGGTGTAAGGATGAAGAGGGAGATAGCTCGAGGGATAGGAGAATAAGGGAATTGTGAGAGCTAGAGAGGGGAGGGACAAAGAAGAGTATGTATCTATAAGAATGAAGAGCTCGAGAAGAGGCAAGGGGAGAGAGAGAATATGAGATCTAGTTCATAGAGAGAGATGGAACTACGAGATGGGGTTTTCTATATACACATTTGGCACTCTCCCTATTTGGCGCGTGCCAAATGTGGAATATAGACCACATTTGGCATGCACCAAATGGAAAAATCCATTCATCACATTTGGCGCACGCCAAATAGGGCGAGCGCCAAATAGGGCGAGTGCCAAATAGGGCGAGCACCATATTTGGTGCGCGCCAAATGGCCCGCTTTGGGAAACACCAAATCTATGGGTTGGATTTTCCTTGGGCATCCAACCCAAAGGTTTGGACGACCATTTTAGGTTAGAGACATGTTTTTATCAGAACATTGAAAATTTTGACATATTTTTGGTCGTGCTCTCCATCAGGTTTGCATGTGTTTCAATGAAGTTAAAAAAAAATACCGTGGTAAACTTGAGCTCCCTCTTAGCTATCCAACAATGTAATTTATTTCAAAATTTGATTTTGTTAAGTCTTTCATCTATAATTTCTTTTGTCAGTGTGTCCGTTTTTTGTCAAAAACCAACATGCACTATTTTGGGTATAGATTTTTACACGTTCATCAAATTTTGAAAAAAATTACATTTTTAGAAATTAGACTCCATTCTACACAATTTTTAAAAAAAAGTTTTTATTTTTGATTAGTTTTCAATGATTTTAGGGGGAGCACGCTCAAATTTCTATTTTTCAGGATGTGTCCACTTCAAAAATTAGTAAAAAATCATATACTCATTAAAAAATTAGCTGAAAAATCTGGCATAAACTACAAGGTGTTAGCTAATTTCTCACCAAAGTGATTTTAAAAATTCAAAAAAAGTTAAAATTTTAGGGGGGCCACAACAGACGCTATGTTATGTTTTTTGCATAAAAATAGGACCACTTTTAGTGGCCCCCTTTTTGAAGCCCTTAATCTCCACCATTTTCAAAAAAAATTAGTAGTTTAGAAAGTAGACTCGAAGCACTCTAACTCTTGTTCTTGTTTCATCTTCAAATTTGGAGTGTAACTATCTTCAATTTGTCGTTGAAGTTCAGACTTTGCTGATTTCAGAAAAAAAAAAAAAAAAAGTGGCATCTTAAGACCCTCTTTTGGTACCACAACTTGGTGCACGCACCCTAAAACCGCTTCAACCCGTGACATAACCGTGCATAAAAAAATATTATTAATGTAATAATTACCAATAGTGGTATGTGGGTTATTAATAATGTTGTTTGTGTGATCTTTGTTAGTTTGCAGTCTAGATGGCATGTCATTCAAAATTGTCATAAATCTGGCCATTTAGTATCTACAACATCTAATATGAAGAAGAGAGTAGAGGATCCTATTTAATTGATCATATTTGAAAGTTCACTGCAGCACTTGTTCCAATATGAGCAGGTCCCTCTTAAGGAAGATCCAAAATGCATCAATTCTTCAACTAGTTGAGTGCTAGGCATTTGTAGTATATGGAGGTGAAGACTATTGATGGTGGTTGGTATGCAATCCTTTGCATTTTTATTGACATAAATAGATGAAAGTCCTTGGCTTTGATGTCTCATCATTAGATTCAATATGAAATATCAGAATCTTGGATGACTTCCAAATCTATTATCATGAAATCTCATCAAGTGCAACACATATTCTTGCATCTCAACTTGTCTATATCGAGTTTGCAATTGCAATGCAATACCATTTGGGAAGAGTGTAGTAAAACCTATTTCTAGAAGGCCCTCAATATTGCATTCATTTATTGGCGAAGAGTGAAGTTGTGGCCAATGAATAAGGGTGTCATCTTCATCTATAATTCACAAGGTTTCTTTGATGATTTCCAACTCATGGTGCCTATTTGATTATTTAGCCATAAATTATGATGAGTATGTTATTCCATTTTCAAGTTGATCTTCAATATTCATATCATCAATGTTTGTTGCTACCATTTATTGATGTTCAACATTAATGGGTAAAAGCACAAAGTTGTGTCACACTTTTATAAAGGAAATGACCAATGTTGATTCAACTTTTAAAATTGAATCAATAGAAAGTAAAAACATATGTTTTAAATTCTGAAATGATTTACAAACTAATAAAATGTATATTTTTTGTGTATTTTATGTTTGTAATTTTTTAAAAAAATTAAAAAATTATTTGAATATACTTTCTTATAAAGTAAACACTATAATTTAGTTGTTGATAAAATACTGAAATTGAAGTCTTACGGGGGCGTCACACTTTATAATGTAGTATAGGTCATATTTGATCTTATATTGTAATGCAGCCCATATACGACCTCTACTCACATAGCAATCGTAATGGTTCCCTTGTGTATGGATTCTTCAAACTATTAGGACATCTAAGTTTGTAATTCTATGTGGGAGATATTTTTCTCTTATTTTGATATCTTGTGGGAAACTAATTGTGTGACCACTATATTTGTATTGTCCTCCATGAACATGGGTTACTTGAACTATCGTATTTACTCGTTCTATGAGCATCTCTTCGACTTGGGTTAGATTTTTTAACTCGTTTATAAACTGTCACTTAAATTGAATTCATGCTATGAGCATCTCTTTGACTTGGGCTAGATTTTTTAACTCGATTTCCCATAAATTGAAGCATCTAGTACAGTATTCTCCAATTACATGTTACCAATATTTTCCCACACTCTAGATCTTCTAGGGTATGGAGGACATACAAATTGTGACCACTTTAGTAAGGAGAATGGTCCAATATTATTTCGTTACATGTCACCTTCAAATGTACAATCTACAACATGCAAGTTCCAACGTTTAGAAAATTCCATATATTTCATGGACATGCTTCTTCGAATAAAATAACATGCTTATGTTCTTGTCAAACAAATGCAAGTTATTCATGACGATTGTAATCTTCCTTCTTTAACATGGATCATCGTTTCCTTAAACATCTCAATGGATCACTTTCATTAATCAATTTTTCCTTTCATGTCTAAGTATCAATAATATAGTTAGGAGCAAACATTGACAACTCACAATCCTGGCAAAACTCCTGGGATAGCTTATTAATTCAAAAAAATATTGTTTGTCAAAACTTCCCATTAATGTTGGCCTGTTGGAATGCGTTCCAATGGTATATAATAGTAGTGGTATGTGGTACCTCTTATTTTAGTTTTCCCCAATAATCGCTAATTGTAGAAAGGTGCATTTTGTTGATTTAGTATCACTAGAGGCTTCTTAGAAGTAATATTCATTTGCTTCTATACCAGTTGATTTTTTTGCAAACTTAGCCTTCTAAAATAACTGCATTAAGTTGATTCTTATTGAACATTATATTTTCTATTAAACATATTACATTTAATTAGGTAAACAACAACCACTGATTTATGAGCAGTTTGTTTAAAACAAGAGGTCAGAACTTGACCAGTCTATCATGTTAAAGAGAGAATGCCATTGCAATTCCTTAAATCAAACCTTTAATGAGATAAAACATACCACGAATGGGCTATTTTTTTCAGACCACACACTATATATTAGCAAAGGTTCTAAGAGATGCAAGGAATTATAAGAAATCTTCAACTTTTGCAAATTTATTTGATATGTACCCATCAAAATCATGGTGTTCTTTCCTTTCAAAGAGTCTACATATAAATTCTAAATTTGGTGTAGATGTGATCATTTTAAGCTCTAATTGAAATTTTAATGTCTGTCTAAAAATACCATGACATAACAATAAATTGAAAGCAAATAAGTATAATTGGTTCATAATGATTAATAGAAAAAAAGGTAAAACTTTATGATTTTAATTTAATATTTTAGAATCTAAGGGTAAATCTTAAGCCCTTTAAAATTAATCTCATGTATGGTGAATTGACCTAGTATAAGAAGGTGCAAATCTCAAGGTGTAGATCAAATGTATCCATATGTTTGTGATCCCATGTTAGTACAATAAATGAACCAATAATAGTGAATATATAGGAAATTGTAATGGCATAAAATAAGACCATATTTGGATGGAGATAATGGAGCCAAACTAGAATATTCAAATTTGTGAGACTGTTATGAAAATTTAATGGCAAATGGAAGGAATATGTTATTTCTAATTTATGGACACACCATTGGATTTTTAACCATGGATTTGAGTGCCACCTTTGAGGTGGTTTCAACTCATGGTTTAGTAACTACTATTTTATGGTGTCATGTATTGTCTTTCCTATTATTGGATGTTCGGGATGGATATTTTGACAATTGATTTGCAAGTTTTGATATGGCATTGGAATTACTCTAGAGTTGTATGTTACTGATATTTTTGTAGGGAATATTCCTTGAGTTTATGTTGTAGCATTTGTTGTTCATAATACAATTGTTTAAAGTGTTGTGTTTTTCTCTCAAAAGGGGTTTTCACCATATATACTTATGTTGTATAATTCTATTTATGCTTTATATGTGTTTCTCTTTTTTGTAATTGTCAAGATCTAAAATTTGGACATTACTCCCCCTCTAAATTAGTTTAGGATTTCTTTTGATTCGTCTTATTTCATTTTAGGTTTTGGATTTTTAATATTGAATTTCTTTATGAAGTGTGTAAGAGTACACACAAGAGTTTTTTTTTTAATATATTAATAACTGCAGAGGGGCAGCACCCTTGTATTCATCAAAAATTGAAAAATACATAACTGGTTCAGAAAGAGTCATAGGGGGAAAGAACCAGTAAGAAAACCCCCTACCATTACTCCAACAATAAATACAAAAATACCAACCACGCTGGTCGAGATGCTAAAAAGCTAGGAGAAAACAACTAGAGGAGAAAAATGTCAGTTGAACCAAAGGCCTACAATCAACTAAACAGTGTATGAAAATGAACATAGAGATCAAGATTCTTCTGCACTTGAATTTGGGTCTTCGGTGTTGGGAGCAGAATCAACAACTGAATCCAAAATTACCGAGCAATCATTCCCACAAGCTGCATGGGCCAATGATTTTGCTTTCTCCCAGGGGTGACGGTCATCATTTGGAATCCACTCTTCTCCACGACCAAGCCCCCAAGAGTTGCCTTCAACTATGTCACCATTGGTCATAATACCAATTTCTTCTCTACCCGAAAGCCCTTCCTCCTGGATATAAGTGCTTCTCCAGGAATCTGTGAAGTCGGGTAGAATACTGACAATCTTGCAAAGGAACTCAATATTTCTTGTAATAATAGGCCAGGAGGCTTCCAAGGCATTGAAGTCCAGAGAGGTTACAATCACCTATTTCTGCACCTCCACACCATTTCCCAAACTCATAGAATAATTTTGGGGAAAGGGTAATATGAGATTGCCATCAACATTATCCAATACTGCATCAATTTCCCCAAGAAAGAGATGCTCAAACACCATTTGGGTGAGAAGCTTCGCCCTTTGCTTGCTAGTCCCCACATAGAGCAGCATGGCTAGGAAGAAAGTCGAGATGTCTGCATTAGCTCTGTATCTATGGTAAGAATTAAGGAATTCCTCCCCCAAAATTCTTTTAACACGGTGCATAATCAAAGGGTGACTCGAGGAGAGAACTGATTGTAGGTGCTTATCAGAGATTTTTCTTAAGAAATCCATCTGATGACAGGTTGCCTCCAACAAAATTGGTGTTTCCATTGTAAGCATCAGAGCAAGAAATGGGAAGAGTTTGATATATTAAGAATAAGCAGGTCATCCTTTATTTATCTCGCCAGCTCATAAAGGTTGAGGAGCTTGAGGGCTTAGCTAATGAACCAAATTACTTCGTACAAACAAGGTACATCTTAAGCATGCCTCCTTAATCGTAATTTATTGCCTCATTGATGTTAGTCGCCGTCTGACTTTATCATATCTAAAAGTAATGATGAAGATTAGATATCTTCTGACAACATCTAAATCGGAGCTTGAGTTAATGACCCTGGTAAGATCATAATACCGAGACCATAAAGAATACCGGTAGAGGATAATCAAGAGTCCAATAAGAATACATCTCCCGGTAAGAACTACCAACCAGTAGGGGCAAAAACCACCGGGGGCACAGACATCCCTTCCTTGAACAAGATCGGTTGTATCACTTGCTCCATAATAATCACCATAATCAAAATTTAGATGTGCCTCAATCCAAATTGGGTATCTGAAGAGAGAACCAAATGTAGCCGCTTATCAAAAACTTACTAGACTAACGTTCTGGCGGCATCAACAATGGCACTGGAGTAACCCCGAAGAGAACCTGAACCGGAGTGTAAAAATTACCAGTTGAGGGAAAAGTGCAAGAGGCCTATGTAAACAACGACAATGCCAACTTGTAAAGACTGGGTAGCTGGGATGGATACCCCTACTGGTAGGAGCCAAGAGACCACTATCAAAGGGAGACCCATACCCAGTAAGAGTACATCCCTCGGTATGTACTCCCAACCGGTAGAGACCTAAACATCAGGGAACCAAAGTAGTTCATTCCTCTGCCAAAATAAATGCAGCATTACACCATAATAATTGCTATAATCAAGATTTACCTATGCCCGATCCGTATGCTCGGATCAAGACTTCCGTCAGTAATTGCCATTTTAGATAGTTTGTCTGCTTCCAAATTGCCTTCTCTATAGATATGGGTAATCGAAAAAACTTCAAAGGTCTCAAGAAAACCCACCATAGGATGAAGCCATAGGTTGAGACACCAATTGGGGGTATGGTTACTATGAACAACATTGATAACATTTAATGAATCACCCTTCAAATGGATTCTTTTTAACCCCAACTCAGCCCCCAATTGCAAACCTCTTAATGTCGCTCGGAATTCAGCCTCATTTTTGGTGGCTAGACCGATGTCTTCTTAAATTTCCTTAATGCAGATGCATTTAGAATCTCTAATACAACATCCAATTCCACTACGCCTCAGATTCCCTATAGAGGCACCATCGAAATTAATCTTATGCCACCTTGGTTCTGGGGCCTCTCAATTAACATTCAATCTTGGATTAACCAGTATCTCAGGATTACCAATTCTGAAAAGCGAGGGGATGATCAAATTTGGGAATGCAAGCTTTAACTTCCAATCCCAGTCAGTGTATAGATTCTTTTTCAGCGATTTGGATTTGGATGCTTCGTTCAGGAGCTCAACCATGTGGTTCTCAATTTTCCCATAGAGGGCTAACTGGCCCATCTCTTTATCCTAGAAAATTCTTCGATTCCTTTCTTTCCAAATTTCCCAAATCATCAGTGAGTGTAGGATAACAAATAACTCCCCAAATAATGCCTTGCATTTTGATCTAGGCCATAGTAGAAACCAATCATCCAAACCTTTTGGCAAAGGGCGTACCAGATTTAACTTACCCATAAAATGCCACCAATAGTTGCTAGAGAAATTCAAGCGTAGCAAAAGGTGATCAATTGTTTCCTCTTGATTCTGACATAATACACATCTACTAGGCCCATTAATACCTAATTTAAGGAGTCTTTCATTGGTTAAGATTTTCCTCTAAAAATCCATCCAAGCAAAGGAACCAACTTTAGGAAGTAGATGTTGATGAATAATGATGAACAGTAAATACCCAACAGGTACTAAGAGGGGGGGGGTGAATCAGTACACACAAAGACTTCTTAAACAACTTAAACTGCAAAGACTACACTTAATTGGAAAACAATATCATCGATCTAAATCAAGGCACTACCAGTAAAACACAGTATGACTATGAAAGACATAAACCGGTAACATCTAGATCTTCTCAAAACCTAATATCTCATCTCAACTTCACCCATATGCTTAAGCAGGTAACGCATCAGAAATATAATGACCATTGGATCAACATGCTTTTACCGCTTAACAGAAAACACTAAAACATCACATGAAAAAGCATCACACATAACACACTGATTTTTCACGTGGAAACCCAACTAGGAAAAACCACGGTGGGGATGAATACCCACAAGTTATTCTTAAACTCTTCTAAAGTCCATTCTATTAGGATCCTAGTACGGTTAAAGACTTTACAACAGGTTCTGTTAGGGATCACCCGGTTAAGGGATGGCTAAATACCCGGTTAGAGGTTAAAACCCTGTTAAAGGTTACCTTGTTAGAGGATTTAAAGAACTCAATGATTTTGAGTCACCTTGTTAAAGGATTTACAAAAATCCTATTAAAGCTACCCTGTAAAGGGATTTTCCAACTACTAAAATGGTTAGAAGTCAACAGGCAATACACTAATATGATAACATCACTTAATGCCAAGGTAGATCCTCTTCAGTTCCTTTACATCTGCAATCATACTCTACAAATATCTACTTACTTCTTCGATCTGGCAAGAATCACCTCACACATGCATTCATTTGCCAACAACTTCAAATGAGAATCATCATCGACCTTATAGACAACAATAAGGTCAGTGGCCAAAACCTAAAACCCTAAGCATCTAGGTTAACAATACAGTCGGTCCAATCCTAACCGTTTAATCACATTACATAGGGTAAAACAATCTTGAACAAATCTAAAGATGTTCTCCATCGTCCGTTCTTCACCGCTTTTGGAAGCTGATAACCCATCACATGCTCTCCACCATTTACTAGGATTTTGCACATTCCTGAGGTAGATAGAATCAATCTTATTCATGCAAGATCCTCTAGGAAATCCTTCACACACACAACACTGACTTGGAAACATGATCTGATCTTCATTTCAATGCTAACTCATCAAAGGATGTCATCAGTTGAATCACACAAACTTGGAATGCATCAACCGGAAACCTTGAAGGTGAGACTACCAACCGGTAGTCAAATCAAATGAAATCCCGATACAAACTTTGCATATACCGGTTCACAACTTTGCATATACTGGTTCACAACTTTGCATATACTGGTTCACAACTTTTCATATATCGGTTCATACTTTAGCATATTGACATCAATGACAACATACATTATCATCATGTCATCAAACTCTGCTCATATGCCAACAATCTCTCCCTTTGGCATTGATGGCAATACACAAGGATATCTCTACATCTTTTTCATATTACTTCTCTGCTTCACATATGTCTTCGATACTACAGATATCTTCTCTGCTTCACATCTTCTCCCCCTTTGACAACAATGCCAAAGTGGAGACACAAACATTCATGTTCCATTATGTTGCTCCCTTTGAGGAGTAGCATCCTTCAACACATCAATCCTAAAAAGATTTGACAATGCAATACCTGATTGATGTGGAGCACATACCTTTAGTTCACCTCTTGAAGGGGAAGCACCCCTAATTCACCTCTTAAATAGGTAAATGTAGCCTTCGGTAGAGGCTTGGTGAATATATCTACTAACTGCTCTTTACTGGAAACATGTTCCAATACAACCTCTTTGTTCTGAACTTTATCCCTCAAGAAATGATACTTGAGCTGGAAGTGCTTGGTTCTAGCATGCAATGATGGATTCTTGGAAATATTAATTTCACTTGTGTTGTCACAAAATCTACTCACCGGTTCAGATATAGGGACTTTGAAACCACTTAATACATGCTTCATCCAAATAGTTTGAGTGTAGTTCATAAATGCTACTACATATTCTGCTTCTGTTGTGGACTGAGAGATATAACTCTATTTCTTACTCATCCATGAGACTAGTCTACCACCAAGAAAGAATGCACCACCGGTTGTACTCTTCCGATCGTCCATATTACCATCCCAATTGGCATCGATAAATACTTTGAGATTGAAATCATTATTGTATGGATACCACAATTCATAATCTATAGTTCCCTTCAGATATCTAAGAAGAATATGCTTGATTGCTACCAAGTGGGATTCTCTTGGACTTTTCTGAAAATGTGCAGTAATGCCCACTGCATGTGCTATGTACTACATAGTGCAACTTACCAATCATTGACTAGTATTCCTTCTCATTCACCAATGCTGAGTCATCTTCTTTTGACAATTTACAACCGGTCATCATAGGTATACCAACCGGTTTGTTGTCTTCCATGCAAAAGGTCTTCAACACCTCTTTGACATACTTGGACTGAGTGATAAAGATACCATCTTTCATTTGTTGAATCTGTAGTCCAGTGAAGAACTTAATCTCTCTAATTAGTGACATCTCAAATTCCTTCTTTATCTCATCTGCAAACACATGGCTCATCTTGTCATTTCCACCAAACATTATGTCATCAACAAACACTTCACAGATCAAAATTTGATCTCCTTCTAACTTCAGATAGATATTGCTATCTTCACTTGTTCTTTTAAATCCAATCTTCACAAGATGGGAGTGTAAACGTTCATACTATGCTCTAGGTGCTTGCTTCAATCCATACAAGGCTTTATGTAGCCTACATACCATATCACTGTCTTCTGATAGGACAAACCCATCTAGTTGCTCTATATACACTTCCTCTTCAAGTATTCCATTCAGGAATGTAGATTTCATATCCATCTGATATACTTTGAATCCCTTGAAGGCTGCATATGCAAGAAGCATTCGAACTCCTTTCAATCTAGCTACTAGAGCAAAGGTTTCTCCATAGTCTTCTCCTTCTTCTTGAGCATACCCCTTACATACCAATCTTGCATTATTTCTTACCACTATGCCATCTTCATTCAACTTGTTTCTAAATACCCATTTGGTGCCAATAACATTTTTATGCTCAGGTCTGGGTACCAAAGACCATACACCATACTTTTCTATCTGGTCAAGTTCTTCTTCCATAGCCGTAATCTAGTCTTCATCTTTGTGTGCCTCTTTAAATGTTTTGGGCTCAAATTTAGAAATCATGAAAGAATTCTCTCTGACCTTTCTTCTTGTAAGAATTCCTTCATCCTTATCTCCTATGATCTACTTTGGATCATGATGCAGCTTTACATACCTAGGAATGATCTTGGTTGATTCCTCTTGTTTTTCCTCTTCATCCTCATCTTCATCTACATCAACATCTACTGGTGTAGGAGCACTGTTACTTGTACTTGGTTGTTTTACAACCGGTTCCTAGAAGGTTACATTTGGTTCATCTACTGCTTGCTCACTGCCGGTTTCCTCAGGTTTCTTAGTGGTCTCATCAATTCTAACATTGATACTTTCAACAATTCTTTGAGTCCTATTGTTAAAACACTTGAGAGCTTTTCTCTTGGTGGAATACCCTAGGAATATTCCCTCATCACATTTTTCATCAAACTTGCTCTGGTATTCACTTCTCTTGATATAACACTTGCTACCAAACAATCTAAAGTAGCTTACTACTGGAGTCTTACCAGTCCAATACTCATAAGGAGTTTTATCCTTACCTTTCTTGATGAGTACCTGGTTCATAGTGTAGACTACAATGCTCACCGCTTCTCTCCAAAAAGTGTGGGCAACCTTCCCTTGAATACGCATCATTCTAGCAGCTTCAACTATAGTCTGGTTTTCTACTAGGCCATTCTGTTGTGGAGTCTGGGGTGCAGACAGTTGCCTCTTGATGCCATTCTCTTCATAGTACTTATTGAATTCTCCAAAAGTGAACTAACCTCCTTGGTCGGTTCTAAGGCATTTGATTCTCTTACCGCTTTCCTTTTCAACTAGTGCTCTGAAGGCTTTAAACTTTTCAAAAGCTTCAAACTTGTCTTTCAAGAATGTGACCCACATCATTCTTGAGCAATCATCAGTAAGAATCATAAAGTATCTATCTCCCTGAACACTCCTAGTTTTCATAGGACCACACAAATTAGTATGCACAAGATCAAGTAAATTATCTGCAGTGAAAGATTTACCTTTGAAGGTTGAGGAAGACATTTTCCCCTGTTGACATTCTCTGCACAAAGGATTCTCCAGTTTGTTCAGCACAGGCAATCCTCTAACTGCCTTGATCTTACTAGCCTTCACAATATTATCAAAATTTACATGGCAGAGTCTCCTATGCCATATCCAACTGTCATCAAACTTAGCCATTAGACATTGGCTGATATTTGTATTTAACTAAAATAAGGTACCTTTAGTCTGCATACCGACGGCCATCAGTTCATCACTCTTTCCTTTTATTTTGCACACTCCATCTTTGAATTCCAGAGTGAGTCCTTTATCATTTAGCTGAGCAACACTCAAAAGGTTATGCCTGAGACCTTCTACCCAATACACATTATCAACACTGCTTTTCCATTTAGAGAGATGAACCCTTTGCCTTTTATCATACATGGTGAATCATTACCAAATCAGACTCACCTCCATCATACTCTTCCAGAGACAGAATTTTTTTTTGATCACCAGTCATGTGGTGAGAATATCCACTATCAATAATCCACTCATTAGAATTATCAAAGCGGGAGACAAGAGCCTTCGTTTCTGACACATCTTTCTTAACAGCTACAAATACTATGTCTTCACTTTCTTCATCTTCCGATTCATCATCAGTGACACCTTCATTGACTACAACAAGATAATTTCTCCTATTTCCTCCTTTGAACTTTTTAAACTTCTCTAGTTTGTCCTTATTATCACTGTTGGGACAGTTGACAACAATGTGTTATATCCTATTACAAGAAAAACATTTCAAAGGGAGCTTACTTCTATATTTTCCAATTCCTTTAGGAAGTCTCTTGACAAGAAGAGCTTCAAATTCCATTAGGATCTCCTCATCATCCATATCCCTGCTTTGTCTAGGTTCACAGCTAGTACTAGCTTCTTTTCCCTTTCTAGATAGTGCAGTAGATGCTCTAAAGGTTGATTCAGTCTTTTGAACACTACCATCATAACTGTTTAGCTCATATGCGGTCAACTTAGCAATAATGGAGTCAAGGGATACCTTTGTCTTGTTAATAGATCTAAACTCCTAAATAGCGGCAACCGTTATTGCATAGATCGATAATAAGGTTCTCAAAACTTTGCTAACAATGGTGGAATCATCCATTGTACCTCCTGCATTCTTGATGTCTCCAACAACAGTTTTAATTCTTATCCCATATTGTTGAATGGTCTCTCCTTCAACCATCTGCATGTCTTCAAATTTTCCTCTAAGGCTTTCTTCCTTAGCTTGCTTCACATGCTCATCATCGCCATAGATAGACTCCAGAGTATCCCATACATCTTTGGGATTGTCTTTATCCTGAACATCTATAAACTCAATATCAGATAGACTGTTGATAAGAGCTTCCATGACTTGCCCATTCTCTTGACTTTATCTTCTTTAATCATCAGTGAGAGTACTGGTAGGGACAACATAAGTATTCTCAACATAGTTCCAGTGTTGAGCACCCATGCTTTTAATGTATATCTTCATTTTGTCCTTTCATATCTTAAAGTTATCTCTATTGAACTTTGGACCTTCCCTCTTCATCATTAGAATAGGATTTTTTCCTCAAGCGGTTAAGCTTATAACACAAAGGGCCTGGAGGATGCTCTATACCAATTGATGAATAATGATGAACAATAAATAACCAACAAGTACTAAGAGGGGGGGTGAATCAATACACACAAAAACTTCTTAAACAACTTAAACTAAAAAGACTACACTTAACTGGCAAACAATATCACCGATCTAAATCAAGGCACTACTGGTAAAACACAGTATGACTGTGAAAGACATAAACCGGTAACATCCAGATCTTCTCAAAACCTAATATCTCATCTCAACTTCACCCATATGCTTAAGCAGGTAATACATCAAAAATATAATGACCATTGGATCAGCATGCTTTTACTGCTTAACAGAAAACACTAAAACATCACATGAAAAAGCATCACACATAACACACTGATTTTTCACGTGGAAACCCAACTAGGAAAAACCATGGTGGGGATGAATACCCACAAGTTGTTCTTGAACTCTTCTGAAGTCCACTGTCTTAGGAGCCTAGTTCGGTTAAAGACTTTACAATAGGTTATGCTAGGAACCGATCCTGTTAGGGATCACCTAGTTAAGGGATGGCTAAATACTTGATTAGAGGTTAAAACCCTGTTAAAGGTTACCTTGTCAGAGGATTTAAAGAACATGATAATTTTGAGTCACCTTGTTAAAGGATTTACAAAAATCCTATTAAACCCGGTAAAGGGATTTTCCAACTGCTGAAATGGTTAGAAGTCAACAGGTAATACACTGATCTGATAACAACACTTAATGCCAAGGTAGATCCTCTTCAATTCCTTTACATCTACAATCACACTCTGCAAATCTCTACTTACTTCTTCGGTCTTGCAAAAATCCGACCTAAAGCTTCAACCAAAATTATAAACAAAAATGGCGACATAAGATCCCCTTGGCAAATACCTTTTGTTGAAGGGAAGAAACCATGAGATGAACCGTTAACCAAAACTGGGAATTTGGGGGTTGATAGACAATTCTTGACCCAAGTGATCCATTCATTATAGAAGCCAAATTTCCTCAATACTTCTACTAGGAATTCCCTGTCTACCATATCATAGGCTTTCATGATATCCAACTTTAATATCAAACAAGAAGCTTTAGTTTTCCTAGCGATGTGGAGGGTTTCATGAGTAGAGGTGATTCCTTCAATGATAGAGTCACTAGGGGAAAAGCCACTTTGTTCATCTGAAATAATATATTTTAGAAGAGGTTTCAATCTATTAGCAATGATCTTTGTTACTATTTTGTAAACTGAGTTGCATAAAGAAATTGGTCTAAAATCACCCATTTACTAAGGGTTCTTCTTTTTCGGTACTAAAACTAGAAAGGTATGGTTGATGGCTCCTAGCATAGTCATTTTTTTCCTAGATTCTTCTACCGCTAGGTGCAAATCCTAGCAATAATGTCCTAGAAATGTTGAAAGAAGGCGACAGGAAAACCATCAAGGCTTGGAGTCTTATCAGGATTCAACTGGAAGGTAACATGTCTGACTTCTTCTAAGTCAATAGGTTTGAAGAGCTCTATATTGTGTCTTTCAGTAATTAGAGGAGGGATTGCATCTAGAAACCTGTTTCTTGCTTCCTGATCATTCTGACAATTGTCATTCATTAGAGATTCAAAATGTCTTACTGTTTCCTAGGCAATATTCTCAAAATCTCGAGCAATACTACACACAAGAGTTAATCAATATATAAGAAATGACATATTGTTTGGCAAACAACATAAATATTTGTGGTTGTCTAAATATTTCCTTTCTTGGAAATTTTTTAAAGATAGATACAAATAGTATGTGGGTTCATGTTATACAAAAAAAACCAAAGTAGATTTCGAGTCTTGTTTTGGAGTCTCATGAGTTTTTCAAAGTTAGGAAATATGATAAGATTGTCCTACTAATAAAAAAATATTAACTAACTATAAAAATTAATTCAATTTGTCATACTAAATTCTCTTAATCAAAATAAGAAGTTCACATCATAACACAAAATGACTTTAGATTATCATATAAATTTAAATAATTTTTTAAAAAATCTATAGGATTTAGGGTTTCTTTGTTGTTCTTGATGCACACTAAAAAGGAGCACAAAGACACACAAGTTCAAATCGTTAGTATGTTAGTGACAATAAAAAATGAAAGACAAATGAACCTATGATCCTTAAAATGCATATAAAGAGAGATATAAAGTAGACAATGAGAAGCATACAAAAAGGGAAAAGGGAAAGAAAACTCCCCAAGATGCTCCTCACAATGCTCATAGTTGCTCCTCCCTTGTTCCTCTCCTCTCCAAGTTCCACATGAGTGTAGCCCTCAACTTTTTTGCACTATCTATGGATGTCTTATGAAGACTCAAGATTATGAAAATAAGAACAAATACCTATGCAGATGTAAATAAGCTACTATGAGAAAGAACCTAATTAAATCTATGTTAATTTTAGCAAAATAACAAACCAAATACTCCTAAATGCTCTCTCTTAAAATGACTATAAGTTTGATGCATAAAGATTTCTGGATCCTTTTGAAGAAGGAATGGGCTCTATTTATAGGAAAAATAGAGAAATGGATGGTTGAGATTGAGTAATCTCAACAAGGTCCAGGATTGATGGGTTTGTGATCCATGTGAGGGATTTCAACCCAATCCCAAGATGACAAATGTCAACATGAGATGGCTTGAGAGGAGAGGGAAGAAGCATTAAATGCTTAAGATGACATGAAAGTTACCTTGGGAGGGTTTGGTTAGGCTTGAGTTAGTGAATAAAGTTTTTATCTAATGAATAATGCCTTTATCCAATGGACAAACTCTTGTGCAAGAGTTAGTGGGGATAACCATGGTCAAAGCAATAAATATTTGAAGAGACCCATGAGTTAAATGGGGGTTGATTTAGAGGGAACGCCCCTAACCATGTGGGCAAGTTGAGCTAACCATTAATGGTTATGTAAGAGCCATAACTGGTTATGTAAGAACCATTAATGGTTTGGAAAACTTTAGGGGTTAACTTGTTGAAGACATAAAGCCTTTAATGCTTTTTAAAGACTTTGGAGGCTTTGAGAAGTGACTTCTGTTTGCTTAGGAATGTTACAATAATTAGGGAAGGTGATTAGGCTCATTTGGAATGGATTAGAAGAATATAGAAGAGGTTTAGGATGCAAGTGGGCTGGGTGGGTGAGAGAAAATAGGATTTTAATTATAATAAAATTCATTTATTTCAACTAAAATTGTGCAACTTGCATTTGTAAGAGAATGCAAGTGGGGGGAGTTTAGAGATTGAAATAAATATTTATTTATCTATTTAAATGAGGAAAGGGGTTAAATTAAATAAATATGCTTTATTCATTTAATTGATTGTTAGAGTATGGTTTAATGAATTAATTTAAATAAATTGAATAATTTATTTAGTTTATAGAAGAAGAGGTTTGAGGAAGAATTAAGTAAATATTAATTTAATTAACTGTTGACTGATGGTTAAATAATCAAATAAATACTAAATATTCATTTAATTAAGTGGACAAATTTATGTGTCTACATTTGCCCCTCTTTGAGGCGGTGCAGTTTATTGTATCATTTCAAAGAAAGAAAGATAGGTATAAGAAATATGCCCCATAAATATTAATTTAGTGGGTGGTATGCCCCCTCGAGAGATGGGCCAAATTTTTTTGAAAAATTGAACGATCTCTCAAAAAAGAGAAATAAATTGGGGGGAGTTAGAAGAGAAGAAGTTAGAAATATTGGTGAAAGAATGGGAGAAAATGGAGTTGAAACAGAGAAATGAGAGGCTAGTGAGTACACTTAGGTCATGCAAGAGATACAGTGCAAATGTAGTGTGTTATTTTGATTGATGCTATACAATTGATCAAAATTGGTTGGATAATATGGTGAAATCAGTTTAATTACCCCGATTGAGTCAAAGCGTGACAACTGATGTCAGTTGTTCGCTTGGACAGGATAAAGTTTGAGTAAGTGAATCAAAGTAACCTGTTGTGACTTAGACAATTGATGTAATTGCCCATTGAAGTCAAGGTGTATGAAGAAAAATACTCGTTGAGACTTAGATAATTGAGGCAATTGTCTGTTGTGATCATGTTTTATTGGTTGATCAATTAATAGTGTTTGCATTGTAGGTTGTTTGTGGTGAATCATAGCAGCCCTGTTGAGACTAGATCATTGTAATAAATGCCTGTTGTAGTCTAGGATGGCCATAATTGATTACTTGATGAGACCCATAGATACTTGATCAAAAAGTATTTGTTGATAGTTTAGGTGTGTGGGAGTTGATGTACCTATGTAGATAGAGTAACTTGCTTTTCTTATAGGATGACTTAGGATGGGAAACACAACCCCTCCTGTTAGAGATGGACGGTGATGAACGTGGCTTGATTGGGTTGATGGAACATGATGTGGAGTATGTGATTTATGATGATGACCTAGATAGGGAGAGTGAGGGGGGGATTTAGTGTTAGATAGAAGGTATGGAGGACCTAGGATGGGAAATGATGCATAGTATGCATTTATGATGATGACCTAGAGAGGGAGGCTAGGGGGGATGATTCAATGTTAGATAGAAGGTATGGAGGACCTAAGACTCATTCCTATGGAAGAGGATCAATAAAAGAGAGTATGCATTGTCATTACTATGTATGAATGATATGTAACGATATGGATTTATGGATGGATGGAATGCAATGTAATGCAATATATACAGATGAGATGAAATGAAGATCCATAGATTATTCACAGTTCTTTATTTTCATTATCGAGCATGGTAGTATCGATCTTGGCCGAGATAGCAGGAACCAAGGTTGAGCGTTTCACCTATAAGCAAGCATCATAGACAAGGAAAGTTCCCCTCCATTCTGGTTCATGTACAAATGGTTGAGATATATGCTATAGTTAATAAGCCACAGTGATCCATGACTATATTTTTGCATAGGATCACGTAGCTTAGTGAACTTCTCATGTAGACACCATTAGTATATGCCCCAGAACTTCATTGGAACAATCCATAGACAACAAACAAAGAAAAAAAAGATATTAGGAGTCATCCCGGCTACTCTAATCACTTGAGGATATCCTAGAGTAGCGTAGGAACCTGATATAAATAAACAAATAACAAATCGACCAAGTACTTATTAGCCAAACTGAATTTTCTTGTCAAAGAAAATGTTACCATGTCTTGTTTATGAGGAATGATGCATCCTTATGAAGACAATTGTGTGCAGATGTTTTGATTGGATGGTTGATTTGATAAGTGGTCATTGTTTGAGTAGCTCAAAATGTTGCGCTATGTCTCTTGTGATGTGTATGTACAAGGAATAATGTGTTTTGCAATGTGTTTGACTGATTTTGATGCTTTTTGTCATTTTTTTGGTTTTTTTGAATGTTGTGAATGTTTTTGGTATTATCTTTAGGATATTTTACAAATGTTTTTGGGATTTTTGAAGATTTTATGAATGTTTTTGGTATTATTTTAAGACTATTTTGAATGATCAACTCAATGAATCACAAGTAATGGAGAATTCACTTCCATCAATAGGTTTTAAGAATATTGGCCCCAGTTAGATGTCGCTATGAAAGCGGGTTGCAGGACGCATGAAGTACTAACCCTGATTATATATCAATAACAAGCTATGGTTTGAATGATAGATGAATGGATGCAATGGATGTGATCGCAACAAGTCTAAAAGACAATGGAGCCATATACTTTACGAAAGGTGCCTGTTTACCAGGTTTTCACCATCATACCTACCCAAGGCACCACTGGAGTGGTTTTCACTATTTGGATGCATGATTTTTCTTTACTATTTTCTTGATTTTTTTTTGTATTTCTGTATTTTGTTCAGGACTATTTTCTGAATGTTTTTGGTATTTTTTGCTTTTGGAGGAGCCTGATGCTCTGCACAAGTTATGTATGGAATCTTTTTAGATGCATACTATTGATTGGGTCTGCCAATGGTTCTCCTTCTAAATTTGCTAACTGATATGCCCCAGACCCAAAGACAATAGTGAAGACATATGGGCCCAGCCAATTTGATTCAAACTTCCCCTGATGTTCTATGTTCGGTTGGTTGCGAGGATTCTCCCTAAGAATAAGATCTCCTACCTCAAATGTGTGAGGTTTGACTTGATGATTGTAGCTTATGCTCATGCATTGTTGATAGGATTTTAGGTGGTTGTATGCAGCTTGTCGCCTTTCATCAAGCAGTTCCAAGTCCTAAAGACATGAGACTCGGTATGCTTCATTATCTATTAGATTGTGCAAGGAGACCTGTAGAGATGGTATTTCAACCTCAATAGGCAAGATGGAATCTTCTCCATAAACCAATGAGTAGGGGGTTGCGCATGTAGGGTTTCAAATGCTAGTTCGATATGCCCATAGTATTGGATTCAATCGAATGTGCTAGTCATGACCAACATCATTGACTGTATTTTTGAGGATCCCCGATATGTTCTTATTGGAAGCTTCAGCTTGACCATTGCCTTGTGGATAATATGGGGTGGAAAAGTGATGTTGGATATGAAACTTTTCATAGAGCTCATGAACATCTTGATTTTTGAAGGGGAGTTCATTATAAGTGATGATGGACATTGGTACACCATACCGACAGATGATGTAATTAAGGATGAATGAGGCGATCTGCTTGCTGGTGAATTGGGTAAGTGGAATGAATTCAATCCACTTTGTGAAGTATTATGTGGTGGTAATGATAAATTTATAACCGTGGGATGAAGATGGATGGATTTTACCCACAAGGTCAAGTCCCCATTGACAAATGGGCCATGGTATTGTGATTGATTGTAATTCATGTGTTGGGGCATGTATCAACTCTCTGTGAACTTGACACTTTTTTCACTTTCTGACAAAGTAATAGGAGTCTTTTTCCATGGAGGGCCAATAGTATCTTGCTCGCATGATTTTCTTTGTTAGTGAAGGACTGCTTGAGTGAGCCTCATAAATTCCTTCATGTACCTCTTCTGAGGCTTTTGTTATCTCATCTTGTTCCAAACATCGAAGGAGAGTACCATCAAGACTTCACCTATATAGGGTTTTGACAATGATGGCATATCGAGTGGTTTGGCAGATAAAGGTTTTTCGTTGGTTGTTTGATTGGTTAGGAGGAAGTGTGTGGTCACATAGGTAAGTGAAAAAATCATCGTACCATGGGGAGTCGGAACCGACAAGGTGACATATCATTTTATTTTTAGGGATATCATAAGCGGGGATCCAAAGCTGTTCTACCAAGAACTCATAGCATGTCGAATTTTGTGGAAGATCCAGGAGAGATGCAATTGTAGCCATTGCATCGGCAACTCGATTATGATCTCTTAGTACTTGCTCAAATGTGATAATTGTGAATGATTATTTGAAACTATCCACCATCCTTTTGTACGACATGAATTTATTGTCCTTAGTTTGGTATTCATCGGTGACTTGTCAGATGACCAATTGGGAATCTCCGTATACCTATAGCTCTTTTCGATTCCACTGTATAGCCAATTTGATGTTGGCATATGCACACTCCAATGATAAATTGTAGGTGATTGCAGGTATTGTCATTGATGGCAACCTTACAATCATATGATACTAGCAGGCACTGGCACCAATGGACTCTACACTAGCATACAGTTCACCGACATTGAAAAGATTGATTACCGGCACCATGGCCAACAACAATTTTGTTTAATTGTATTTTGTATTTAATTGTAAAAAAAACTATAAGACGACATGGCGGATTGTAATATGACTCATATAAGTATGAGATCTTGTAGATCATTTAAGAGATGTATGTAGGGAAGGATTATTGCAGACCTAATGTGCGAATTGTAAGGCAGATTTTGGATAAGGGTTTATGATTATTGCAGTGCTTAAACCGATACTAGACCTGGCATAGCAGACATTGATCTAAAGAAGTACATGACATTGGATTTGTATAATCCAATTTTTTAAGTCAGTGAGACTTATCTTTTCGTATGTAAGTAGTGAGCTTTAGGCAGTTGGCCTTCCTGCATGTGTAGGCCCCTATTGTAACAGTAATATTCTCTTATTGGCCAGTAAGCGAATATTGTGGGTCACAAATCCCACCGAGGTTTTTCCCACACCGGATTTCCTCGTTAAAATATTGTGTTACAATGTTTCTTTCATGTTGTGCTATTGTTCTTATTTGTTCCATTAATTTTAGTTTACCAGTACACAGTTTTGGTATGCTTTTCATATAATAAGTTCAAAAAATTCATTAACCGGTCAGATACTGATTCAACCCCCCTCTCAGTATCTTTGGGAATCCTAACAATTGGTATCAGAGCTTGGTCCTCTATTTTCAAAAGCCTAATAGCTTGAGGAAGATTCTAACACCGGTAGAGATGGAGAACTTGAGGAAGCAACTTGAATAATCTCTTGCAGACTATGATGTAGAAAAAGTGAAGAATATCAAACTTGAAGATGATCTGAAGGCTACATAGGAAATCATTCAAGGACTTTAGAAAAATCTCACTATTGCTAGGAACAAAAGAAGAGAACTTTCTGAGAAGATGCAGAGTGATGATGATGAGAAAGAAACTCTTAATGACCTTGTGAACAAGCTGAGACAAGAAAACAATAAAATGAAGAGTGAGATGCAGAATATGGCTATGAGATTTAGTAAAGACATTGAAGATAGAATGAAGAATGAAGATGACTTGGTTAGAAGACTAAATGATGCTGGAAATGAAAACACAAGACTCAGTCATGAAAATGATATGTTAAAGACAGATTTGATCCACACACAAAATGACAGAACTGAACTCATGAGATAGAAATATTTCTTGGAAAATGAGTTGGCTACTGCAAATCAACACAAGGAGAAATTCAAGAAAAGTTAAGAAGAACTTGATGACATGCTGAAGAATCCGAAACCTAATGGAGATACAAATGGCCTTGGCTTTGAAATTGGTAAAAGCTCTGGTACTGCAAACAATGATCACAACAAACCGGTAAGACAACCTAATGCTTACAAATTTAATGGGAAATGCTTTAACTATAACAAGTATGGTCATAGAGAAAATCTGTGTAGATCTAGAAATTATCAGAACACTAATACACCCACCGGTCAATGTTTTAAGTGCAATAAAGCTGGTCATAATTCAAAAAATTATAGAATGAATGTAAGATGTTACATTTGTGGAAGATTTGGACATCTATCTAATCAATGCAGAGTGCATACCAACATAGGATATGGGAAAGCTATTCAGAAAAACAGTGTAACTTGTTATGCTTGTAACAAAATTGGACATATTGCAAAATTTTATAGAAGTAAGGCATCACCAGCAAATAACAAAGGACCCAGTTTGAAAGGTAAAGAAAAGGTTGAAGAGGTAAAGCAAGAATTTTCAAAACAATGGATTAAAAAGTCTAACATGAATGTTAGTGAAGCTATTCCTTCACTGGTAGAATAGAGTATCACTCCACTGACAGGAGATTCTTCATCTAACTGAGAAATAATCCTTTGGGGGTATGGCAACAAATTGAAAACATGTTAATTGACCCTCGGTTGATGGTGAGAAGTTGGATTACTTCTTTACCGACAGATGAGTTAAGTTTTGGCTTAATTGACAGACATTAAATATGGTAGTTGAAAGAAATAACATTATAAAGCAAGTGTTTTGGCTCCTTTTTCATTCATCGAGCATTCAAATATCTGAGAGAGTGAAAATCCCGAGCAAAGGCATCCATAGTGAAAAGTGAAGCAATTCATCCTAAAGGTAGATTAAGGTATTTATAACTATGGCTTCTTCATTTGCACCTGAATTTATTGCAAACCCTACTGTAATTGAAGTTATCAAGAATCCTAGACCTGTATTCAAACTTATTCCCAAAATTGCAAAGAAAGATGATACCCTAGGAGCATTTTTGCAAATACCTAAGGGAGTAGTTTATGCAGAGGATCCTAGAATGTATATAAATTGTCATATTGAGGAACTAGGAGATGATGAAATTAAGAACATGTATAGAACTTGTTGTTCTCAAATTCTGATTCCCTTCTTATCTCCTGTGATGAAAAAGAATTAACTATGTATGTGAATAGAGAAATCAAGGAATAGGAACCTTAGACCAACATATGACAAGGATTTAATAACCTTCTACACTTTCCAAAGTTCAGGTGGGCATACCTCATGTGAATGCTTTCACACTTTTAAACAAAATCCACAGTAACCATTATCCAAAAACCAGTGGATCTTATAGCCTTAAACAAGAAACTAAAAAAATATAGGAAAACATAGGCTCATTTTCAGTGTTGATCTTCAAGAGATTTAGAAAACAAAAGATTAACAGATACCAGTGCCTTATCCAAGCCACAGAGTCATCTATGTTTAAACAAGAACATCAGAATCAAACATATCCATGCATCTCAAATGGTTTGGCTTCTACCAATTCCATACATGTCTGATATGTATGAGAATCCTCCCTTATTATACTAAATAGTGTTCATCAAATTCAAAGTTCCCAACAAATAACCTACTGATAAAGATATTTCTCGCATATTTAATTCCCCTCTTGAAGAAGAAAGCTAAGAAACATATTTATAAAAATTGCATTGCAATCCCTGTTTGATTGAAATAACCCTAAGTTACCCAAATGAAACCAGTAAAATATTTGAAGGCATACTAGAAGACAACACAAATTTAAGGCTCAAATTTTAATGGTCTATATATTTATATTAAATCTAGGAAATCTTACAAAAACTCAAATAACTTTTTGTGAAACACTAGAAAAACACAGATAAATTTCTGCAGAGTTTCTCTACTGATTCTTGTGATCCCTCCTTTATTGTCATGGTATCCATTTATAATAACATGGATGCATACAAGCTTCAGACACTTTTCAAAAACATTTGATATAAACTGAATTACTCTCCAAGAAATGGTTACAAGTCCTTTTCAACATCCACAGCCTCTTGTGACTACTTTGGAGCATCTTCTTTCTGTTCCACATAACTATCCTTCCACTGCTGAAAAAAATCATCACTTGGCCAAGCGAAGTTAACAACCTTCTATTTCATGTCTTCTAACCTTTCCCAAGTGACCCTTAAATGTCCAATTTCTGTTTCTATGAAACCATAATGAGATTTCACCTTTTCAATTTCTTCAATTGTTTGAACAAATAGGGAGGTGTCATCAGTTTTGAAAATTTGATTGATCCTTAGGGACAAATTGTGGTCCACCTCTTTCAAACAGGTCTTCTCTTCTTTCAACTGAATTGGACCAATAAAACCTCCTGGAAACAATTCAAATTGATGATCCGAATATTCTTTTCTATAAAGCTGGGCTTTCCTTTTTATACCTGCCCTTTCCTCTGAGAGAATATTCATCTCTTTTATAAACTCACTGGTGGATCTTAGAAGGTCATTCTCCTCTGCATCTGGATGGGATGAGAACATGAGCTCCAATTCTTTACCTTTGGGCATCCACTTATTAAGGATTGGTTCCAAAGTGGCCTCATCTTCTCTGAATTTGATCATAACATCCAAAATCCTTTTCATATTTATGTATACAATGGGGGCCTTGATTGAGTCAACAAACTTCAAGACTGTGGCTTTCACCTTCTCTTCATATTTGTTTGCAAACAAGGCTTTAGCTTGTTTCAACCTTTCCAACTCATGTTGGACACTTTCAGGTGATTGGGAACCAGAAGGCATAGGAGAAGGGGGGTATTCTACAATGGGACTAGTAGGAGGGGGTCTTGCAGGATAGGAGGCTATCATGAGTGTAGAGGATTCACCTGGATGGTGTTGATTTGCCAACTGACTCTGGAGTCTAGTAATGATGTTATCCCTGTTGGCTATTCCTTCTTTAGCCTCATTGTAGGCCTTTAAGATAGTCTCAAACTTCAATTGGAGATTAGCTCTTTCTTGTGCCTCTCTCCCTGCTACTGCCACATTGAACTTTGTAGTTTCCAAAACAATGCTTGCAGCTTCCACTACCCCTATATCTTGGACTCTCTTAACAATCATGCCTCGTAGGAGGCTAGAATCTGATGCATCTTTCCTTCTTTTGTTCTCATCCTTCTTTAAAGACCACATGACAAGAGCAGCATTATCCTTGTTGAATGCCACTCCTTCCATAGGCTTTGTTTCCTTCCTTACTACATCAAGCACTAGAGCATCAGCTATATCCCATTCAGGGAGAATCAACAGACTAGCCTTTGCTACCATTTCTCTTCCTTTCTCGGGGGTGATAGTTTTAAATTCTTCCATCATTTCTTGCTTTATCTCTTCCTCCACCTAAGTTGTATCTCTGAGAGGCTATTCACTCTTCCTTTGTTCACATCTGACCTTGAATTTCTCCATGTTTTGCTTCCATACAAATTGCATAAAAGCCCTTGTTGTGACAAAGTTACTGTCAGCCACAAATTCTTCACTCGCTTGCTTAATAGTAAGGTCCAATTCTTGGCCTTTTAGCTCACCATTAGTTAAATTCATTTCAGCACTAGGTGGCTCTTCAGGCATTCCCTCTTGGGTCTCCTCATAAGTATAGGCAATCTCATCGAGACTCCCTAACTGTAATAATTGTTCACCCACTGCTTGTTCATCTCCAATATGGATGGGGGACTGAGATGGAGAATATTGAGGTAGATCAGTTTCTATTTCCTTTCCCACTCTTTTTCTTTTAGGGGAATCTTGAATGTCAATGACATCTTCAATTTTCCTTTTCCCTTTTGAAGTGGAAGGCTCACCTATCATTGGCATCATCACAGTGTACTTTGACTTCTTATGCATTACATAGTCACCAGGTGGGATAGCCTTAGCAAAGGCGGGCTTGGCCAAGAGCAACTTAACCTTATCAGGATCATTTTGCATTATGGCCTCCCTTTTTTTCTTTTAAGGTCTGCATGAGGTCTTCAAAATAAAGAATCAAGAATTTGATTTTCTCCTCAAAAGGGTTGACGCTAGAAAGAGGATCATAACTACTGTCAAATTGATGGATAAAATCAAGTGCCTTCTTGTATGCAATCCACTTCTCTTTCCTTAGTTCCTACTCATCTAAGCTAATTTCATTTCTGATTAAATCTTCTGGGAACTAAAATTGGTGAGGCCTACCTCTACACACTGCTCTCCTTCTGAACATGCCATTGAAGAAGTCCTCGGGGTCTGCACATCTTGAAACTACAGTTGACAACCTATATGTCTTAAAGAATTCTTCAAAATATTTCCATCCACCCTTAGTGATTACAAAATGGTGGGCCATGGCAATAGTTGGGAAAATGGTCCCTTTACCCCTATTGGTTAGCTCTGCATCTTGCACTCCTAAAATCTGTCTCAATACTTCTGCAATCCCTATCTTTAAAGGGACTTGATAGGGCAGTAAATAGGGGGTACCTCTAAATCCATACACTCTGAAAATAGTTGACACAGAGTACAAATACATGTCTCCCCAATTGTGAACAATCTTAATGTCCTCTGCAAACTCATTAGGTCTGAGGAATTCCAAAAGAGCCTTAGGAATTCTAGGGTTTTCTCTGCATAATAGAATTCTAATTTTAGATGCAAAGCACCTATCAAACTTCAAGAAACTAGTATCTTCTCTATCCCAAGATAAGACAATGCTCCAAAGTTGAATAGGCATCTCTTCCTTATCCTTTACCTTGATCAAGTCCATTTCCTTTGCAAAGTGATCAACACCTTTGAACAGGAACATGTGCATTAACATGGAGTACCATCCAAATGGCCTATCCACGTTACCATTTTTTATCCCTACTAGCCCTTTATGAATTGCATCAGCAAGGCATGAGGCATAATCAAATGTTATTGCTAGGGAGGGGTTTATAATTTGTGCAATCATTAACATATAGTGAGTTGGCATATTTTTTTCAACATTCTCTCCAAAGATCTAACATAATGCCCAATACATACCCTTAGCCCTCAGAGTGAATAAATTGAGGGAGGATGCCTCCATTGTGCTGGGGCCTACAACTGTTAACCCCCCTATCTTAACAAAAAATTCTTTCAATGAGCCACTCCTAAGATGATCCCTCTGTGCATTGTAAACCTGGGCTAATGACTCAAAGTCAATAGGCTCCAACAAATTGGAGGCTTCACTAAGTTTAAACACTTTCCTGAATTCATCTTCATTTATTTCAATTAGGACTGATCCCTTTATATTCCTGATGCATCTTGCCACAGGGTTATAATTCTATGGAATTAGGGTCAACAGATCTACATCCATGAAAACACTTGGGACCACAAGCTTTCCTACATCCAGTTCCCATATGCTATTCAAAGGAGTTGGGGAATGTCTTTGCCCAAAACTGACTTTGAACAGTCCTAAGCCTGATATTCCTATTTCAGGGTCCCTTAACCAATTGCCTTTATCATATAGGCCATCCCCAATTTTCAGACGAGGGTTTTTTGGTACTAGCTCTTTGGCCTTGGCCCTGGCATTGGTAGACATGGTTAATTGCTCTAAAAAATCATCACAGATGTTTCTATTCTGATAATTGACTTTTCCTATCAACTCTCTTCTTGGTGCCATTTTGAACAAGCAATTATACCACTAGAAACTAGCATAGACCTCTAATGAAATAATTCACACAACAATATTTGGAAACAGACTAGAATTATCAAGAAAAGCACAAAAAACCTGATTATTCACCTAAGAGAAATTTGCTCTGCAACAAACTTCAATGAAATAATACTAACAATCAAGTTGATGCGGGCTCAAAAGGACAAGTTGGCATTGAATTTTAGAAATTAACTCCGCATGCTTCGACTTTCTTTTCAGAATTGAATTCACCTAATCGAATTCAAAACTAGCTCCAACAAATCATAACTCCTTTGAGTGTTTCCTCTATTTCGCTCTTTCGCTATTTCGCAGTGAATAAAACATTTGCAACTTTCTTTTGTGAAACAACGCTGGCTGTTGGATCACAAGAACCTACACCGCCTTCACTGCCATCTGATCTTTCTTTGTTAATGTCGGGCCACGCCTTCTTTTTGCAATTTCACGGGCTTTAACACCCATGCACTTTTCCTTTGCGAAGCCACGCTAGCCATTAGATCGTGCTCAAAAAACCCGATCTTTAACTCTAACCAGGACCTTTAACCTCACTAACTAACCGTGCCTCATCTTGATGGCTAACGATTTTCGTCATTTCACAAAGGTTAAGCCGCAAGCATCTTTAGGCCACAAAACAATGAGAACTATTGGATTGACCATGAGATGAATAATTTTTAACAGGCTTCAAACCTTTTAAGTGGGCCCTTTATTCAAAAATCATTTACTCTATTTATTCACCGGTTAACAAATGCCACATGGCAATTGGCAATTAGCTCTGGAAACTCCTCTGGGTTCCACCCTGAATCCACCACGTGTTCTCTTTATTATTCCCACATAACTGTTGGTTACACCTAGGCAGTCCCTCAACTACCCTTCAGAGCCACATGGCATTCGAGACATCACTATCAAGCTCTATGAAATGCAGCAGCTATCATGCCACGTCATGCCTTTGTGTGATTTCCACTTGTCTTTCACAATTTCGTGAACATTGATCTTCATTTGGCTTGCAGCCATGAAACCACGAGGATTGTTGGATCAAAACAGATATGATCGGCTTCTAACTTCGTGCCCTGCCTATCTTTTGGGCCCCACCGGCTTTTTCGCTATTTCGCAATGACTAACTTACTAGCATCTTACCTTCGCGAATCCACACAAGCCGTCAGATCTTAGGAACTTGCTCGTTGTTTACTCTTTATGTGGCAACCTTGTCGGGGCCCACTATGGACTGCCAACTGAGCACCCCGTCACTGCTTTGTCATCACCAGCTGGATCTACCACCTTTACCACCACCTCTAGCAGGACCTGCCACCTCTTCACTACTTTGCGAAAGGTAGAACCTGCGCATCTCCCGACCGCGAATCAATGCGAGTCATCGATCCTTTTCCAACCCGATCACTCTTTAACCAAGGAAGACTGCTTGTCTCTGGGAGCTTCCACGCGTTTTCGTTGCTTCGCAGAACATAAACCCCGTGCATCTCTGGTTAGTGAATCAACGCGAGCCGTTGGTTCACAATCAAGATGCAACTCTTTTATCCGATTGTCAGTCCATCTAGTCGGGCCCACCTATACCTTTTGCTACTTCACGATCAGTAACTCACAGGCATCTTAGCTCAACAAAACCATGTGCACCTTTAGATCAAAAGGAACCTGCTCACCTTTTAGGAGCCTGATTAAAAAATTAAAACTTTAGGAAAGACATAAAAGGATAATGCACTAATAAACACGCCTAGGAAAAATTAAAGAAGGGGGGGACACTTTTCACGACCAATAGACCCTCCTTTAAGTGAATAAAGTAACATGGAAATAGAAATATAAGGGTTTTTCTCAGACACGGGAGCGATTTAAGACTTAAACCCTAAACCCTTATATTTCCAAAGCAATGAAATAACAAGGCCATACTAGACTCAAAATTTTCATAGACTTAGGTAATTATGTGAAAAGGATACCCATTTTTTAAACGATGATAACAACGACTCTGACTGGGGATGGTTGATCACAAGATTAACACAAGAACCCAGAAAACTCTAGAGAAACAGACCAAAAACAAGCCCAAAAAATAACAACTAAAGCAAACCTAAATATATACAAACAAGGACCTATTGTGCATGGACTTCAAGAGAAATAATGTTTCAGGAATTTTCTATGCACTGGAAATTCCTGTACTTCATCACTCATATTCTTCAAAAAATATGAGTCATTTCCAATCAAATCACAAACCATAGAGGGGCCAATCCACAATGACTCAAATTTTGTATGCTTTCCCTTGTCTTGTCCTTTTCGATTCCATGGAAGAACAACATCCCCAATCTAGAATTTTCTCAGCAATGTTCTTTTGTCAAAAAGATATTTGGACTACAATTGGATCTTTAAATTTCTCTTATGAGCTAGAGTTCTGATTTCTTCCACCTCCACTATCTGAATCATTTGGTCCTCCATAGGTTCAGACAACTCCATGTCTTCATCTTGCAGGAACTTGTATACTGGAAGAAGATTATTTACTAGCACTCTGGCTTGTGTACCATAAACCAATTCAAAAGGTGAAACTCCAATAGCCTTTTTGACAGTAACTCTGTCAGCCCACAAAGCCAATTTCAACTTTTGATCCCAAGACCTCTTGTTTTCTTCCAGGATTTTCTTGATAATGTTCAAGAGGCTTTTGTTACTAGATTTAGCTTGTCCATCTCCTTGAGGATGATAAGGTGAAGAGTAAGACATGATTATTCCATGACTAGTGCAAAATTCAACAAACTCTTCTGACCTGAAGCTCATGGCATTATCCATTACTAATTTTTTAGGGACTCCAAATCTAGTTATAACATTATCCATTAGGAAATCAATGACAATTTTACTTGTAGCTCTTCTGGTGGGAATAGCTTCAATCCATTTGGTAAAATAATCAGTCACTACTATGATCCACCTGTTACCTCTTCTTGATCTCTCAATAATTTCTCCAATAAAATCAATGCCCCATTGGACAAAAGGGGCTTCCACTGTGACCGGATTTAGGGGTAAAGCTCCTTCATACTTCAATTTTCATGAAAACTTTTGACATGGGTCACATTTCCTGACATGTTCATGGGCATCTTTTAAATAAAGTAGGCCAGTAATACCCAGCTCAGACTATCTTGCCAGTAGTTGTCTTGGCAGAGTAATGACCTCCACACACTCCATCATGCATTTCAATCAGCACCTTCTTAGCCTGGGATTCATCCAAACACATTAGTAGTTCCCTGTCTCTATTTCTCCAAAATAGATCACCTTGAATGAGAACATATTTTTGTGGCTTGAGTTTTAATGTTCTTTTCTAATTGCGGGTCATCCCTTCTGACAATGTTGCATCTCTTAAGAAATGGACTATCTCCGAATACCAGGGTTACCTTTCAATACTGGTGACCAGGGTGTTAGCAACTTCAACATTATTTACTTCTACATTAAGAAGATTTGATTCATTCATGAGCTTTGCAAGGCCTAAGCCTCTTACCAATTTAGTAATCTTTATCTCTAAATCAAATTCTTGAATTATGTTTATCCATCTGCACCTTTTACTTGTGACCTCAAATTGGGATAAAATGTCTTTGACTACAACATGTGGAACATAAGCAACTATTTGTGCATTTACTAGATATGGCCTAAAAGCTTTGACAGCCTTGACCAAAGCATATGCTTGCTTTCCCATGATTTCATACTTTAACTCTGCAGCCTGCAAAGATTTACTATAGAAAGCTATGGGATGCTCATACCCTTCATTATCCTTTTGTAAAAGCACAACAGCCACTATGTGATATGATGTGAAAGAGAACAAAGAGAAAGGCTTACTATAATCAAGGGATTTCAATACCGGTGCTTCCTAAATGGACTTTTTTATCTCATCAAAAGCCTTTGAAGCTTCTTGATCCCAGCAAAACTTGGTATCCTTCTTGAGCAGTCTAACAATGGGCTTGACAATTTCTACAAAATTTGCAATAAACCTTCTTACAAAATTCACTCTACCTAAGAAGGACTGAATACCTTTTACACTTGTGGGCTCAGATACATTTTCTATGGCTTCAATTCTTTCAGGATCTAAGCTAACTCCTTCTTTGGAGACAATATGCCCTAGCAGCTTCCCTTCAGTAACAACAAAATGACACTTCTTAGGATTCAAAGATACTCCGAATTCCAAAGCCTTATTGAAAACCTTTTCTAAATGCCCATAGTGGTCATTTGCCTTCTTGGAGAAACATGTTAGATCATCTTGGTATACTACCATGATGATATTTATAAATTCTTTGAATGCTACATCCATTGCCCTCTGAAAGGTAGCTCCTACATTTTTTAAACCAAAAGGCATTCTGACATAAACATAAGTTCCCCAAGGGGTGGTGAAAGCGGTTTTGAATTGTTCTAATTCTTTCACTAGTACCTGGTTGTATCCCAAGAATCCATCCATCATAGATAGTAAATCACAACTAGTCACCCTTTGCAACATAGCTTCCATATTCGGAGATGAATAATTATCTTTTAGGGAAGCAATATTCAAATTTATGAAGTCGACACAGAGCCTTATGTCTCCATTTTTCTTTCTAACCAGGACCAAATTGGAGACCCATGAAGAATGCCTTATAGGCTTAATGATCCCCCCATCTCTCAGCTTGGTCAATTCTTGTTGCATCTTAGTTTCCAACAGGGGATTAATAGGTCTCTTCTTTTGTCTGAAAGGCTTAGCATCTAGAAGCAAAGGAACTTCATGCTGAAACAGATCTTTGTATACGCCTTTAGGTCTTCATAAGACCAAGCAAAAACATGCTTGTACTTCTTTAATAAATTAATCAAATTAATCCTGACATGAGGAGGCAAGTTCTTTCCAATATAAACCAACTTAGGGGATGATGCAGTCCCTAAGTTTACCTCTAGTTCTTCTAACTTAGTGGTTGACTGCTGGTGCAGATGACTATCATTTAACTAAACATACCTTCAAGCTCTACTAACCCCTTAGGTATCTCATTTGTTTCTAGCTAGACCAAGTCATTCCCAAATATTGTTTCTCTGTTATCAACCACTTCTACCAATGCATTGCAATCAATTTTCTTTCTGTCATAATCATCTATGCATTGTATAAACCTAAGGATGTCTTCATCATCCTCAAACACTTGCCAGTTATAAACATTGTCAGGGATAGCGGGCCTAGCTTTTATCTTTATTGTGGATACACCTGTTAGTGTTACATCATCATTCTTCAATGCAACATTTGCTAAAAAATCCACCATGATATTCTTGGACCTTTCTATCCAATTGATAGAGAATGCACTAAAATATTCGATTACATCCCACACTACATGCTTATATCATTTCAGTCTCTCATTCTTAGATGCATATTTATCCCTAACTTGAGAAACAACCAGCTCCGAATCTCCCAACACTCTTAACATTTGTATCCCATTCCTTTTTGCCACTTCAAGCCCCAATAACAAGGCTTCATATTCTGCAGTATTGTTGGTACATTGAAAAGCTAACAAAAATGGATGTTTGAAAGTAATACCTAAAGGGGACACAAAGAGAACTCCTACACCAGATCCTTCTTTAGAACAAGCTCCATCAAAGTACATGTGCCACAAAGCATGTTGCTGAGACTTCAATTCAGTCATAATACTGTCAGTATTCTTCAATGGAGGTAGAATTGGTTGTAGTTTAAAGTTATCAAGATCCACTTCAATCATACAATTTAGCATACTAGGGTCTACCTTTTCAATTACCCTAGGGGCATGTGGCTCTCTATACAACTTTACTTGATTTCCATTAATGGGGATGGTAGCATATGATAAATCCAACTAAACATTTCCACCCACTGCTTTGGCCCACTACCTAGATAACAACATGCCATAATGGGGTTTTGTGTCAGTTACAATGACATCCATTTTATATGTTGCCTCGAGGAAAGCTACTATTTTAACTTCAACATCTTTCATTGTACCTATCACAGGCACTTCTCTGTTATCCATAGCATAGCATTTCCCATACACTGTGTTCACTGATAATCCTAGTTCTTTCATAACACCATAAGGTATTATATTTGCAGCTGCACCAGAATCTATCATGCAATTCTTTATCAACTGGTTATTCACTAATAGAGTAACATAAAAAGGATCTACTTGTGAGGGTTCTTGAGTAATAGTTGTTCCTACATACACCTCTGGAGTTTGCAGTTCCTGACCCTTTTCATTCTTATTAGAACTGGAAGGTGAAGCTATATCACTGTCAGACAATTGAGAAAATAAAGATAAAGCAACGTCTCTGTGTTCTTTTATTTTTAACAACTCTATTCTTTTATTTTTAACAACTCTATTAATGGGACAGTGACCTTCATCTGAGTAAGAGCTTGAGTCATATCAAATGTGGAGTTAGTACTCAACTCAGTATTAGCTTTATCTCTTTCTACCTTAGGCTGACCTGCCTTCTTTGTTGTGGCAGCTCCTTGTGTATCATTAGTAGTTTTATTATCTATATCCTTGGGTACTTCTTTGACTTGATCTTTCTTTTCTTGACCAACTTGAGGCAAGGTAGCATTACTTGTTGCTTTCTTCTAGGATACCTCTTTTATAAACATTGAACCAAGTTCACCTTGATAACTATCCCTTTTGGTACTCCTCATATTATAGTTGTGTTTGGCTTTGGCTATAGCAGCCTTAGTGATATTTTTCACTTCTTCCTCACTAGGCCTTCTAAGATGAACTTATTCATCCTCAATGGTTACCACATTCAAAGTAGGATTCCAATCAAGTGTTAGTTGTCCTTGAAAAGACCTTTTACTATTTGACACATCGTACTTACTAAATTCACTCTGTAAGGAGGACTCCTCATCACTTTCTATAATAGTTTCAAACATGTTTATATCAGGCTCATCCTCTTGTCTCATGGATTCTTCAAGGGCTTGAGCTACTGCACATTGATGAGGAGAGTGTGGTCCATCACAAGCCATGTACCAAGGAGTATTTTCTACATTATGAACATTTTTTCCCTTCAAGGGATCAGGGGTATCTTGGCTCTAAAAATTCTAAAGCTTCTCATTCTGAGGCTTACCATCCTTCCAATTAGTGTTGTACGACATATCATGCAATCTAGGAGGTCTATCTTGCCAATTGTAATGAGGCTTATCATTTTTGTTCACCTTGGCAGTGAGATCCTTCATGGCTGTCACCAACTTTTCTATTTTATCTTCTTCCTTAGCAACTTTGTTTGGTTGTTGTTTTGTTTCCTACCATAGCCTACCATTAGTTCTTCTTCCTAATTTTCCAAACGTCTTTTTGTTGCTCTCCACATTGATAGCAATTATGAATGAATCTCTTAGGCTATGTGGATTCTTATCCCTTAAAATATAACCCATTTTGGAATTAAATGCATTGTAATAAGTGTTCAGGCACATGTTATCATCTAATCTCATCACCTGATACAACCTATGCATTGCCTTCTGAAATCTAGTAGTGAAATCTGTGACCATTTCATTATTAGATTTTCTAATATTATTTAATTCATTGAGCATGAAGCTCACATTTGTTTTGTCACCATATTGTTCTTGAAAGCAATTCTTAAAATCCTCCCAAGACCCAATGCTATCAATAGAGAGACCCCTATACCAATCTCTTGCATCATCTATTAGGGACTGGACAAATAATTTCATTATGACATCTTCATCTACTATCTCATAATCATTTATCAAATCACCAAAATATTTTAAATGCTCCTCTGCACTAATTGCATTATTTCTAGCAAATTTATGGAATCTATCTCTTAACTCAGTAGGAACATGGTTGGGATATCCTGGGATTCCATCAAAAAATAAATTTCAATACTGTTCTAAGCTGATAGGTCTCCTTTGGAAAGGGTTAACAATATTATTATTACCCATGTTCATTCTCACATTGGGGATTTGAGTTTGAGAGATTTGGTTATTCCGATTAATTACAAGGGCTTGACTAGCTATTGTTGTATTGACAGGCAAAGTGGGCTGAATTTTAGAAGTGGGGAGGGAAACTTGCTGAGGAACAGGCTTATTGAGATCTTCTGATGGGAAGATGATAGGGGGAGCTTTTAGATAACCAAATTTTCTTTTAACTTCTTGGTTAGCTGCCTCTAACTCAGCATTCTCTAGCTCCATTTGTAGATCTTATTTCTCTTTCCTCATTCTTTCCATTTCTCTTGCATGTGCTAATAATCTTTGAGAAATTTCCACTATAGCCTTAGATCCAGACCCATCTTCCATGCACTTCTACTTTCCTTTATCAATATTATTCTTAGCAGGTTGTGGGTCGCTAGGAACTTCTCTACTTGGTTGGATTACTGACCTATATGCTAGCTTGGTTTTAGGAACTAGAATTTCTCTGATCACAGGACCTTCATCGTCACTCTTTTCCTTTTCTTGGGCCAACAATTCAAGATCAGCAATCTATCTAAGAAGCCTATCTCTCTCCATCAGTTTTGCCTTGACTTCTTTCTCCCTATTTGCTTCCTTTTGGGCTCTTAAGGAGATTAAGTGATGAACCTTTCTATTTAGGTCCTCTATTTCTTGGGATACTTTATCTTCAATCAGTGAAAATCTCCTTAGAGTCAGATATGTTAACTTGGTCTATATCAATTAAGCTAATGTTTCCATCAACTGTTCTAGGCACATAATGTCTAACTACATTCGTAATGTCTAACTACATTCGAACTACTTTTGTCTGTCCCGAAAAAACTAGCATGAGATATATCTTGATTTAAAACATGAACATCATCTACATTTCCAAATAATCCAGAGTGGAAACCTAAAACATCATGTTCAAATTCTCAGGAAGAAGAATTAGACTTTGCATAAATAGGTCTATCAGATACCTTACCAGTATTGTTGTTTTTCTACACCTAGGCAATGTTTGATGGCTCATGTAGTACTGATCTTTTCTGACCTCTTCATGACTGTTCAGGTAATCCCTCCTGCAACATCTCACGAGGATGCTTTTTCATGAAGGACCTAGTGTTTTGTCCTCCTTGCATTGTGCTCGTTTCCTTTTCAGAATCTTCTTATTTCAAAAGGACTGGTTAATAATAATAGAGTCACCACCCACAAAACTATGGGAAATATGAAAACAAGCTTGAACAAAATATTGCAAATCTTCAGACCAAAATCACATATCATATATCGTGAAAATTTCTAAATAAAGATATCCAGACAACACTGATATTTTATTGAAGCATTGATCTATAACACAGACACACCATGATCATTCCAAACTAATCCAAGCACCAATCTACACCTAGGTTCACACTGTGACTCTCCCCAGCAGAGTCGCCACTTTTGTTGTTCTCAAATTCTGATTCCCTTCTTATCTCTTGTGATGAAAAAGAATTAATTGTGTATGTGAATAGAGAAATCAAGGAACAAGAACCTTAGACCAACATATGACAAGGTTTTAATAACCTTCTACACTTCAAACTTTTCCAAAGTTCAGGCGGGTATACCTCATGTGAATACTTTCACACTTTTAAACAAAATCCATAGTAACCATTGTCCAAAAACCAGTGGATCTTATAGCCTTAAACAAGAAACTAAAAAAATATAGGAAAACTTAGGCTCATTTTCAGTGTTGATCTTCAAGAGATTTAGAAAAGAAAAGACTAATAGATACCAGTGCCTTATCCAGGCCACAAAGTCATCTATGTTTAAACAAGAACTTCAGAATCAAACATATCCATGCATCTCAAACGCTTTGGCTTCTACCAATTCCATACATGCCTGACATGTATGAGAATCCTCCCTTATTATACTAAACAATGTTCATCAAATTCAAAGTTCCCAACAAATAACCTACTGATAAAGATATTTCTCATGTATTTAATTCCCCTCCTGAAGAAGAAAGCTAAGAAACATATTTATAAAAATTGCATTGCAATCCCTATTCGATTGAAATAACCCTAAGTTGCCCAAATGAAACCAGTAAAATATTTGAAGGCATACTAGAAGACAACACAAATTTAAGTCTCAAAGTTTAATGGTCTGTATATTTATTATCAATATGGGAAATCTTACAAAAACTCAGATAACTTTCTATGAAACACTAGAAAAACGCAAATAAATTTCTGTAGAGTTTCTCTACTAATTCTTGTGATCCCTCCTTTATTGTCATGGTATCCATTTATAATAACATGGATGCATACAAGCTTCGGACACTTTTCAAAAAGGTTTGATATAAACCGAATTACTCTCCAAGAAATGGCTACAAGTCCTTTTCAACATCCACAGCCTCTTGTGACTGCACCGGAGCATCTTCTTTCTATTCCACATAACTGTCCTTCCACTGCTAAAAAACATCATCACTTGGCCAAGCGAAGTTAACAACCTTCTATTTCTTGTCTTCTAACCTTTTCCAAGTGACCCTTAAATGTCCAATTTCTGTTTCTATGAAACCGTAATGAGATTTCACCTTTTCAATTTCTTCAATTGTTTGGACAAATAGGGAGGTGTCATCAGTTTTGATAATTTGATTGATCCTTAGGGACAAATTGTGGTCCACCTCTCTCCACTAGGTCTTCTCTTCTTTTAGCTGAATTGGACCAATAAAAGCTCCTGGAAACAATTCAAATTTATGATCCGAATATTCTTTTCTATAAAGCTGGGCTTTCCTTTATATACCGACCATTTCCTCTGAGAGAATATTCATCTCTTTTATAAACTCACTGGTGGATCTTAGAAGTTCGTTCTCCTCTGCATCTGGATGGGATGAGCACATGAGCTCCAATTATTTACCTCTGGGCATCCACTTATTAAGCATTGGTTCCAAAGTGGCCTCATCTTCTCTGAATTTGATCATAACATCCAAAATCCTTTTCATATTTATGTATACAATGGGGGCCTTGATTGAGTCAGCAAACTTCAAGACAGTGGCTTTCACCTTCTCTTCATATTTGTTTGCAAACAAGGCTTCAGCTTGTTTCAACCTTTCCAACTCATGTTGCACACTTTTAGGTGATTGGGAACTAGAAGGCATAGGAGAAGGGGGGTATTCTACAATGGGATGAGTAGGAGGGGGTCTTGCTAGAGAGGAGGCTATCATGAGTGTAAAGGATTCACCTGGATGGTGCTGACTTGCCAACTGACTCTGGAGTCTAGTAATGATGTTATCCCTGTTGGCTATTCCTTCTTTAGCCTCATTGTAGGCCTTTAAGATAGTCTCCAACTTCGATTGGAGATTAGCTCTTTTCTTGTGCCTCTCTCTCTGCTATTGCCTCATTGAACTTTGTAGTTTCCAAAACAGTGCTTGCAGTTTCCACTACCGTTGTATCTTGGACTCTCTTAACAATCATGTCTCCTAGGAGGCTAGAATCTGATGCATCTTTCCTTCTTTTGTTCTCATCCTTCTTTAAAGACCACATCACAAGAGCAGCATTATCCTTGCTGAATGTCACTCCTTCCATAGGCTTTGTTTCCTTCCTTACTGCATCAAGCACTAGATCATCATCTATATCCCATTTAGGGAGAATAACCACACTAGCCTTTGCTACCATTTCTCTTCCTTTCTCGAGGGTGATAGTTTTAAATTCTTCCATCATTTCTTGCTTTATCTCTTCCTCCACTGAGTTGTATCTCTAAGAGGTTGTTCACTCCTCCTCTGTTCACATCTGACCTTGAATTTCTCCATGTTTTGCTTCCATACAAATTGCTTAAAAGCCCCTATTGTGACAAAGTTACTATCAACCAAGAATTCTTCACTGGCTTTCTTAAAAATAAGGTCCAATTCTTGGCCTTTTAGGTCACAATTAGTCAAATTCATTTCAGCACTGGGTGGCTCTTCAGGGATTCCCTCTTGGGTCTCCTCATAAGTATAGGCAATCTCATTGAGATTCCCTAACTGTAATAATTGTTCAGCCACTGCTTGTTCATCTCCAATGTGGATGGGGGACTAAGATGGAGAATATTGAGGTAAATCAGTTTCTATTTCCTTTCCCACTCTTTGTCTTTTAGGGGAATCTTGAATGTCAATGACATCTTCAATTTTCCTTTTGCCTTTTGAAGTGGAAGGCTCACCTATCACTGGCATCATCATAGTGTACTTTGACTTCTTATGCATTACATAGTCACTAGGTGGGATAGCCTTAGTGAAGGCAGGCTTGGCCAAGACCAACTTAACCTTATCAGGATCATTTTGCATTATAGCCTCCCTTTTTTCTTTTAAGGTCTGCATGAGGTCTTCAAAATAGAGAATCATGAATTTGATTTTCTCCTCAAAAGGGCTGAAGCTAGAAAGAGGATCATAGCTACTGTCAAATTGATGGATAAAATCAAGTGCCTTCTTGTATGCAATCCACTTCTCTTTCCTTAGTTCCTGCTCATCTAGGCTAAATTCATTTCTGATTAAATCTTCTGGGAACTGAAATTGGTGAGGCCTACCTCTACACACTACTCTCCTTTTGAACATGCCATTGAAGAAGTCCTCAGGGTCTGCACAACTTGAAACTATAGTTGACAGCCTATATGGCTTAAATAATTCTTCAAAATATTTCCATCCACCCTTAGTGATTACAAAATGGTGGGCCATGGTAATAGTTGGGAAAATGGTCCCTTTACCCCTATTTGTTAGCTCTACCTCTTGGACTCCTCCAATCTATCTCAATACTTTTGTGATCCCTATCTTTAATGGGACCTAATAGGGTAGTAAATAGGGGGTACATCTAAATCCATACACGCTGAAAACAGTTGACACAGGGTACAAATACATGTCTCGCCAATTGTGAACAATTTTAATGTCCTCTTTAAACTCATTAGGTCTGAGGAATTCCAAAAGAGCCTTAGGAATTCTAGGGTTTTCCCTGCATAAAAGAATTCTAATTTTAGATGCAAAGCACCTATCAAACTTCAAGAAACTAGCATCTTCTCTATCCCAAGATAAGATAGTGCTGCAAAGTTGAACATGAATCTATTCCTTATCCTTTACCTTGATCAAGTCCATTTCCTTTGCAGAGTAATTAGCACCTTTGAACAAGAACATGTGCATTAACATGGAGTACCATCCAAACAGCCTATCCACGTTACCATTTTTCATCCCTACTAGCCCTTTATGAATTGCATCAGCAAGGTATGAGGCATAATCAAATGTTATTGCTAAAGAGGGGTTTAGAATTTGTGGAATCATTAACATATAGTGGGTTACCATATTCCTTTTAGCATCCTCTCCTAAGATCTGACATAATGCCCAATACATACCCTTAGCCCTCAGAGTGAATAAATTGAGGGAGAATGGCTCCATAGTGTTGGGGCCTACAACTGTTAACCCCCCTATCTTAACAAAAAATTCTTTCAATGGGCCACTCCTAAGATGATCCCTCTGTGCATTGTAAACCTGGGCTAATGACTCAAAGTCAATAGGCTCCAACAAATTGGTGGCTTCACTGAGTTTAAACACTTTCCTGAATTCATCTTCATTTATTTCAATCAGGACTGATCCCTTTATATTCCTGATGCATCTTGCCATAGGGTCATAATTCTGTGCAATTAGGGTCAACAAATCTACATCAATGAAAACACCTGGGACCACAAGCTTTCCTACATCCAGTTCCCATATGCTATTCAAGGGAGCTGGGGAATGTCTTTGCCCAAAACCAACTTTGAACAGTCCTAAGCCTGATATTGCTATTTCAGGGTCCCTTAACCAATTGTCTTTATCATATAGGCCATCCCCAATTTTCAGACGAGGGTTTTTTGGTACTAGCTCTTTGGCCTTGGCCCCGACATTGGTAGACATGGTTAATTGCTCTAAAAAATCATCATAGATGTTTATGTCCTGATAATTGACTTTTCCTATCAGCTCTCTTCTTGGTGCCATTCTGAACAAGCAACTATACCACTAGAAACTAGCACAGACCTCTAATGAAATAATTCACACAACAATATTTGGAAACAGACTAGAATTATTAAGAAATGCACAAAAAACTTGATTATTCGCCTGAAGAGAAACGCCCCGCACCAATTTTCTCTGCAACAAACTTCGATGAAACAATACTAACAATCAAGTTGATGTGGGCTCAAAAGGACAAGTTGGCATTGAATTTTAGAAATTAACTCTGCATGCTTTGACTTTCTTTTCAAAATTGAATTCACCAAATCGAATTCAAAACTAGCTCCAATGGGTCATAACTCCTCTGATTCTTTCCTCTGTTTCTCTCTTTCGCTATTTCGCAGTGTGTAAAACCTTTGCATCTTTCTTTCATGAAAAAACGTTGGTCGTTGGATCACAAGAACCTACACCGCCTTTACCACCATCTGATCTTTCTTTGTTAATGTCGGGCCCCACCTTCTTTTCATGACTTCGCAGGCTTTAACACTCATGCACTTTTCCTTCGTGAAGCTCTGCTAGCCGTTCGGTCATGCTCAAAACACCTGGTCTTTAACTCTAACCAGGACTGTCAACCTCAGTAACTAACTGCGCCTCATCTTGATGGCTAATGGTTTTCACCATTTCGCAGAGGTTAAGCCGCAAGCATCTTCCAACCACAAAACAATGAGAACCATTGGATCGACCATGAGATGAATACTTTTTAATAGGCTTCAAACCTTTTAAGTGGGCCCTTTATTCGGAAATCATTTACTTTATTTATTCGTCAGTTAACAAATGCCACATGGCAATCGGCCATTAGCTCTGGAAACTCCTCTGGGTTCCACCCTGAATCCGCCATGTGTTCTCTTTATTATTCCCACATAACTGTCGGTTACACCTAGGTGGGCCCTCAACTACCCTTCAGAGCCATGTGGCATTCGACAGATCACTATCAAGCTCTATGAAATACAGTAGCTATCATGCCACATCATGCCTTTGTGTGATTTCCACCTGTCTTTCACCATTTCATGAACATTAATCTTCGTTTGGCTTGCAGCCATGAAACCATGAGGATCATTGAATCAAAATAGATATGATCGGCTTCTAACTTCATGCCATGCCTATCTTTTGGGCCCCACTAGCCTTTTTTCTATTTTGCAATGACTAACTTACTAGCATCTTACCTTTGTGAATCCACGCGATCCGTCAGATCTCAGGAACTTGCTTGTTGTTTACTCTTTCTATGGCAACGTTGCCCGGGTCCACTATGGACCACCAACTAAGTGCCCCATCATTGCTCTATCATCGCCAGCTAGATCTACCACCTTTACCACCACCTATAGCGGGACCCACCACCTCTTTGCTACTTCACGAAAGGTAGAACGTGCGCATCTCCCGACCTTGAATCAACGCGAGCTGTCGATCCTTTTCCAATTTGATCACTCTTTAACCAAGGAAGACTACTTGTCTCTAGGACCCGCAATGTGTTTTCGCTGCTTCGTAGAACATAAACCTGGTGCATCTCTGGCTAGCGAATCAATGCGAGCCATTGGATCACAATCAAGATGCAACTCTTTTATCTGACAGTTAGTCCATCTAGTCGGGCCCGCCTATGCCTTTCGCTACTTCGCGATCAGTAACTCACGAGCATCTTAGCTCAATGAAACCACGCGCACCTTTAGATCAAAAGGAACCTGCTCACCTTTTAGGAGCCCAAGTAAGAAATTAAAACTTTAGGAAAGACATAGAAGGATAATGCGCTAATAAACTTGCCTAGGAAAAATTAAAGAAGGGGGGGGGACACTTTTCACGACCAACGGACCCTCCTTTAAGTGAATAAAGTAACATGGAAATAGAAATATAAGGGTTTATCTTAGACATAGGAGCGATTTAAGACTTAAACCCTAAACCCTTATATTTTCAAAGAAATAAAATAACAAGGCCATACCAAACTCAAAATTTTCGTAGACTTAGCCAATTATGGGAAAAGAATACCCATTTTTTAAACAGTGATAACAACACTGTAATCTGTGATGAAAATGGTAATATCAAATCGTAACACAAGGTTGTGGAAACCCTAGGTTTTGTGGATATTCTTAACATCCCTGATTTCCCTGAGGATGTGATAAGAATAGTCCTAAGCAAAGTCCATGGTGAATTCTTTTGGTTGGATTCCATCCATAAGATCACTAAAGAGGTAGTTAGGGCAGTAACAGGCTTACCTTCCATCGGTAGCAAGCCTGACAAAACTAAGAAAGTTTCTAATGGCACTATGATGAACTTAACTGGCACAACATTTGACAAAAGATCCCTAAGAGTCAATGATGTGAAGGACATCAATGTTAGATTTGTCAGTATTATTCTTGGTTATAAGGCTACACATTCAAATAGGTTAAACTCAGTATCCAACCTATGTATTAAAAGTGCATATGACATGGTGAATGACAATGCAAGAATTGATGTATGTGAATGGCTTAAAGATGAATTGATAGACAACCTAAAGAAAATCAAAGGTGATAAGAAGGGAACTTTCAAATTTGGAAATCTGCTTGTATGTTTAATGCCATACATTACCAAGGAAGTATTTAGTATTGGTAGGAAAGACTTTGGTTTTGATATACCGGTAGGAAAGCAACTATTGGACATATTGAACAACATGGGATATGATAGAGAGAAACATATAAATGAACATTTTCAAGCACTGAAGGCTAGAATGAAGACAAGAATAAGGCTATCTCAAGCAATTGTTGATAAATATCAAAAAGAGATATGCTTTGTAATTAAGAAAGATGAAATCTGGATGGAGGTAGTTGTCCCTAGGACTATTTGGGTAATCGAGATGGGATATGAGGCCGATGACAACATAATTGAGACTTATGCAAAAGCCCTCCTTGAAGCACCAAAGGAACCATTTGAGAAATGCAGAAACAATTGAGAGTGGTATCCAATCTCAGAAAAGAGTCAAGAAAACTGAACATATAGTGAGGAAGGGAACGAGGTAGGTGAAAGCAATAAAAGAAGATGTATTGAATAAAACTGGTATTAAGGAAAGTGAACTTGAAGGACTTCAACCGGAAGCACATCTTTCATCGGTTGCAACTTCTTCTAACAGTGAGATACCGGTTGTATTCAAAAGGGTAGAAAGGAAAAGAAAACCCTCACCGGCATCCCCTCCTACACCTAGAAAGACAAGACAAAAGCAACAGGTAGTTAGGCCTCCAGCTAAGAAGTTAACCCCAAAGAAAAAGAAGGAAAAACAGGCTATTGCTCCACTAGACAAACTTTTAAATGAAATAACTGAGGATGGAAAATTGAAAAATATTAGCAAGCTGTATAACACACTTTTCAATGATGATAAAGAGAGCATAGAGAATAGTGTAATTTTACACTTAGACATATACAAGAAATTTTTGATGGAGATTGTAGATGATATACCCAATGATTTATATAGAAGACTAGAAGCTAGAAGGGTAGCTATTGTTGAGTTAAATAAAAAGATAAAAATAGAAAAATTACTTGCAGTGAACTCCACTAAAGAGATAGATGAATTAATCAGTGAGGCCAACTAGACAGTATTTTCAACCGGTCACTAGCATGTAGCACTAATGGCAGGCAGAGTGAATGAAATCTTTGAAGAAATTGCAGATCAATGGGATATATTCTTTGTTGAAAAGGAGAAACAAGAAGAACTTAAAAGACCTAAGACCATCAGAGTCTACCAAAAGGACAAGGATAAAGGGAAAGGTAAGGTAGGTGGATGTCCGAGCCTAAATATAACTGATAACTTGCCCCCACCTCTCTTTGATACTCCACTGGTAGAAACTGTTGACAAACAACTGGCAACAGAGAGTATGGAGACTCCTCATAAAGATACAAATCTTGAGTCTAAAATTTTGTACACTATGAACATAGACACCCAAGAGGTAAATATTGTGGTTGATAAAGAGACCAATGAAGATAAGAAGAAAGATGTGGCTACTGAGCCACTGACTGCAGATGTTGAGATTGGGATTGAGACACAAACTGAACAATCAGTTGATCCCCTATCTACTAGAATGGTGACTGATACAAACATTGCTAAACCCACTGGAGCTAGAACAACTGGCTGAAAACATAGTGAAACCAGTTGAGATATCGGTAGTGGATAGTACAGAGGTGCATACTGAGAAACCGGTAGTGAATACTGAGACTTCATCAAAGAAACTGGCAGCACAGAGCACAGTGAAACCCATTGAGGCACAGGTTGAGAAATAGGAATAGAAAAAGGTTGAGTTACAGGTTCATGCAGAGACAGTGCCACTGACTTCATCTGAAAAGCCCAAGCCTTTGGTAGTAGAAACACAAACTCAAACAGATCCTCCAAAGAAAGAGGAAATCAAAGCTATCACTACAACCAACAGACTCAGATTGTGAGAACAATTGGATAGTCATCTAGCACATCAATGACTGAATTCAGGCCATTAAATGTGACAGAGGTATTATTGGATTCCATTAAAAAAATAATAGAGTGCAATGCACAAGCTTATAAGGCTATAGATGACACTTTACCAATTTTTAAGTTGATTGCTCCAAAGTATAACATAGACAATAAAGATTCTTTGAGACAATTAGACACATTGTCTAAGTATATAACCGGCAACCTAATAACACTGGACTAGATAAATGAAGATACATTCAAAGAGAAAATGAATAAGGAGAAAGAAAATTTCTTTGAGGAAATAGTGAAGAAGAATAAGGAACAAATGGAAACCTTATTACCGACACTAGGAAAAACAATTTTGGATTTCAAGAAACTGTATAGAGAAACTTGCAAAACTGATATTTTGACAGAGGACATAGATTCAGAGATCGAGAAAGCACAAAAAGAAATCAACAATATTGCTGACAATTTAATAGGAACATCAGATTCATTTTTGGAAGTTGAAAAGAATATTGCAGTTCTTAAGGAAAAAATTTAAAAGTTAGAAAAAGATAAAGGTTAAGGCAAAGGATTTAAAATGCAAACTAGGCCCTAAACTGGATTACCTCATTTCTTTGAGAAAAGAAATTTCTGAGGCTCTGGTTCTCGAACTTAAGACACCAAAAGAGAAAATGCACATACTCATCGGTACAATTTAGAGAACAAAAGTGGCATTAAAGGACAGCGAAAGGTTTAGCGATGGTCAAAATTTTGCATTGGCAAACATCTATCAGATTGTAACCCATCGGTTACAAGGATCTAGGCAAGAACCACACTCCACTGATAGTGAATGACAACCTTTGTCATTGATGCCAAAGGGGGAGTAGTGGAAATGAGAAAAATTGATCAGAAGAAAGACATCATCAGCTTAGGGGGAGCACACATTTTGGTAACACAGTTTTGACAAGTTTTGGCACATTCTTTTCAGACACTTTTTGGATTTTTCTCATGAGTGTTGCCATCAATGCCAAAGGGGGAGATTGTTAGCATATGCACACTCCAATGAGAAATTGTAGGTGATTGAAGGTATTGTCATTGATGGCAACCTTACAATCATATGATACTGGCAGGCACTGGCACCAGCGGACTCTACACTGGCATACAGTTCACCGACACTGAAAAGATTGATTACCTCCATAGTGATTTCTAAGCTCTAATAGTGACCTTTTTGAAAGAGAAAGAAGTAGTCAGGATGCTGGTACCGATAATAGATCATTAGCTAGAGTGAGTTCATCGATTCCAACAGCTAGATGACTATGAACCAACGGTATGTGAATTTGAATTTTTTATTTTTATGCATTTTTAATAGGTTTTTTAGCTTGTCGAAGTTGAGTTAAAACAATAGCGCTAAAACTATGTTTTGGCATTGTTGTCAATTTAATTAGTGCTATTGTGCTGCTATAGCACTATTGCATAGTGGTTTTAGTGCTATTGTCAAGTCTAGCACTACTGCATAGTTAATTAACAATGCTATGTTTTTAGTGCTATTGAGCATGGCTTGTAGCGCTTTTGTTTGTATGTGGTGCTATTGTATAGGTGTTTTAGCACTATTGTTGGTTTAGCACTATTGTTGGTTTAGCGCTATTGGGTAGTTGATTTAGTGTAGTTGTCAGAATATTAATGCTATTGTTTGCAGAGTAGCGCCTTTGTTAGGAAGGTAGATGCCCCAGTGTTTTAAAAAAGAATCTCTTGATGCCAATGGTGGATGGATGGAGATGTGAGTTGAGAGTTGTTTTGAACCATAGCAGCCCTATTAAGACTTAGGTCATTAGGATAAATGTTTTTTGTAGTCTAGGTGTGCCATGATTGCTTACCTGTTGAGACCCGAAGATACTTGATCAAAGTATCTGTTGATAGTCTAGGTTTGAACTTAAGAAAGTTTGAAACAAAGCAACTAATGATGATGGTTGATGCACATGTGTATGAGGATCTTCGCATCTTACAGATGCACGAGAGGCATCCAGCCACATAGGTGTTGTACGATCAATTGACAGAGGCCAAGGTAGATTGCATTGCAGTGACAACTGTATGATGTTATGTATATGCCCATGATTTAGATGAATCGTGGTTTGATCACGACATTGGTAGAGCGGTGGCATAGTGAGATATGCACGTTTCACTTAGCGCAGGGGGAGATGACGGTTACATTGGAGGATGTATGACACATCCTACACATTCCCATTCGAGGAGAGCTGGTGTTGTATGATCAAGCTTAGGGGATAGCAATAGTGCAAAGATTTTTTGATGAGGATGTGTTCATTGACAATGGCTCAGTAGCATGGGAGAATATAGCCACTTTGTACGAGCCATTACATCTGTGTTATCAGGGATTATTGGGGGATTGCTATGCCCAGATCAATGATCACATGGACTGGCCGTTGGTTGGGGTTAGGTTATAGAGTAGATGATGACAAAGGGGACCCGGTTTGCATGGGGACCATGCATGTTATCGCACTTATATCGGGAGCTACATGAGGTTGTATACCGAGAGGTGAGCTCATTGGGAGTGGGGATCACGCTGCTTCATATTTGGGTGTGGGAGCACTTACCTGTTACCCATCCGGTGAGTTTGAGATTTAGGGTAGTAGACCAGCCCTATGTATATATGTATGGCGATATGATGAGTCAGCCCCACCTAGGGAAGTTAGAGTGGTGGCGGGGGGCACTAGATGATTTAGATGCAGTGATCTGGAGGCCTTACATTGAGTGCAAGTCCTAAGAGGATGATGCAAAGGCCTTGCCATATGTGTTCATGACATGATAACTCATTAGTAGGACAACCTACAATATGGAGAGACAACTTCCTAGGAGAGTATTGAGACAGTTTGGACGGAGGTAGGGATTGCAGAGTGGATTTGGAGAGTATGCACGGGTGATCCGAGACAGGTTCTAGTGGGGGCCAATTTTACCTTACGATCAGGCTTTGATAGAGTTCTGCACGCTACAGGCGAGACCATGGTAGATGAAGCTGGGGATGGTAGATGCAGGGTGTCAGATGAGTACATGCAGTATATTGTGGCACATTTGATTCCTTGGATATCAGATCCAGCAGAGACTATTCCATCCTTCAAGGAGGAGAGGAGACATAGACGGAGGAGGAGAGAAGGTCTTGTAGGTGGATGAGGGAGAGGGGATGGAGGTGGTGGGGATGGAGGAGGAGGTGATGGAGGATGAGGAGGAGGTGGGGGAGGATTTGAAGGAGGTGGTGGATTCAGAGGTGGAGGTGGGGGTGGTGGACAGTTACAACAGAGAGGGAGAGGTGGGCAGCCGTTGTGGCTCTCACAGGGACCTTTGATGTAGGGAGGCATGAGATTAGGTGGCAAGGATGTAGGGGAGGGACAGGCACCGATGGATGCAGGGGAGGGAGCCACTGGAGGAGATCTATGGGACCATATGATATTAGTTTTACAAACGTGGCTAGAGGATGTGGAGGTGGAGGTGGCAGCTAGAGATGTGCAGCTTTTCGCACGAGAGTCAGAGCTGACTGTAGTGTTGCGGGAGAGAGATGATGCGGTGGAGAGATTGATGGAGTTGCAGAAGAGAGTACGGGTTGGGGTAGGAGTACAGGGTCCTACTAGGGAGGTGATGAGGGAGATTTGGCGAGCACAGGCTGAGATAGAGTATTGGCGGGGTTTATATGAGTAGGTGGTGCCAGCGAATCAGCGAGTACTGAGCTATTCATAGATGCGTCAGGTGAGATCAGAGTGTTCTCAGAGGATGTAGAGAAGTGGTGGTGTGATGGGTCCTCCATGATGAGATAGTGTAGGTTGCTGGGGGTAGTGGGGGAGTAGGTGGTGATGGTGGTACAGGTGGTGATGGTGGTGCAGCATCTGGTCAGAGTGGAATTTGAGATAGCATTTATGTATGTTATCATTTTGTCATTTTGGACTATATCTGGGATGGCTCTTGGTAGCCGATATTTTGGACTTCATTGTACTCTGATACATGTATATTTTTGTGATGATATGATATATGAGGAGATCCCATATTTTGTGATGATATGCATGTTGATGATATGTATGGTTTTTATACAGGATGATGATCTATGATGTATTCTTAGATGGATATTTGTGCTTTCTATATGTTTGTGTTGATGAGATAATTCCTATATGCATGGTTTATGATGATTTATTCGTACATGATGTCTATATGCATGTTTTATGAATGTGATGCTAACATGTTGATGCAGGTTGATGTATGCATGTTTTGTGGATGTAATGTTTTTATGTATGTAATACCATGATGATGATGTATGCATGATGCTAATGATTTTAATGACAGTTTTTTGTGTTTTATGTTGATGAGATAATGAGATGATGATATGTAGTGATGATTGATGCCATGTATGATTGAATTATGTAAATGCATCTAGATGGTTAAAATGAATGCAATATGGATAAACAAATGTAAAGTACAAATGTTTATATGATGATTTCTAAATGAATGTATATATAAAAATGTATAATCCAATGTTGAGACAAATGGTTTTGTTATGATTTTGATAAAATATGACTAAGCGAAATGATAATGTTATGATAATCCAACTCATGGGTAATGAATAATTGTACCTTAATGTAGTTAAAAGGATAATGAATGCTTTCTAATGAATCCTAAATGAATTTTGGTTGTAAAATGCAATGAATGAGTATAAGAATATACTAGATGGATAAATGAATGCACTTTTAATTAATGGATAGATAAATAAATGCATGCAACTACGGAAATCTAAACAAATGTATGGGAAACAAGTTTAAATGATGATAAATGATGAGGTGTGAATAATACTAAATGAATGCATAGTAATGGCAAAAACAAAATGGCGGTAAATGAAAAGGATGACAAATTTATCATACAAATGAATCTAAATGTTGTGATTGTGTCATGATGAAATGATAATGAACTTTAGGTATGTAAATGCAACTAAATGATATTAAATGCACTTGAATGAATATCGAAGAATGAGGGTAATAAAACCTATATGCAAGTACATGATAATGAACTATATGTATTTAAATACAACTAAATGTAATGAAATGATTATGTGATCATGATAGATGAATGCAAGGTTGTTTAGACTTTGCAAGATGCACTGATGATGTAGCAGAGAACTCTGTCATGATTGTATCCAAGACCAAGTCATTTTCAAATGAATTCTCATATTAATCTTGTTCACACTTGCATACAAAACCATGCATATGATTAATGAATGATTAAATGGATGGGTTCAATATGCAACATAATACAATATAAATAGATGAGATGGAATGACAATCCATAGTGCTTTATTTCATCATTGAGCATGGTAGTATCAATCTTGGATGAAGCAGTAGGAACCAAGGATGGAGTATTGTACCTGCAAACAAACAACATAAATAAAGAATATGGAATATGGACCCTTCATAATGGTTCATGCTCATATGGTCGAGGTATACACTGTAGTCAGCAAGCCATAGTGATCCATGACTGTATTTTGCATAAGATCACATAGCTTAGTGAACTTCCCATGTAGACACCATTAATACATGCCCCAGAACTTCATTGGAATAATTCACAAAAGACATACAAACAATGCTTAGGAACCATCTTGGCCACTCTAATCACTTGTGGATATCTCGGAGTAGCATAGGAACCTGATATAAATGAGTAAATAACCTACAAACCAACCAAGTACTTGATAGCTTAAACAAAATTTTCTTGTCAAAGAAAATGTTATCATGTCTTTGTTTTGGTAAGGAAGGATGCATCCTTGCTAAGACAGTTTGCGCGTTGATGTTGATTGTTTGGTTGATATGATAAGTGGTCATTTGTTTGAGTATTTCATAATGTTTGTTTGGTATCTTCTTGGATGCATATGTACAGGGTGTTGCCATGTTTTTGATTGATTTTTGATGTTTTCTGATGTTTTTGGATTTTGTGAGTGTTTTTTGAATGTTTTTGGTATTTTGTGAGATATTTTTCCAATGTTTTTGGTATTTTGTGAGACAGTTTTGAATGAAGAACCCAATGAATCACAAGTAATGCCGAATTCACTTCCATCAATAGGTTAAGGACATTGCCCCCAGTTTAGACATGACTATGAAAAAGCAAAATGCAAGACGCATGAGGTACTATCCTTGATTGCAGATCAATAAAAAGTCATGGTTTGGACTGATGGATGTGTGGGTGTAATGAATGTGATCGCAACAAGCCTGAAAGAAAATGAAGCCATAGCCTTTACGAGTGGTGCTTGTTTGCCAGGTTTTCACCATCGCACTTACCCAAGGTGCCACCGAAGTGGTTGTTCACGTTTGGATGCATGATTTTTCTTTACTATTTTGATTTTTTTGTATTTTCTTCATGACATTTATCTGAATGTTTTTGGTGTTTTTCTGGTATGTATGGGAACCTGATGCTCTGTACAACTTATGTATAAAACCATTTGAGGTGCATGTTGTTGATTGGATCTACTAGCGGTTCTCCTTCTAAAGTAGCCAACTGATATGCCCCAGACTCAAATACAACAATGATAACATATGGACCCAGCCAGTTTGATTCAAAATTTCCCTAATGTTCTTTGTTTGGTTGGTTACAAGGATTCTCTTGAAGAACAAGATCACCTATGTCAAATATGTGAGGTCTAACTCAATGATTATAACTTCTGCTCATGCATTGTTGATAGGCTTTGAGGTGATTATATGCAGCTTGTCATTTCTCATCAAGTAGTTCTAAGTCTTGAAGACATGAGACTCTATATGCTTCATCATCTATTAGATTATGCAAGGAAACTCATAGAGATGGTATCTTGACCTTAATAGGTAAGATAGCTTCCGCTCCATAGACCAATGAGTAGGTAGTTGCGCCTGTAGGGGTTCAAATGCTAGTTCGATATGCCCATAGTGCTGGATTTAATTGAACATGCCAATCACGGTCGGCATCCTTGACTGTCTTTTTGAGGATTCTCAATATGTTCTTGTTCGATGCTTCAGCTTGACCATTTCCTTGTGGGTAATAGGGAGTAGAAAAGCGATGTTGGATGTGAAACTTCTCACAGAGCTCACGAACATCCTGATTTTTGAAAGGAAGACCATTATCTATGATGATGGACATGGGTACACCATACTGGAAGATGATGTAATTTAGAATGAATGATGCGATTTGCTTATCGGTGAATTGGGTAAGCGGAACAACTTCGATCCACTTTGTGAAGTGTTTGGTAGCGGTAATAATGAATTTATGGTCATTGGATGAAGATGGGTGAATTTTACCCACAAGGTCAAGTCCCCATTGACAAAAAGGCCATGGTGTTGTGATTGGTTGCAATTTATGTGCGAGTGCATGTATCAGGTCTCCATGAACTTGGTATTTCTTGCATTTTTTGACAAAGTAGTATGAGTCTTTTTCCATTGATGGCCAATAGTATCCAACACGTATGATCTTCTTGGCTAGTGAAGGACTGCTTGTGTGAGTTCCATAAATTCCTTCATGTACCTCTTCCAAGGCCTTTGTTATCTCATCCTATTCCAGACATTGAAGGAGAGTACCATCAAGACTGCGTTGGTATAGGGTTTCAGGAATATTATTATATCGAGTGGATTGGCGAATGAAGGTTTTACGTTGGTTATTTGATTGGTTAGGAGGAAGTGTGTGATCATGGAGATAGGTGTAGAACTCACCATACTATGGGGATTCGGAACTGATAAGGTGACATATCATCTTGGCTTTGGGGATATCATAAGCGGGAATCCAAAGTTGTTCGACCAAGAACTCGTAGCGTGTTGAATTCTGTGGAAGATCGAGGAGAGTTGCGATAGTAGCCATAGCGTTAGCAGCTCGATTCTAATCTCGGGGTATTTTCTCAAAGGTGATAGTAGTAAATGATGCCTTTAAATTGTCCACCATTTGCTTGTATGGCATGAGTTTATCATCCTTGGTCTGATATTCATCTGTTACTTGGCAGATGACCAGTTGGGAGTCGCCATATATCTATAGCTCTTTCAATTTCCATTGGACGGCTAGTCAGAGTCTTGTGATCAAGGCCTTATACTCTGCTATGTTGTTCGTGCATGGAAATGTGAGCCTATAAGACTTCAAGATGTTGTCACCTTCAGGTGTGATAAACAAAATGCCTACCCCCGAGCCATGCCTAGTGTATGAACCATCAAAGTATAGTTTCCATGGTTGTGCTGTTGTGATCATGAATATTTCTTCATCTGGAAAATTGGAAATGAGAGGATGATCGCCTATGAGTGGTGCATCGGCCAACTGATCTGCAATAACTTGACCCTTGATAGCCTTAGGGTCCACATACTAGATGTCAAATTCACTTAGAATCATTACCCATTTGGCCAAGCAGCCAATCAATGTTGCTTTGTTGAGTAAGTACTTTAGTGGATCGATCTTGGCAATGAGTTGTACTTTATGTGTTAACATATAGTGCCTTATTTTAGTGGCTGCCAAGATTACTGCTAGGCAAGCTCGCTCAATAGGGGTGTAATTGAGTTCATAACCGACTAGTGTGTGAGAGATATAGTATACAACACACTCTTTTTCTTCTCCATTATGTTGAGCCAGTAGCACTCCCAATGCTGTATTTGTTGCTGAAATATACAGCAATAGAGGTCTACCTAGATCTGGTGGGATCATCAATGGTGTATTTATGAGATAGTCTTTAAGCATCTAGAATGCTTGCTGGCATCTGGTATCCCATTTAAAGTGGATGTTCTTGTGTAATAAGTGTGTAAAGGGGTGACACTTATTTGCTAGTTGTGCAATGAATCTTCGGATGGATTGTAGTCATCCTTGTAATGTCCTTAGCTGACTGATGTTCTTTGAAGGTGGCATGTCCATGATTGCTTTGACTTTGGCTGGGTCGACCTCAATGCCTTTGCTTGAGATAATGTATCCTAGAAGTTTCCCTGAGGTTTCTCCAAAGACACATTTCTTTGGGTTGAGTCGAACATGATATTATTCATCTATCAAAGATTTTATCTAATATTTCTAGATGACCTTCTCTGGTGAGTGATTTTTCCAGTAAATCATCAACATAATCTTCCATTATGGTATGCATCATATCATGAAAGATGGTTGTTATTTCTCTTTGATAGGTCGCTCTTGCATTCTTTAGACCAAAAGGCATTACATTCTAGTAGTATGTTCCCCATGGACATGTGAAGGTTGTCTTATGTTGATCCGCTGGTGCGATCTTTATCTGGTTATACCCAGAAAAGCCATACATGAGAGAAAGCATGGCATGTCCTGTTGTTAGGTCTATGATTATGTCGATGTTGGGTAGGGGGAAGTCATCTTTAGGACATGCCTTGTTCAAATCTTTGAAGTCAGTACAAATATAGATGCCCCCAATTGGTTTGCCAATAGGTACAGTATTGGATATCCAATCTGCATAATCAATTGGTCTAATAAAACCAACATCTAGGAGTTTGTTGAGTTCTACTTTGACGAGTACCGCAATCTAAGGGTCCATCTTGCGAAGAATCTATTTGATAGGTTTAGCTCCTTTTGCTATGGTGAGGTGATGCATGACTAAATCAGGATCAAGCCCAAGCATACCTACATATGACCATGCAAAGTTAATTTGACACATCTAGAAGAATTCAACAAACTTAGGTTGTTGCTCTGGAGTTAAAAGAGATGCTAGATATATGTGGTGAGGAGTTTCAGGATTCCCCATGTTGTATTCTTTTGTCTCTTCAATAAGGATTGTTGATCATTCCTACTGCATACTAGAGGGGAGGATGTCAAACCTTTCATCCTCAGGTGCCTCGGAGAGGTTTTCACCATTGGATACGCTCTTTCTTTTTACTTTTGTGGGATCAAACAGTGCCACAATGTGGTTTTCACTAGAAGATCCATGTTTTATTGTTATATTTTTGCAGCTAAAAGGTTTGGCATCTGCCCCAAAGAATGTTGTGCTATTAAGTTCAATGGCGAATCTAGCTTTGTGATCCCCACTTGGTATGTTATCCCTTAGTTTCAAAAAGTCAATGATCGTCTCATCGTTTTAGAATTGGTCAAGGCATGGGGGATTAGATGTTGGTATTTTGGTATGGTTTGGTCATTGATGTCAACACCTACTAAACACTTATCAACTCTGGCACTTTGGAGAATCAGCAACATTCATTGGCAAGCAAGTGACTCATGCACAGTCACTGGTATCTAGTACACCGACAAGTTATAATGATCACCAACACTTGGAATAATATGGAAAACACTTGGTTATATCGAAGACATTGTGTGGACACTTTGTTTTGAAGTTTTTTTTATTGGTACATTAGCATTTACATATTTGCTATTACCAACAAATAGGTCCGGGTTATATCAGCAGGTTTATCTTTTCCAGATCAGCATGACATGCTAAGGAGATGATTAATTATTGTTCTAAATGCATTAAGTCGACATGTTGAATCAGTTATTGCATCGGATATTGTATTGTTTGTAAAATGTTTTATTATAATATCTTGTAGAGCCGACCTACTAAAATTGGTCTTAGGTTATGGTATAAATGTAAGATCTTATTTGTAAGATCAAATGTGGAATGCAAAAAAGGATTGTGTGAATGTATATGCGAGAATAAGCAGAGCTATACACACAGACATCATTTGAAGATTGAAGGAGGGTTTTTGTGAAGACAATCAGAACTACACCAATACTGAATCCAACATATGAAGATGCTATTTTGTGCAGTACATTCTTATTGGATTTAACCATCCAACTGTAGTCACTATGACTCCCATTTTATGATTGAGCAGTGAGCTCTAGGCGCTTGGCCTTTCTGCATGTGCAGACCCCATTTATGTACACTTACTATCTGCAGTAGTATCATCTGATTGTGGGTAAGGTTTCCCTCCATGGTTTTTCCCCTTATAGGGTTTCTACGTACAAATATTGGTGTTATGTGTTGTGGATGACTTTTTCTTTATGTTTCATGCACTAATCCTTACCGATATAGCAATTAATTGTTAAAACTGTCAATCGGCTTATTAAACCGGTTTACCAGTATTAAGCATTAAGTTGGTTAAGTAGTTTTGGTTTGAATTTATTTGATAGCTGATTCACCCCCCCCCCCCCCCCTCTTAGTTGCCTCTAGGACCTAACAATTGGTATCAGAGCTTAATCCTCTTTTGTAGAAGTTTAATAGCTTGAGGAGATCCAATGTCTACTAACTATTTCAGGAAGGATAGTCCTAAACTTGATGGAACCAACTATGGCATATGGAAGATCAAAATGGAGACACATATAAATTGCATTGGAAACGACATCTAGGATGTTACAAAGAATGGTTATACTGCTCCTACTCAGAGTCAACCCACTCCACCCAACTTGACTAAAGATGAGGAAAATGATTGCAAAGCAAGAGAAGCACTTTTGAGTGCATTATCAGATCAATAAATCATGGGACTATCAAATATGTCTACTGCTAAAGCTATTTGGGATCATTTGGAAACACTGAATGAAGGAGATTCCACAGTCAAAATTGCAAAACTTGAAAGCTTCCAGGCTAGGTATGAACATTCGAAAATGGAAGAAGATGAAAGGATTTATGCTTTTATGGAAAGAGTAAATGGGATTTTTTTGGGTATTAAATGTTGTGGAGGAACCTTAAGTGAGGATGAAATTGTTTCAAAAGTTTTAAGAGGATTTCCACTGACATATAAAATGAAAGTCACTTCTATAAATGAGTTAAGAACAATGCCTAATACATCAGTAACTAGGGATACATTGATTGGGAAACTTTCAGCTTTTGAAATTGAAGAATTTGGTCTTGTTGCTACTATAAAGACAGATTTGGCCTTTAAAGCATCAACATCATCTACTCCATCATTTGACAAATCTGATTGGAAAGCCTTTTATGCAAGAGAACTTCAAGAAAGGAGGAAAGAAAATGAAGAACTTGAAGAACTTGAAGCACTATTTGCAAGGAAAATGCCTAAAGGTCCAATTGGAAGTAAGTATGAAGGTAAAGCACCCTTTAAATGTTTTAACTGCAATAAGATTGGTCATATGGCTTCAAGATGCCCTAATAGGCATGCTAGACTAAGAGAAGAAGCTAGAAGAACATACAAGTCTAACCTTGAATATCAAAGATGCGGATTTAAGAAAAATAAAGACAAATCTTGTTACATTGCTGATGAAGGTGTGACTGATGATTCTGATGAGGATCTGACAGAAAATGGATGGGTTTTTGTTGCTATAACAGAAGATCAACTGACACCTACTACTCAACCAGTAGAACAGGCCTTGGCAGCTAAAGTTGAAGTAAAGGATGAATGGATCATTGATTCTGGATGCTTGCATCATATGACAGGAGACAAAGGTAAATTCTTGAACTTTCAAGAATACAATGGAGGCTTAGTGAGATTTGGAGATGACAAAGCTTGTTTAATCAAATGTAAGGGTACAATATCTCTTGATGGTAAGCATAACACTGAAAATGTTTACTATGTTGAAGGATTAAAGCATAATCTTTTGAGTGTTGGTCAATTAGTTGAAAAAGGATTTAAGTTACAATTCAGAAATGGAAAATGCAAAATCATGAATAGAATTGGTGTGGAAATTACAACCGGTAATCAGACTAGAGGTAATATCTTTCATTTAAATAACAATGAACAGACATGCTTAATTACACATATTGATGAAAGTTGGTTATGGCATAAGAGACTTTTTCATGTAAACTTTGATTGCATGGTGAAAATCAGTACTACTAAGGTAGTTAGAGATTTACCTAAAATTGTCAAACCTCAGAATACAGTATGTAAGGAATGTCAATTTGGAAAACAAGTTAGAGCTAGTTTCAAAAGTATTCCAGAAAAATCCAATAATGCTCTTGATTTAATTCACACTGATTTATGTGGTCCAACTAGAACTAAAATCTTACAAGGTGATAGATATTTCATGCTAATCATTGATGACTATTCTAGAATGTGTTGGGTTACTTTTCTCAGAGAAAAATCAGAAGCACTGGGAAAGTTTAAACTGTTCAAAGCAATGGTAGAAAATGAAACCGGTAAGAAAATCAAATGTCTAAGATCAGATCAAGGAGGAGAATTTACATCTAAGGAGTTTAATACATTCTATGAAGTAAATGGAATCATAAGACAACTATCAGCACCTCGAACACCATGGCAGAATGGAGTTGTTGAAAGGACAAACAAAACTATCTTGGATGTAGCAAGAAGTATGTTATCAAAAGCAAACCTACCACATGTATATTGGAGAGAGGCAGTCAGTATAGTGGTCTATACATTCAACAAAGTTCACATCAAAGGTGAAACCGGTAAGACCCCTCATGAACTATGGTTTGGTATTACTCCTACTCTTAAATATTTCAGAATTTTTGGAAGTAAATGTTATATCAGAAGAGATGAGTATATTGAAAATTTTGATCCTATAAGTGATGAAGGGATATTTATTGGTTATTCATCTAAGAGTAAGGCATATAGACATTTTAACAAAAGATTGCAGAAAATTGTTGAAAGTACAAATGTAAAGATTGATGAACAATTCAGAGGAACTGCAAGGTATATAGACTCTGAACCGGCAACAAAAATTTTGACAAATGAACCTACACTGAATCCACTAGTACAGAATGAAGATCTAGTTACCCCAATATCATCTGAGGATTCCACAGTAACTGAGGAACAAGAGCAAACAAAGACACCCTGGTATGTAAGACTAAATCATTCTAAAGATCAGATAATTGAAAACAAGTTTAAAGGAGTTATGACAAGAGGAAGATTGGAAAATGAAGAGGTATGTCTTATTTCTCAAATTGAACCATCATCAGTTAATAAGGCATGTGAAGATAAATTTTGGATTAAAGATATGAAAGAAGAATTAGAACAAATTGAGAAAAACAACACTTGGACATTAGTTCCTTGGTCTAAAGATAAAAATTTAATTGGAACCTATAGCGTCGTAAATTGTACGCACTTGCTAGGGTGGTACAATCTCACACCTAGTTTAGCACCCGCCTTGGTGCATTTTACATTTTGCATTGCATTTCTCCTTTAGCACTTAATTAATCAAATTAATTAGGTCTAAGGTCCTATTTCATCATCCTCTACATCATAAATTTGGGCCCTTTCGTTAAAGTGTGCCCTTTTCATTTTATTCCTCCAATACATCATTAAATCAAAAACCCTAATTAAGTCCTATTTTGAACTTGGGGGCTTGGTTTCGGGGGTCAAAACATCTTAAAATCACCTGTAACTTTGGGATTCTCTCTAAAATCATCATATCCGACGGCCTTGAAAATTTGGTGAAAAGTTGTCGGGACCGTGGCGCCCGGAGTGCACATGGTCTCGGACATTTTTCTCAAAATTTTGGGAGCACAATCCAATCATAAAATAAAGCTTAACCCCAAGAAATTGGCGAGATATTCAATCTCTAGGTTGGCCAAAAGACGAAATTATGACCTAGGGTTTCATACATAAGAGCTCTCTTCCTTCATTTGAAGGGATCAGAATTTTATTTTCAGGAACCTCATATGCAGCGAAAGAGCAGATCTTTGAAGACTTCAACAACATTCAACATCCCTCTATCAAGAACTTATCAAATTCATTCATTTAGGGCTTGGAAGACATTGAAGAACAATAGGAGATTACCGACTGAAGATTGGCTTGTACCCCTCCCTTGAGGGTTGGGTATGATTTCATGTTGTTTTCATGTCTTTGCATAAGCTTCAATATATCACTTATTCATGCTTTAGATCACTTTGCATCTTGATTTAGAGCATTTACATTATCATTTACAAGCAATTAGGGTTTACTTTCTAGGTTGCTCTAGTTTGCTTTCTTGCATTTTAGGACCTTGCACACACACTAGGTCTGCACACACAATACATTTACAATACAACTTGGCTATTCATGGAGATGGAAATCACCAAAGCGGGGGTTTGACTAAGGCAAAACCCTATATAGCCGCCCACACACCCTTTTCAGATATAAGTGCAAGTTTCGGGACTCGGACGACGCTGCAGGATACAGATCCCGGAAAAGCAAGTCGAGACAGCACTCCACACCAAATTGCAGAGCAGAAGACCTGGACAAGGGCGTGGGGCACCCTGGTCCTGCCAGGACAGGGGCACTGGGCACCTTGGTCCCTGGGACAGAGGTACTGGGCACCCTGGTCCTCCTGACAAACAACATTTTTTGCTATTTCCAACAGTTTCCAGAGTGCAAAACAGCAGTTTCAGGTGCAGTTTCCGGCACTGTATCAGGACAGTGGCACCCGTGCCCCTGTCCGGAACATTTTCAATCCGATTTTGACTCCGGGTACACATCTGCATTCTTATCTCATCCTTGTATTTACAGTTGTTCATTGTTTAATCTCAATTCTGCAATCTTGTTATACGTTGGTGCATGCATTTTGGGATTAGGACTTGAACTTGCATCATTTGATCTTCCAATTTCAACAAAGGAATAGAAATCCTAATAGGTAGCCCGTGGCTCTCTCTTTCACAAGAAGAAGTAGCCAATTGTGTGATACCTCTAGGCTCTTTCGTATTTCGTAATGTGTGTCAAAAGGTAGGATTAGGGCATGTTAACCTAGTCTCGCTTTTTCCCCTACACATTTTGGTGAACCCGACGTGAATCTATCATTGCTTCCTCTTGCATTGCATTTGTTAGATCTAGATCTAGATTTAGTGTGTTTTCATTTCATTTTCCTTAAAAAGAAAAGAAAAAGAAAAAAAAAAAGTGTGTTTCTTTGCATTGTGTGTTTAAATTTTATGCAACCTTTATTTCAAAATGTCAGATTTTTATTTGCAAAATGTTCATGTTTTTGATGATTATTTTGAGTATAGCCAAGATGAATTAGATGAAGCTTTAGATGATTTTTTGAACCCTAAAGATTCCAAACCTTCCTTTTACCAAAAACTCATAAACCTTGTTACTATGCCATTTAGGTGTGATGAGAAAGATAAGTCGAATGGTTCCTCTCAAGGGTACATTCCTATCAACTCTTCCCCTGAATCTAGTAACATGGTTGTTTTCAATAATCCCCTCTATGAGGAGATGTCTCCTTTTCAATCAAAAGACAAACCTTTTAATCGATATGATCATGCTTTGTTGGACGATGCTCTTGATGACTTTGTGGCTTTGTCGAAATCTTTAAACAAGAACAAGACCTCTAAATTGGTTAACATGATAAACCTGAATGAGTATAGCAAGCCTCTCTTTGAAATCCAAGGTGCTTATCCTTCTCCCACCTTTCAAGTTCCTAAATCACCTCTCCTTACTGTCCAAGGAGGGTATGATCATGATTCCTTTTGTACTCCAAATAAACCAATCATCACTGTGCAAGGAAGAAAACCTATAAGTCCTTATAGTTATGCCAAGCAAATAACTAGAGAAAGTTATCATGCAGTTGCCCATACTTATCATACCAGAAATAATAGGCACCCTAATCCTCCTCCTGTTATTCCAGTTTCTCTTCCTAATCCTCAACCAATTCTTCCACAAGCTCCCCGTATTTCGCAAGTTATGGGTAAGGAATATGATCTCATAGAACAACTTAAAGCTACCCCTGCTAAGATATCCCTCTGGGATTTGATTCAAACTTCTTCCGCTCATCATGGAATGTTACAAGATGCCTTGAAAGATTTGAATGTTCCTCCACCGAATACATCTAGTAATATAGCATCTTTGGTTAACTCTGTGATGAATCCTAAAGCTCAAATTGTGTTTACCCAAGATGAGTTGCCTACTAGTGAAATTCAACAACAATATGATCCCTTGATGATCGTGGTTATCATGAAAGACACTGCTATAAGATGAACACTAGTAGATAATGGCTCTGGTCTTAATGTGTGTAGCATTAATCTATTGCATAAGATGAATGTGGATACATCTCTTATTGAGCTTGACTCTCGTCCCATTCATGGCTTTGACAATGTGGCTAAGACTTCATTAGGTATCATCACCTTACCCCTCACAGTAGGACCTATTACTTTGCCTACTCCTATCCATGTTATGTCGGGAAATTTAACATACAACTTGTTATTAGGGAGGCCTTGGATTCACAACATGCAAGCTATAACCTCTACATTGCATAGACAAGTTAAATTTATCTATAACAATAAGACATATACTTTGATAGGTGATACTAATTTCCAAGCTTGTCTACAAACATCTACTTCCAAAGGGGGTTCTTCTAAGCCATCCTTGTCTAGTGATGACTCTTTAAACAAGATACCTATCGATGAGTCCTCACTCTCTGATGATCAAAATTCTTTGGATGAGTTTGGAGCTCCTGAAGAAGATTCTTCTCAACTTGAATCTACACATAAGAAGGATTTTGATCCTGAGAAGGTTCCCACAGAAGATGATTGGGGATCTCTTGATTTTAATCCCACCTTTGTAGGTGAATATAAGGTTCCTTCTAGAGAGCTTAAAGTTGAAAAGAAGGAAGAAGCTAAAAATCAGTCAATCTTACCTGAACCTATGAGCAATAATTTTGTGGCCACTTCTCAAACTTCTTCTCCTCACACCTCTAATTCTGAAGAGTTTGATTCTTTGTCTTATGAAAAATCGCCTTCTCTTTCTGAAATGGCTGATTGTTATGGTCGTGGTTTTCACATTTTTGCTAAGCATGGGTATCATGGAAATGGTTGTGGTGCTCATGAACAAGGGATAAAAGTTCCTCTAGAGACTACTTTTCACAATTATGCCTTTGGACTTGGCTATAATCCTTGCAAATGCACTAAAGCTTCTAAAAGACCATGCATTAGTGTTAATGCTATTTCTACATCTCTATCAATGCAACACCCTGAGTATATTGATAGGGATCCTCCGTGTGACTGTGCTTTGGATATCTTCCCTACCGATGATGCTTTAGTTGAGTTCTTAGGAGCCTATGATACTCTTCCTCATTATCATCACAATAGGGGACTCCCTTATTGTTTGAACACTGAAGCCTATTTTGGAAAAGAGATTGATAATGATGAGATTGTGAAAGAATTCCCTCAGTTAAAAGACACTCCTCAACAAAGTAATCTTCTCATAAGCGACACCACGGATGTTAAGATGGATCCTTGCAATAAAGAGAAAGTTATTAAAATTGGAAAATGTTTGGATGAAGAGGAACAAAAACAATATGAAGATTTATTGCATGAATTCCCTGAGATCTTCGCTTGGACATACTCTGACATTCCTGGTATAGATCCTAAGATTGTCACTCATAATATTGTCTTAGTTCCCGATGCTAAGCCTGTGAAATAAAAGATTCAAAAAATGAATCCTAAGGTAGCTCTGCTTGTTAAAGCTGAGATTGAAAAATTATTGGAGGCTGGATTTATCCGCCCTATTGATTATTCCTCATGGATTTCAAATATTGTCGTTGTGGCTAAACCAGATAATAAAATAAGAATGTGTACTGATTTTTGAGATTTAAATAAGGCTTCTTTAAAAGATGATTTCCCTCTTCCAAACATTGACATGATAGTGGATTCTACGACAGGACATGCCTTGTTATCCTTCATGGATGGTTTTTCCGGATACAATCAAATTTTCATTAACCCTCAAGATCAATTCAAAACCACTTTCACCACTCCTTGGGGTACGTTTTGTTGGATAATGATGCCTTTTGGACTTAAAAATGCCGGTGCAACTTATCAATGAGCGATGACCCTTATCTTTCATGATTATATGCATAAGATTTTAGAGGATTATGTTGATGATATTCTAGCCAAATCAATTCTTCGCATAGATCATATTAAAATCCTCCGTCAAATCTTTGAAAGAATTCGTAAATATCACATGCGCTTGAATCCCCGAAAATGTGTTTTTGGTGTGGATAGTGGAAAACTATTAGGATTCATAGTTTCGCATCGTGGGATTGAGGTGGACACTAAGAAAATAGATGCTATTGTCAACATGCCACCTCCTAGAAATGTGTCTCAACTTAAAAGCTTACAAGGAAAGATTCAAGCTATCCGTAGGTTCGTATCTCAACTTGTGGATCGTACCTTTCCTTTTACTCAACTTCTCAAAAAGGATATCACTTTTCAATGGAACGAAGATTGTCAGCAAGCATTTGAAGATTTAAAAGTGTATTTGGCTAGTCCTCCTATTCTTCAACCTACCGAACCTTCTAAACCCTTCCTTCTGTATACAGTTGCTTCCTCTCATGCTCTCGCAGCATTGTTGGCACAACATGATAAAGATGGTAAGGAATGTCTGGTTTATTACATAAGTCGTACCTTACTCGATTATGAGACCCGATATTCTGTGATAGAAAGACAATGCTTGGCCTTGGTGTTTGCGACTCAAAAATTGAGACATTATCTTTTAAATTCAGAAGTCCATGTCATGGTAAAGTTTGATCCTTTGAAGCATCTTTTCTCTAAAACTGATTTATCAGGACGTCTAGCTAAGTGGGTTATGATGTTAACTGAGTTTGACCTTAAATTTGTTTCACAAAGAGCAATTAAAGGGCAAGCGTTGACTGATCACTTAGTTGAGGCCCCTTCACCTTTCTCCTTCCCTAACCCTGAGTCTTTTCCCGATGACTTCATTCTTTCTATAGAGAAAGATGAAACTTGGGAGTTATACTTTGATGGCTCTAAGTGTTGTACGGGATCGGGGGCAGGTGTTGTTCTGATTTCTCCTACCAGGAAATCTATTCCCTTATCCTATCGTCTAAATTTCCTGTGTACCAATAACATGGCTAAGTATGAGGCTCTTATAGCAGGAATAAAAGCAGCCTTAGCTCTGAATATAAAACATATACATATCTATGGAGATTCGCAATTGATTATAAGACAAGTAACAGGATTGTGTCAAGCAAAACAAGACAAATTATCACAATATAAAGACCTTGCTATCTCTTTATTACAAAATTTCAATTCTTATACCATGGAACCCGTTCCTTGAAAAGATAATCGACATGCGGACGCAATGGCATGTGTGGCTTCTCTTGTATCTTTAGAGGACCCTGTGGTTGATCTTAAATTTGTTATTCATAAGCTTATTTCTCCAGCTATTGTAGACGATTCTAGCTTGGTAACATGTTGTGACTTTATAGACTCAGATGAATGGTACTCGCATATCGTAAGATATCTGACCGATGGTACCTTTCCTGATTCTGCCAATAGGAACACCAGGGCTAGAATGTGCAAGCTGTCTGCTAGATATATCATTCTTTCTAATGTTCTTTACCGAAGGGGTTATGATGGTCTTCTCCTTTGTTGTCTTAACAAATCGGAAATCCCCGTTGCTCTTGAAGAGGCACACTCAGGTGCTTGTGGGGGACATTTTGGAGGCAAATCCTTGGTTCATAGATTGCTTCGTATGGGATACTATTGGCAAACTATGCAGAAGGATTCTTTTTCATTGGTTAAGAAATGTCATCAATGTCATCAACACAATAATCTGATTCATGCTCCTACCCAAGAACTTCGTTCTCAAGTAGCTTCTTGGCCTTTCTCTGCATGGGGTTTGGATCTCATTGGTAAAATCTCTCCTCCTTCATCTCAAGGACACACCTTCATTATAACCGCAATAGATTACTTTATGAAATGGGTAGAAGCTATTCCCCTTCGCTCTACTACTGCTAAAGTAATTTGTCAATTTCTTCTAGAAAACATCATTTCTCGATTTGGGATAGCTTCCACTATAATCTCAGATAATGGGACATCATTTAAGAACAAGGACGTGAAGAAATTCCTCGAGAAGTATCATATCAAACATCGATTTTCTACGCCATATTATCCTCAATCAAACGGTCAAGCCGAATCATCCAATAAAATAATTGAACAAATTCTTCGCAAAACCGTGAATAAGCATGGTAAGGATTGGAGTAATCAGTTAATCTATGCTCTTTGGGCCTACCGAACGAGTGTACGAATTGCTACGGGAACTACTCCTTATAATCTTGTTTATGGTGCTGACGCTATTACGCCCTTAGAGTTAGAGATTCCATCACTTAGGGTTTCTCTCAAAGGTATAGTAGATGATGACTCTTATAGAGAACAATGACTTCAACAGCTTGAGATGCTTGATGAACAGCGTATAAACGCTCTTGAGCATATTCAAGCGTATCACAAAACTCTACAACGAAGCTATAATGATAAGGTTATTCAATGTTCCTTCTCGGTAGGTGACTTAGTCCTCTATGAGAATCAGCGCAATGTGAATGCCTTACCTGCAGAAAAGGGAAAATTTAGTCCTAATTGGCTTGGACCATACATCGTTATTGAAGATTATGGACCTATAAATGCTATGCACTTGCGTAGATATTATGCTTAATTCTTCATTCCTTATGTATCTTCTTTTTAGTTCTTCAACATTGGATAATATGTTAGTATCTCCTAATTAGAGCAAAATAGAATTAAATGTTATGGTGTTTAATCTATATTGCTTCATTCTTGACAAGCATGTCTCCTTACTTTATGGTTTGTCTTGAATTCATTTATGTAAATTGTGAAAGATTTACATTCCATTATGCTAGCATATTATACAGTGTCTTTATGTGTTAAATAGAATCGTATCATGTTGTGTTTAAGTTCAAAATTAAATCACATTAGTTATATGATTCTTAGACTTAATGCATATTTCTTCCTATCATCAATGTAGTACTTGATTAAATATTTTAATTAAGTCACACATGTATCGATTTAATCATGGAGCATTGAGAAATCAATCACATGGAAATTAAATCCTAAACATACATGTACATTTACCAAATGTATTAGATTTAATCAAAGCAAAATATACATTGTTTTAAACATTAAAGATAACACATTTGAGACAAAAGAGAAGCATGTATATATATATATATATATATATATATATATGTATATGTGTGGATCGTATACAAATACAGGTCACTATACATCCAAAATGTGACCTCTCTTACATCATAAAATCATCTCCTATCCCTAGGGCTAGTGGTTGGAGAGTGTCGACTGGACGCTCCCTCCTGATTTGGCCATGAAGGTGGACCCATGGGTGTGTAGCGCAATATAGACTATGAGTGACTCCGAGAGGAACTCCTATGATCCCTATCCATAAGGATCGCGCGATAGGAGGAAGCCTCGGCCTAAGCAGCTGCTAGATCTCGCCGCGCCCGCTGAAGATCCTCTGATAGGACTCTCTCTCTCTCCCTCCATATGTCTACCTGTACTTGGAATGGGGAAAACAAGTCCTCATGCCGACCCGTGTTCCCCTAAGGCCTATAAGCAATCTGTGAGGAACTGGGGATCTGTGCTATCGTGGAAATGTCTGTCACTAACTGCTGAATCAGGGAACGCCACTCCTGCACATTAGCTGTAGCAGTAGAATAGATTCTTGTATTAGTACCATTCTATATCATCAAAACATTAATCAATCAATATAAACCTACTATACCTAGATCTCCCTCACGCCAGTAGGGATCATGATATGGTAGCATCTATGACTGGGAACTACTAGGCTCCCCTCGCTCGAATAATCTGTGCACGATGGGTGTAGGCTGGATGGTACTAGGAATAGGTCTCCGTATCGCCTCATGTTCCCCCTTTTGGGGAATAAGAGGAGGATCCAGGGCTATGGTATCATCTCCTGAATGATGGGGAGCTGCATCTGACTCCTCCTCATCATCTCTATCCTCCTCCTCCTCCTCGTCATCCTCATCCTCGTCCTCGTCTGCATCCTCACCTGCATCCTCCTCATCCTCATCTCTATCTATGTCCTCCTTCTCCTCCTCATCGGCACTAGTTTGATCTCCTGTAGGTGGATCAGGATCTCCTACCTCCTCATGACCCTCTCCCTCCTCTGGCTCCTCTGACCTCGATCCCTAATCCTCATCTCGGTCTCCATGTCTCCATGGGCCTGGATGGCCTGTCGGGTGATCTAGTGGAAAGATAGGCCCTGGGTATGATCTCATAAGCCATGAGACGTACCTGCGCTGTACTCCAGGCTCTGCAGAGTAATCAGTAACCACATCCTGATCGGATCCCTCTATATCTATAGTCTCGATGTCATCTATCATCGGTCTCGCTACTGCTCGAGGTCTGGGAAGGACTCGTGAGTGTCGAGTATAGATGGGCACAACGGCTGGAACACACTGCTCTAGCCCGAACTACCTCCGTACTTGATCGAAGTAGAAAGGGACTATGATATGTGAATATCGTCCCCACAGTAGGTGGTTCCTCTATAAGCATGCTAACTATCTCTCCATCCCATCCCATTTGTGCATCCGTAGGTAGGGTCTCCACACTGCAACCTCGGCTGTCAATCTATCAAGTATCACTCTCCAATATAACAGATCTCCAAATCTCCACTCGCTGGTAAGTGGATAAGAAAACACCCTAGGCTGCTCGCTAGCCATACTCATCGGAAAGCCGATGGGCCTGGTGCATGTGAAGTGCTCCAATATCCACACTTGCAGAAGTGTGCATGTCATCAAGCTGCAACCCTGTCCAAACACATACTCCTCAAGGTCGTGATAGAGATGTGCAAGCATACTCCGACCCCAAGTGTATACTCTCTTGTGTCTCTCCATAGCTCTGATGCACCATGTGAGACCCCCATGCATGTCCGTACCTCACCCATTAGGGCAGACGGCTAGTGCTATGATGACGATCATAAGGCGTCTCAGAAGGGGTACCTCCCCTGTAGGATGTAAGAGCCAGCTGACCATGATGCGACCTCTCATCTCGCTCGGCATGACTCTCCCTATGCAAAATACCTGCTCTCTCTGATGGTCCTCCGCTGACCGATCGGTCGTGTATGTCGAAGTAGCTCCTCTGATAGGAAGACGAAGTATGCGGTACACATCCTCAAGTGTAACCGTGAGCTCCCCTACTGGAAGATGAAATGTGCATGTGTCAGGATCCCATCGCTCCATCAATGCCATTAGCATCGTAGGATGGAACTGAATGGCTGGCATGAGGATCGCATACCATAATCCCATGATCGACAATGTGTCTCTCTCTGCCTGAGTCAGCCATGGAATCTGATCTCGCAAACTATGAAGAATATGTCCCACCGTATGCTCTCTCATGTATGGGAGACCCTGCAACACAAAAACATAACCGTAACCAGTACTCAATCATCAAAATCGCTCATGCAAACTATCGAACATCGTATGCCAACCCTGATACCTCTCGCCAAGCCCTGATTGGGACCATGGCGCCCTGTCAGGGACCATGGTGCCCTGAGGGGACCAGGGTGCCCCACACGGACCATGGCACCTTGGGTGGGGCCCGGGTCAGACTTCAGGGCCCGCAAACGATCACAGAAAAGTCAAATGCAGAAAATCAAAAGTCAAACGTTCAGTCAACTCACCTCATCCAGTGGTTCATCGTCGATCACAGCCTAGCGAAGGATCTCAATCCTCGTGGGATGCTCCGGTCATTGTGAAGGCATGATGATAGCTATGTGGGCTCCGCTGCAATGAACAGTATTCAGAAATCAACAAAGTGACAAATGCAAATGTCACTTTCAAGGTATATACTTTCATTCATTTACCTTTACTTTCGAAACCCTAATTTTCCTCTATCACTCATTTCATCATAACTTGAGTTTGGGAGATGTGATTTTCGAACCGTTTGTTGCGTAGGAATCATATTTTTATTCCCCTACTCTCGGGATGTTCCAAAAAGTGCTCTGATGAAGCCTATTCAGTGAACATCCCTCATCAATACTCTCTTACACAATTTGTCGTAAGTAAACATGTTACCCTATTTCACCTCCCTAATAAGCAAGTCGAAATAGGGGGGACATATAGCTACTCACAAATTTCATCACTTTCCTTAGTAAGCATTAGGTGATTTTGTGATCTAATGTGTGTTTTGTAGGGTGTGGTTCCTAACTGTGTACTGCAGATACCGCTGGGGGCTTCGTCCGAAAACTTATGGATATATCCTTTTTTCAAATGATGTTTACTTTTCTGTACTTTAGCTTGCATATGCACGTAGTACTCATATGACCGCTAAAGTGGGGGCTAAATGTAGCATCGTAAATTGTACGCACTTGCTAGGGTGGTACAATTTCACACCTAGTTTAGCACCCGCCTTGGTGCATTTTACATTTTGCATTGCATTTCTCCTTTAGCACTTAATTAATCAAATTAATTAGGTCTAAGGTCCTATTTCATCATCCTCTACATCATAAAGTTGGGCCCTTTTGTTAAAGTGTGCCCTTTTCATTTTATTCCTCCAATACATCGTTTAATCAAAAACCCTAATTAAGTCCTATTTTGAACTTGGGGGCTTGGTTTCGGGGGTCAAAATATCTCGAAATCACCTGTAACTTCGGGATTCTCTCTAAAATCATCATATCCGACGGCCCTGAAAATTTGGTGAAAAGTTGTCGGGACCGTGGCGCCGGAGTGCACATGGTCCCGGACATTTTTCCCAAAATTTTGGGAGTACAATCCAATCATAAAATAAAGCTTAAACCTAAGAAATTGGCGGGATATTCAATCTCTAGGTCGGCCAAAAGATGAAATTATGACCTAGGGTTTCATACATAAGAGCTCTCTTCCTTCATTTGAAGGGATCGGAATTTTGTTTTCAGGAACCTCATATGCAGCAAAAGAGTAGATCTTTGAAGACTTCAACAACATTCAACATCCCTCTATCAAGCACTTATCAAATTCATTCATTTAGGGCTTGGAAGACATTGAAGAACAATAGGAGATTACCGACTGAAGATTGGCTTGTACCCCTCCCTTGAGGGTTGGGTATGATTTCATGTTGTTTTCATGTCTTTGCATAAGCTTCAATATATCACTTATTCATGCTTTAGATCACTTTGCATCTTGATTTAGAGCATTTACATTGTCATTTACAAGCAATTAGGGTTTACTTTCTAGGTTGCTCTAGTTTTCTTTCTTGCATTTTAGGACCTTGCACACACACTAGGTCTGCACACACAATATATTTACAATACAACTTGGCTATTTGTGGAGGTGGAAATCACCGAAGTGGGGGTTTGACTAAGGCAAAACCCTATATAGCCGTCCACACACCCTTTTCAGATATAAGTGCAGGTTTCGGGACTCGGACGACGCCGCAGGATACAGATCCGGGAAAAGCAAGTCGAGACAACACTCCACACCAAATTGTAGAGCAGAAGACCTGGACAAGGGCGTGGGGTGCCCTGGTCCTACCAGGATAGGGGCACTGGGCACCCTAGTCCCTGGGACAGAGGTGCTGGGCACCCTGGTCCTCCTGACAGACAACATTTTTTGGCATTTCCGACAGTTTCCAGAGTGCAAAACAACAGTTTCAGGTGCATTTTCCGGCACTGTATCAGGACAGTGGCGCCCACGCCCCCATCCCGAACATTTTCACTCTAATTTTGACTCTGAGTATGCATCTGCATTCTTATCTCATCCTTGTATTTACAGCTATTCATTGTTTAATCTCAATTCTGCAATCTTGTTATACGTTGGTGCATGCATTTTGGGATTAGGACTTGAACTTGCATCATTTGATCTTCCAATTTCAACAAAGGAATAGAAATCCTAATAGGTAGCCCGTGGCTCTCTCTTTCACAAGAAGAAGTAGCCAATTGTGTGATACCTCTAGGCTCTTTTGTATTCCGTAATGTGTGTCAAAAGGTAGGATTAGGGCATGTTAACCTAGTCTCACTTTTTCCCCTACACAGAACCAAATGGGTATTCAGAAACAAACTTAATGAAGATGGTAAGATTGTCAGAAATAAAGCAAGACTAGTGTGTAAGGGACATTCTTAGAAAGAAGGAATTGATTACAATGAAACCTTTGCACCGGTAGCTAGAATTGAGGCAGTCAAATTATTTTTGGCTTTTGCAGCACATAAGAACTACAAAGTATACCAAATGTATATTAAATGTGCATTTTTGAAGGGAGATCTTGAAGAAGTGTACATTGAACAACCTGATGGATTTTCTTAGATAGATAACAAAGATATGGTTTGCAGGTTAAGAAAAGCTTTGTATGGATTGAAGCAAGCTCCAAGAGCTTGGTATGCAAGATTGGATAAGTATCTTTTAAAGATTGGTTTTACTAAAGGGAATGCAGACAACAATTTATACTATAAAGTGACTAATGATGACATATTGATTATAGAAGTATTTGTTGATGATATAATCTTTGGAGGAGAAGATGGATTATGTAAAGAATTTTCTATTAAAATGCAGCAAGAATTTGAAATGTCTATGATTGGAGAAATAAAATTCATTTTAGGATTGCAGATTTCACAGACTGATAAAGGTATATTCTTGAGTCAATCCAAGTACTTAAAAGAGTTACTAAAGAAATTTGGGATGGAGAACTCTAAACTGGTAAGCACACCTATGAAAACAAATGACAAATTATCACTAAGGGATGAATCTATACTTGTTAATCCAACTAGATACAAATCTATGATGGGAGGTTTACTGTATTTGACACAAACCAGACTTGATATTATGAATGCAGTATGTATTGTTTCAACATTTCAAAGTAATCCTAGAGAAAATCATGAGTTAGTAGTAAAAAGGATTTTTTGGTACTTACAAGGCACTATAAATCTTGGATTATGGTATCCTAGAGATGAAAACTTTGAATTATGTGCATACACAGATGCAAATTGGGCAGGAGATATGGATGATAGAAAAAGCACCACCGGCGGAGCATTCTTTCTTGGAAACAGACTAGTTTCTTGGTTGAGTAAGAAACAAAGTTGTATATCTTTATCAACAGCAGAATCAGAATATGTTGCAGCAACAATTAACTGTACACAGGTACTATGGCTTAAGAAAATGTTGAAAGACATAAAGGTAAAATGCAAGGAACCTATTACTATTGATTGTGATAACACTATAGCAATTGATATATCCAAGAATCCGGTATTACATTCTAAAACCAAACATGTTTCTATCAAACTGAATTTTTTAAGAGAAAATGTTGAAGCAAAGGAAATAAAACTGGTTTATGTGAATACTAAAGAGCAGATTGCAGATATCTTTACTAAACCTATGCCTAAGGAGACTTTTGAATATCTCAGAGATTAGCTCGGGGTCATACCCACTGGTAGAAACTTAGGAAGTTGATGATTGTCATCAACCAATAGAATTAATAGAGAAATATTTTTTCTGGCTTTGATGGGAAGCTACTTCTCAGGGGGAGTAGTTGGTATACTAAATTGATTGGTATTTTGTATATGAACTTGGCTTGGTAAGATGTTTTTGGTAAGAACTTTGGCAATTGATGTCAAAGGGGGAGAGATTGGTATGGAAAAACACAAAGAAAACACATGTTGCTCCTAGGGGAGAGATTGTTGTTTGGGAGAGATTATTACTCTCTGTATCTGTATTTTGATTTCTGGTTATGATCTCTTTATGGAGATTGTTAGTTTTTGGTATTTGGCATTTCTGTTTTGTGTTGCCATCAATGCCAAAGGGGGAGATTGCTGGTATTTTGGTATGGTTTTGTCATTGATATCAACACCTACTAAACGCTTATCAACTCTGGCACTTTGGAGAATCAACAACATTCACCGGCAAGCAAGTGACTCATGCACAGTCATCGTTATCTGGTACACCGGCAAGTTATAATGATCACTGACACTTGGAATAATATGAAAAATACTTGGTTATGTCGAAGACATTGTGTGGACACTTTTTTTTGAAGTTTTTTTAATTGGTACATTAGAATTTGCATATTTTTTGTTACCGACAAATAGGTCCAGGTTACACCGGCAAGTTTATCTTCTCCAGATCAGCACAACATGTTAAGGAGATGATTAATTATTATTGTAAATGCATTAAGCCGACATGTTGAATCGATTATTGCATTGGATATTGTATTGTTTGTAAAATGTTTTATTTTAATATCTTGTAGAGCCGACCTACTAAAATCGGTCTTAGGTTATGGTATAAATGTAAGATCTTATTTTTAAGATCAAATGTGGAATGCAAAAAAGGATTGTGTGAAGGTATATGCGAGAATAAGTAGAGCTATACACATAGACATCATTTGAAGATTGAAGGAGGGTTTTTGTGAATACAATCAAAACTACACCAATACTAAATCCAGCATATGAAGATGCTATTTTGTGCAGTACATTCTTATTGGATTTAACCATCCAACTGTAGTCAATGTGACTCCCATTTTGTGATTGAGCAATGAGCTCTAGGCGCTTGGCCTTTCTACATGTGCAAACCCCATTTATGTACACTTATTATCTGCAATAGTATCATCTGATTGTGGGTAAGGTTTCCCACCATGGTTTTTCCCCTTACAGGGTTTCCATGTACAAATATTGGTGTTATGTGTTGTGGATGACTTTGTCTTTATGTTTCATGCACTAATTTTTACTGGTATAGCAATTAACTATTAAAACTATCTACCGACTTATTAAACTGGTTTACCGGTATTAAGCATTAAGTTGGTTAAGTAGTTTTGGTTTGAATTTATTTGACAACTAATTCACCCCCCCCTCTCAATTGCCTCTGGGACCTAACATTAGATTGGTTCCATTCGATGAGTTTCGGATGTTTAATAGGCATTACCTCATCGATCAAGTTAAGTTCATAAGAGGTGTCAGTGAGGGTTAAGACGTTGTGGTGAAGGTCATTGATGGTACTCTCCCTATCAGAATCAGGCATAGGATGTGACGTAGGGTCTATGGAAGATGTTTCCAATTCAGGAACCCAAGAGGTCTTTATCTGTGCTTCTCCATAAATAGGGATAGATTTACGAGGTGGAGGTAGTGATGTGTCTTCCTCATTTGAAGTATTAAGCTAGACAGAATCAAATTCCCACTCATGTGAGTTAGTCTCTAAGTCACTTTCTAGTATCCGATTACTATACCATACTGGGATGTCCTTTGAGTTAAACACTGCAGGTGTGATCGGTTGATGTACCTTTGTAGATGAAATGATCAGTGTTGTAGGAAGGATATGGGGATCAAAGCATCCGATACGGGGAGTATCGATGTTGTTGAATCTGTTGCTTCTGTTGGAATTGCCAGTGTTGTTGATATCATTAGGGGTTCTGATATTGCTAATGATGTTGTTGATGTGGTTGTTGTTTTTGATGGATTTGTTGGTTTGATTGGTGGGATGTTTGGTACTGTGGATGGTATTGGTGGGATGTTCAACCGTATTGGAATAATTGGTGTGGTACTTGGTGCTACTGATATAATCAAAGGTGACCTCTTTATGTTTGTAGTAGGCTGATATAGAGGTTTGTTGGGTTTCCCTTTGATTCTGAGTTTAGGAAGGATCTCCTTTTGAAAGCCTAAGCTAGTATTATCTTTGGGCTTTAATTCTGGCTGTAGCGGCTCATGTCATCCTTGCTTGCAAGGTCCCAAGGCACTCTGACCATCATAACCCATTCTTTGCATAATGATAAGTCCTTTTCCATATTGATCTATGGGAAGCTTAGCTTGTGGGATGTCCATGGTGATAGGGTCTTTATAGATCCATTCTGCTAAGTCTTCATCTTTGGTATCTTCTTCTTGACTCTTTCCAAGGATGAAAGGCATCAAGGTGCATACTGGCTTGACTAGTGGCATTTGAAGTAACCTTTGAGGTTTACCATGAGTTCTAGGAGAAGTGGGTATTTGCCCAACACAAAAGAGTTGGCTGAGATTGTGCTCCCCAGGACCTTCTTCTGTCGTTTTCATTTTGAGCTTCTCTTGCTTGGGTATAGTGGCATTTGAACTGGAAAGAGAGGCAAGACTAATGTATGAGGTTGATGAGGTGGCTTCTCTAATGTTAAGAACGACAATCTTTGGTTGATGGTTGATATTGTTACAATATATAAATGGATTTGCATCACTCGGGATTGTAATTTCTACACCATTATGAGGAAACTTGATACACTGGTGGTAGGTGGATGGAACGGCTTGCATGGCATGTATCCAAGGTCTTCCTAACAATAAATTATATGACAGAGGAAGGTCCAGAACTTGACATATGATGTGCTTCACCACTAGGCCTACTCGGATTGGTAACACAACTGCTCCTTTGGATGAACACTTTGCATCATCATAAGCTTTTAAGGTTATCTTTTTGTAGGGATCCACTGATTCAACTGCATACCCCAATGTTGTGACCAATTGTAGTGTACAGATATTAGGCCTACTCCATTGTCGATCAAGAATCACTTCATCCTATGTTGGTTTATAAATCCTTCAATATGGAGTGAGGTGTTATGAGGTTGTTGGAAGGATGTATTGTCACTTTCAGAGAAAGTGAGACATGGTGATGACCTTATATTTTCAACCATAGCCTGGAATTGATCTGTATTTAGATTCACAGGGACTGAGGCCTCTTGGAGAGCTTAATCCAAGATTGTTTTATGAGATGGGGATAGGCGCAAAAGCTCTAAGATGGAGATAAGTGCAGGTGTCTTATCTAACTGTTCCACAAGGTTATACTGCTTTGGGATGGAAGGTGTGCCTTGTGGAGCTTCTTTGATGGTGATCTTGTTGCGACATGTAACAACATTGCAAGTAGAGTTTGGATTTTTTATGGTAATGGTTGCAATTTGTTCATTGGTATCATATAGGTGGTTTACAGTGTAATTATAAGTAGCTCGCGTATAATCAATGGTATCTATGTTTTGCCCTAAAGTGGAAGGACCCCTTTGATCTTGTGATGGAAATGGATTTTTAAACATAAGATGATCATTGTTTGTTGTTTTTGGGTCATGTCCTTCAATTTCAATCTCGCCTCGGTCAATAAGATCCTGAATAAGATCTTTCAATATGTGACAATTGCTTGTTTTATGCCCTTTCACTTGATGGAATTCGCAGTGTTCATTATCTCTCCACCATGAAGGTTTGACTTGGGGTTTGTAATTGGATGTTTTTGGTAAAGTCACCAGATTTGAAGAGACCAACTAACGTAACACTGTTTCAATAGGCTCCCCTAAGGGAGTGTACGTTTGTTTTTGTTTATAATTTTGTTGGCATTGTCTTGGTTCTTCTTATGGGATATTGCATCCTTGATTTGGTGGGGGAGGAACCGTGTTGGTCTTAGGAGGGGGGTTTTGCCCTGCAAAGTGGACCACAGGTTGTGCATTTTTAATAGTTCTTACATCTACAACCCCATCATTGATGATGTTCTTGTTTTTATTCCAGAAGTTAAGTTTATCATTGTTGAATCACAGGCGAGGCGCATCTTTGGGTTCATTGTATATTTTGATAAGCCCATTTTTGACGAGGGCCCTTTCACATTTTAAACCATGTGTGATCATGTAATTGAAAGACTCTGTACCTTTCATGTCTAAATGAAATTCCATTTCTTCGTTCAAGTTGGAAATAAAGATTTCCACTAGTTCTCTTTCAGGTAGCTAAAGGGAATGTCTGCTAGACATTTGTTGCCATCGTTGCAAGAAAGCTGAAAATAGCTCCCCTAGTTTTTGCTTAGTGTTACATATATCGGCCATGGTGATATCGCGTTCAATGTTATGTGAGTAATGTGAAATGAATTTTTGGACCAGTTCTTCAAATGTCTTAATGTTGCATGTGAGTCGGGAAAACCATTGTGTGGTTGTCCCTTCCAAACTTTGAGGGAAGAGTCACATTAGGTATGTGTCCTCATATGCCACTTCTAGGCAAGCTGAATGAAATTTTCTAACATGATCGCGAGGGTCTCCTTTTCCTCGGTACTTTTCGAACTTAGGTGTTTCAAACCCTCATGGAAAAGGTGGCATATGTAGATTCCTATCAAGGGGATAGGGACAAATATCATTAAGTGAAAACAAGTTTGTTTTCACACCACTGTGGAGTTGTTGGGCAAAATTTCTCGACTTGTTGCTGCAACATGTCTATGTCATTTGGAGGAGGAGGAGGTGGGGGATTTCCTTGATGAAGGCTGTATCTAATTTGATCTCGACCACTTTCTTCCTCAATAAACTTTGGCATTTTGATGCTTGCCTCAGTTATGCAATATCAAAATCAGAGGGTAGTTTGGCTCCCTCTTGGGCAAGTCTTAAAAAGTGAGCATCGGCGTTGCTCCTGAGTATTTCATCAAAAAGTTGATTGAAGAGAGGGTTGTGTTGTGCCCTTTCTATTGCTATAGGAGTAGGAGTACTTGGATTTTCATCATTTGTGTTTCCTCCAAGGACTTCTTGAAATTCATTGAGATTTTCCTCCTCTTCCTCTTCAATTTCTAGTTGTCTAGACCTGGATCTGGTTTGAGCCATTTTGTTTATAAGTTTTTGTTGAAGTTTGGTGAAGATGATGATGAGTTGGTGATGGAATGAAAGATTAATGTTTGGTGGAGTGTTTTGCATACGGATCTCTAGCACTAAAGGTAGATGTTACCAAAGTCCTTCCTTGAATTACTTGTTGTGTTTTGTTGACAATGTTTGATGTGATAAGGTTTAAAGAGATTTGAGATGTGTTATAGACCCAACTACATAGTAATGAGAGGATTCACTCATAGACTAGTTTTAACTTGCATAGAAATGCCTCTTAGGATGAGTTTATCCTAGATGTAGAGACTCTAAAAGTGATGTTGTTGTGTTTGATTCAAGCAATATCGAAATAGAGCTTAGGCCAAAAACCTCTTGATGTTTTGAGAGTTGGAATGGATTGGATGAGATGTGAATGTGATAATGGATGAAATGTGAACTTCAATAGAAACTTTGTGTTACAAAAGGAACAAAATCTTCCTCTTCTCTTTCATAGGTTGGTGGTTCTTCCCTAGCTGAGTTATATGTGATGCAAATGTCTGGAAAGAAGGTAGGATTGATTTTGCCTCCCTTGTTTTGATGATAGCGCAAAGCTTTATATTGAGTAAAAGCTTTGTGGTTTAATGACTCTTGATCAAATTCATTTGATTTTCCTTGAAGATATAGACGCCTATGACATAAAAAGGTTCTATGTGAGACAAAGATTTGTCTATTAAGATAGAAGAATTTCCTTCTTTTGATGAAAGCCTTTGAGCTCAATGATCTTTTCTTCAAATTGATGTGTTGATGAAGATTCTTCTTTCTCAAGATGTGTAGAATGGTCATATAGTTTGATAGTTTGTTTTTGCACTTTGTTTTTTTATCTTTGGTAGTATTTGAAAATGTTTGTGTTGGATGAATACTTGTCTTTTGGAACTAGATTTTTTATTTTTTCTTTGACAAGAAAACAAAGCAAGCACACAAACACAAGAATGTTGCCTCAAATGGCACAAGTAAGTATGGGTCTAGATCAACCCAATCTTTGGACTTTTATGACCCTTTCCTTCCAAATGTTTTTGAGTATGTTTTTCTGAAAAGCTTGAAGTCAACTTAGTTTATCACTATTCTTGACTCAAAATGAAGACACTTCAAACACACTTTATCCCTAAGGTCAAATGGCCAATTGCGATAATTTCAGCCCACATCTTGATATTTCTTCAACTTTGGTACTACATACCTTATGAATCTTGTCATGGCAGGTAAGGATGTGATATACTAAGTCTTGCACGAGCATAACAAATAGATGATCCCTATGATGGGGGAGTCACCACTTTTATCAGGCTACACGTAACCTTTCAAAAAGCTATGTTTCTACTCAAGAAAATATGTATGGTGAGTATCTTGGGAGCAAAACCTTCTATGCTCTTGCACTGAATTTATCACAAATATCCTCAATCAATAGAACGAGTGTGCTACTACATAAAGGTGTTTAGTAATTTTCGATGTCTTTGGACATAAGTTCATTCTATAGTGACTCACTTAAGAGCCTTGTAACTTGTGGTGGGGCCCATTTGTCCTTTTGACAAGTTACACTATAGGAACAGCTATAACCAAGACTATAACTTTCACTCACACCTGATTTCTATAGCGGCTCGAAGGATTTACCGCATGAGGTCGTTCCCAAGAGTGATGTGTCTCTTGGTAGGCCTCTCTTAAAAATAGAAACTTTGAGTGTTACTAACACTTTTCTCTTGCACCTAGGACCTTGAAAGCCAAGGGAGAGGATAGTGTGTGTTAGAAGTAGGACCACTCGACAAAATTTTTGCACAACTGTGCCAAACACAAAAGACACTTGTTCTTTTTAACTTATCATTGCAATGGTGATCTAACTATTTGGAGATGTTGCTCCAACAATCATGGCGTTCTTTTTATCCTTCAAAGGCAATATGTTGAGTAAACTAGGAAAATGAAATCCTGGTCAACTGAATGAAAAACATGTTTTGCTTTGAGAGGAAACTGCTTTAAAAAAAACAAAACAAGTTGATTGTTCTTTTTATTCACCCAAAACAAAATGTGGATTGTGAATTTTAACTTGAGTTGATGCAAGGAAATAAAAATTGTCTTGTTGAGTTTTAAGCACCAAAATAAAAGGAAGTGTTCAAATTGCCTATCTTGCATGAAAAACAAAGTTTGTTGTGAGTTTTTAAAGCACCAAAATGAAGTGTTTGAGGTTTGATTTTTAAGCACCAAGATGAAGTGTTTTGAAGTTAATTTTAACTTGCAAGAAAATTAAAAAAAAGTGTACTTCTAAAATTTTAAGCAATAAAATGGGTTAGTTCAAACCTGCACAAGAAGCAAATAGTCAGTAAAATCTGCATACATGGTGGGCCTCTACAAGCCTAAGAAAAATGGATTTATCGGTTACAAGGCATTTTTTTACAACACTCTGTTACAATAGCGCTACTCTGTGTGAGACAAAAGTGCTACTTAACACAAAAGCGTGACAGTAAGGACAAAAGCGCTAAAAGAAATTATTATATAGAAAGTCAACATCGCTAAAACAGGAACAAACATGCTACTTAAGGGTCAATAGCGCTACACTATAGACAAAAGCGCTAATTTTGGGACAATAGTGCTAAAAGACCAAAGTGCGATAACGCTAAAGAGTGAACAAAAGCACCGAAGCACGACCTGTGTGTCAAGTAAAACAGTAAAAAAAAGTTAGTAGTTTAAGAAGGTTTCTCTTCGATTCATGTCGGGCTCACCAAATGATGCTCTGCAAAAAAATGGGGTTATGTTAGATAAAAACCTGTGGTCGTATAACACATAAGAAGCACAAGAAACAAAGAGAAATGTTAGTGTTAATCAACCAAAGACTAATCTAAGAAGGCATACCAAGAGAGACACTAAAAACATAATGAAGTATTTAACTATGAAAATAAATGCAAGAAGACATCTCCAAATGCCTTCCACCATGCTTGTAGCTCCTCCTCCCTTGTTCCTCCTCTCCAAGTTCCAAATTAGTGTAGCTCTCAGCAACTTTTTGCACTATGGATGTCTTATGAATATTCAAGATTGAAAAATGATTAATCTAAATGCTATGCAAGTGTGAACAAAAGCTAAAATGAGAGATTATCTAATTATCTAGTGTTAATTTTAAACCAAAAGAGTGAATATGATTGATTTATGCTAAATGCTCTCTAAAAATAACTATAATGCAAATGCATACAATTTTTTAGGATCTAGATTATGAAGAAATGGGCTCTATTTATAGGAAAAATGGAGCAATGGATGGTTGAGATTGAGTAATCTCAACAAGGGCCAGGATTGAATGGTTTATGATCTATGTGAGGACTTTCAACCCAATCCCAGGATGACAAGTGTCAATGTGAGATGGGTTGAGAGGGGAGGGAAGAAGCATTAAATGCTTGACATGACTTGAGGGTTAACTTGGAAGGTAATGTTAAGGCTGAGTTGAGTGAATAAATTCGTTATTCAAAGAATGATGCTTTTAGCCAATGGATAAACTCTTGTGCAAGAGTTAGTGACGTTAACTATGGTCAAACCAATAAATGCTTGAGGAGACACATGGGTTGCATGAGGGTTGAGTTAGGGGTCAAAGTCCCTAACCATAGGTGCAAGTGGATTTAACCACAAATGGTTATGTAAGAGCCATTAATGGTCATGTAAGAGCCATTAGTGGTTTGGAAGACTTTAAAGGTTAGCTTGTTGAACATATAAAGCATTAAATATTTTTCAAAGACTTTGGAGTCTTTGAGAAGTGACTCCAAGTTGCTTAGGAATGTGACAATAATTAGGGGATGGATTAGGCTAATTAGGAAGGGGTTAGAAGAATCTAGAAGGGGTTTAGGATTGCAAGTGGGTTTGGTGGGTGAGGGAAAATAGGATTTTTATTAAATAAAATTCATTTATTTCAACACATAGGTGCAAGTTGCATTTTTAGGAGAATGCAAGTGGAGGGGATTTTAATGATTTAAATAAATGTTTTATTTAATTTATTTAAAAGAGGAAAGGAGATTAAATTGAATAAATAGGATTTTTTCATTTAATTGATTGTGAATTTAGTTTAATGAATTAATTAAAATAAATTGAATAATTTATTTAATTAATACGAGAATGTTTGAAGATGAATTAATTAAATGTTAATTTAATTAAATGTTGGCTAGTGGGTTTTTAATCAAATAAATAGAAAATATTCTATTAATTAAAATGGACAAATTTATGTGACTACAACAGGTTTAGCTCCTTTAGCTAAACCTTTAACAACATATTTATGGGTAGCTTTTGTTGGCAAATGCACACTCCAATGAGAAATTGTAGGTGATTGAAGTTTTTGTCATTCATGGCAACCTTGCAATCATATGATACCGACAAGACAAGAAACCAGCACTGGCACTGACCGACAAACTCTACACCGGCACACAGAACACCAGCACCTTGGCCGACCTCAATTTTGTTTGAAATGTACTTTGATAGGATGCGAGATAAGCAGACCTAATATGCAAATTATAGGTTAAGGGTTTATGTATGTAGAAAAGCTTAAACCGGTACTAGATCTGGAATAGCAGATGCTAATTTGAAGCAGTACAAGACATTGAATTAATATAATCCATTTTTGTAAGTCAGTGTGCCTTCTTTTGTAATTGAGCAGTGAGCTCTAGGCACTTGGCCTTCCTGCATGTGCAGGCCCCTATTGTAAGAGTAATATTCCCTTATTGGCTAGTAAGCTAATATTGTGGGTCACAAATCCCACCGAGGTTTTTCCCACACCGGTTTTCCTTGTTAAAATACTGTGTTATGGTGTGCTTCTCATGCGGTTGTTGTTATTCTTGTTTACTACATTATTTCTGTTTTATTGTACATAGTTTTAATATGTTTTTGCTATTTTAAGTCAAGTAAATTTACAAACCGGTCAGATACTGATTCACCCCCCCCCCTCTCAGTATCTTTGGGAATCCTAAAAATTGGTATCAGAGCCTGGTCCTCTATTTTCAGAAGCCTAATAGCTTGAGGAAGATCTTGTCACTGATAGAGATGGAAAACTTGAGAAAACAATTGGAAATAGCTCTTTCAGACTATGATGCAGAAAAGGTGAAGAATATCAAACTTGAAGATGATCTAAAAGCTGCTCAGGATATTATTCAAGCACTTCAAGAAAATTTTACTATTGCAAGGAACAAGAGAAGAGAACTTTGTGAAAATATGCAGAATGAGAATGATGAAAAGGAAACTCTTAATGATCTGGTAAACAAGCTAAGACAAGAGATCAATACAACACAGAATGAGATGTAGGATATGACTATGAGATTTTGTAAAGAAATTGAAGATAGAAATAAGAATGAAGAAGACTTGGTTAGAAGACTAAATGATGTTGTAAATGAAAACACAAGACTCAGTAATGAAAATGATATGTTGAAGATAGATCTAATGCACACACAAAATGACAGAACTGAACTCATAAGACAGAAAAGAATCTTGGAAAGTGAACTAACTGTTGCAAATCATCACAAGGAGAAATTCAAGAAAAGTTCAGAAGAACTTGGTGACATGTTGAAGAATCAGAAACCTAATGGTGATACAAATGGCCTTGGCTTTGAAGTTGGTGAAAGCTCCAGTACTGCAAACAATCATGATCATAACAAACCGGTAAGACAACCTACTGCTTACAAATTTAATGGTAAATGCTTTAACTATAACAAGTATGGTCATAGAGAAAATCAGTGTAGATCTAGAAATTATCAGAACACCAATACACCCACCAGTCAATGTTCTAAATGCAACAAAGTTGGTCATAATTTAGAAAATTGCAGAATGAATGTGAGATGTTATGTCTGTGGAAGATTTGGACACTTATCTAATCAATGCAAAACACATACCGGCATAGGATATGGGAAAGCTATTCAAAAGAACAATGTGACTTGTTATGCCTGTAACAAGATTGGACATATTGCTAAATTTTGTAGAAGCAAGTCCTCACCGGCAAACAACAAAGGTCCTAGTTTGAAAGGTAACGAAAAAGTTGAAGAGGTAAAGAAAGAATTCTCAAAACAATGGGTCAGAAAGTCAGATCAGAATTTTGATGTGATTACTCCTCCACCGGCAAAACAGAATAGAGTAACACTCCATCGACAGGAGACTCTTCATCTAACTGAAGAAAATTCTTTTGGGGGTTTAGCAACAAAATGAAAAACATGTTATTATTCCCTTGGTTGATGGTGAGAAGTTGAAATTACTTCTATACTGGCAGATGACTTAAGTTGTGACTTAATTGACAAGCATTAAATGTGGTAGTTGGAAAAAATAACATTATAAAGCAAGTGTTTTGGCTCCTTTTTCATTCCTCGAGCATTCAAATCTTCAAGAGTGCAAAAATTCCCAAGCGAAGGTACTCCAAGAAAAGAAGTGAAGAAATCCATCAAAGCATTCATCCCTAAGGTAGACTGAGGTATTTATAGCTATGGCACCTTCATCCACTCCTAAATTTATTGCAAACCCTAATGTTGTTAAAGTTGTTAAGCGACCTAGACCCATTTTTCAGCTAGTTCCCGAAATTGCTAAGAAAGATGATAGCATAGGTCCATTATCTCAAATCCCTAAAGGAGTAGTATATGCTGAAGACCCTAGAATGTATATACATTGTCATATTGATGAACTAGGTGATGATGAAATTAAAAATATGTATAAGACCGTAATTTGTGATGAATCTGGAAATGTCAAACCTGAACATAAGATAGTAGAAACCCTAGGTTTCACTGAAATTCTTAGTATCTCATATTTCCCCAAGGATATCATAAGGATTATGTTAAGCAGAGTACATGGTGAATTTTTCTAGTTAGATTCTATTCATAAAATCACAAAAGAAGTAGTAAAAGCTGTAACAGGGTTACCCTCCATCGGTAAGAGACTAGACAAAACTAAGAAGGTCTCAAATGACTTAGTGGCAAACCTAACTAGTGCAACATTTGATAAGAGATCTCTAAGGGTAAACGATGTGAAGGATACAAATATTAGATTTATCAGTATGATCTTAGGTTATAAGGCTACACATGCAAATAGGTTAAACTCAATTTCTAGCCCATGTATTAAGAGTGCCTATGATATGGTCAATGATAATGCAAGGATAGACATATGTGAATGGCTTAAAGATGAGTTGATAGACAATTTGGGAAAGATCAAAAGAGACAAAAAGGGGACATTCAGATTTAGAAACTTACTCATTTGTCTAATTCTATTCATAACCAAACAAGTACCCGGTATTGGTGCTAGAGATTTTGGATTTGATATATCGGTAGGAAAACAAATATCAGATCTACTGAACAATATGGGAGAGAACAGGGAGAAAAACATAAATGAGCATTTTCAAGCATTGAAGGCCCAAATGAAGACCAAACTAAGATTATCACAAGCTATTGTGGATAAGTATCAAAAGGAAATCTGTTTTGTGATCAAGAAAGATGAAATTTGGATGGAGACAGTTATCCCTAGAACCCTTGGGGTAACTGAAATGGGCTATGAGATAGATGATAACATCATAGAAACTTATGCAAAAGCCCTCCTTGAAGCTCCTAAGGAACCGGAAGAGAAAGTATTCGGTAGTGTAGAAACAATTAAGAGCACTATACAATCAAGGAAAAGAGTTAAGAAGGTAGAAACAACCGTTAGAAAAGGAACCCGGCAGGCAAAAGCAATCAAGGAAGATGTGCTAAAACAAACTAGTATAACAAAAAGTGAGTTGGAAGCACTTCAACTAGAAACTCACCTTTCACTGGTTGAAACTTCTGTAGAAAGTGACATACCTATTGTATTCAAGAGAGTTGAGAGGAAAAGAAAACCTTCACCGGTACCTTCTCCTACACCTAAAAGGACAAGATAGAAGCAATAGGCAGTAAGGTCTCTAGCAAAGAAGATGACTCCTAAGAAGAAGGTGAAGCAGACTATTTCTCCTCTAGACAAACTTCTTAGTGAAATAATAGAAGATGGTAAGCTGAAGAATATCAATAAAATATACAATACACTATTAGCTGATGATAAGGAAAGTATAGAGAACAGTGTAATTCTACACTTAGATATATACAAGAAATTTTTGATGCAGATTGTTGATGAAATTCCAAATGACTTGTATAGGAGATTAGAAGCTAGAAGATTATATATTGTTCAACTAGATAAAAAGATTAAGATTGAAAAATTACTGGCAGTGCATCCAGTTAACTCACCTGATGAAATAGATAAATTAATCAGTGAGGCTAACTGGATAGTATTCTCTACTACTCACCGGTATGTAGTATTAATGGAAAACAGAGTAAAGGAAGTTTATGAGGAAACTACTGATGGATGGGATATTTTCTTTGTGGACAAACAAAAAGAGGAAGAATTACTAAGACCTAAAGCTATCAAAGTATAACAAAAGGACAGAGACAAGGGTAAAGGCAAGGTAGGTGGACCACCAAGTTTAAAAATAACTAACAATATGCCCCCACCTCCTTGAGATACTCCACCAGTAGACACTACTGCAAATCAATCGGCCACTGAGAGTATGGAGACTCCGGTGGAAGATATAAACCCTGAATCAAAAATTTTGTATATAGTAAATGTTGATACTTGGGAAGTTAATGTCATGGTTGATGGAGAGACCACCGAGGATAAGGAGAAAGATGTGACCACTGAGTCACCGATTGCTGAGGTTGAGTTAGACACAGAAAAACCTACAAAGGCAGAGCAACAGACAGAGGTTACCACTGAGAAATCGGTAGATATAACTGACAAACCATCTGAATAACCGGCTAAGAAAAGTTCAGAGGCACAAACTGAGGAACCGGCAACTGAAAGCTCAAAGAAACCGTTTGAGACACAATTGGAGAAACCCAAACTGGTACAGGTTGAAGCACAGTTACAGACAGAGATAGTTCCACCCGACCAAACTAAAAAGCCTAAACCTTTGTTTATGGAAATGCAAACACAGACAGACCTACTAGAGGTCGAACAAAGCAATGAAATAACCACAACTAGTAGCATGGCTATTATAAAAATTGTTGGAAAACATCTGGTACAGCTATGACAAAATTCATACCTACTAATGTAATTGAGGTCTTATTAGATTCAATAAAGAAGATCGTGGAATGCAATGCACAAGCCTATAAGGCTATTGATGATACTATACCAATTCTTAAATTGATAGCACCAAAGTGCAGTGTTGAGAATAAAGATTCTTTAGGTCAACTAGACACATTGTCTAAGTTTATCACCGGCAACCTACTAACTATTGATCGAATAAATGAGGATACATTTAAGGAGAGAATGATAAAAGAAAAAGAGAAATTCTTTGAGGATATTGTAAAGAAAAAAAAGGAAGAAATGGACACCCTTTTACCGAAACTTGGAGAAATAATCTATGACTTCAAGAAACTATACAGGGACACTTGCAAAACAAATATCTTAATAGTGGATCTTGACAAATAGATTAGCAAAGCTCAAGAGAAGATAAATAATATTGCTGACAATTTGATTGGAACATCAGATTCTTTTTTGGAATTAGAAAATAAAATTGCATAGTAGGAAGAGAAAATCAAGGAATTGGAGAAATACAAACAAGGAATAAAGGATAAGGCAAAGGACTTAAAATACAGACTTAGTCCAAGACTAGAGTATCTTATTTCTTTCAGAAAAGAAATATATAAGGCTCTGGTTCCCAGACTGAAGACACCGAAAGAGAAAATGCACATACTCACCGGTATAGTGCAGAGATCACAAGAGGTAATAAAAGACTGCAAAACATTCAGCAATGGCATAAATTTAGTTTTGACAGATATCTTTCATATTGTAACCCATCGGTTACAAGAATCCAGGCAGGACTCCACTAACAGTGAATGACAACCTTTGTCATTGATGACAAAGGGAGAGTAGTGGGATGAGAAAAAAGGTCAAAAGGAAGGGACTTCATCTACTCAGGAGGAGCATATAGTTTTGAGCATACAGTTTTGGTAAGACAATTTTGGCAAACTATTTTTGGATATCACTTTGGACGTTTTTTATTTTTCTCATGAGTGTTGCCATCAATGCCAAAGGGGGAGATTGTTGGAAAATGCACACTCCAATGAGAAATTGTAGGTGATTGAAGGTTTTGTCATTGATGGCAACCTTGCAATCATATGATACCGGAAAGACAAGAAACTGACACCGAAACCGGCAGACAAACTCTACACCGACACACAGAACACTGACAGTAAAAGGAAGAACACCAGAACCTTTGCCAACCTCAATTTTGTTTGAAATGTTTTTTGTAATTAATTGTAAAATCATTGTAAGTTGACATGGCGAGTTGTAATATGACTCATATATGTATGAGATCATTTTGTAATATGAAAGAGATGGGGTAGGATGCGAGATAAGAAGACCTAATATGTTAATTATAGGTTAAGGGTTTATGTATGTAGCAGAGCTTAAACCGATATTGGATTTGGCATAGAAAATGCTAATCTGAAGCAGTACAAGACATTGAATTAATGTAATCCATTTTTGTAAGTCAATGTGACTTCTTTTGTAATTGAGCAGAGAGCTCTAGGCACTTGGCCTTCCTCCATGTGCAGGCCTCTATTGTAAGAGTAATATTCCCTTATTGGCTAGTAAGCGAATATTGTGGGTCACAAATCCCATTGAGGTTTTTCCCACATCCGGTTTCCTCGTTAAAATACTATGTTATGGTGTGCTTCTCATGTGGTTGTTGTTATTCTTGTTTACTATATTATTTTTGGTTTACCGATACACATTTTTAATATGTTTTTCATGTTTTAAGTCAAGTAAATTTACAAACTGGTTAGATACTGATTCACCCCCCCCCCCTCTCAGTATCTTTGGGAATCCTAACAGCTTTAACAAGCTTTTTGTAAATCTGTTAACAATAGGTTCTGCTAGGGATCACCCGGTTATTTAGCCATCCCTTAACCAGGTGATCCCTAGCAGGATTGGTTCCTAGCAGAACCTGTTGTAAAGTCCTTAACCAGACTAGGCTCCTAACAGAGAGGACTTCGGAAGAGTTCAAGAACAACTTATGGGTATTCATCCCCACCGTGGTTTTTCCCAGTTGGGTTTCCACATGAAAAATCAATGTGTTACTTGTGATGCTTTTTCATGTGATGTCTTAGTGTTTTCTATTAAGCGGTAAAGCATGCTAATCTAGTGGTCATTATATTTCTGATGTATTACTTGTTTCTATGTATGGGTGAAGTGGAAAGGAGATATTAGGTCTTGTGAAGATCTAAGTGTTACCGGTTCATGTCTTTCATAGTCATACTGTGTTTTACTAGTATTGCCTTGATTTAGATCGGTGATGTTGTTTACCAGTTAGTGCATTCTTTGCAGTTTAAGTTGTTAAAGAAGTTTTTGTCTATACTGATTCACCCCCCCCTCTCAGTATCTGTTGAGTATTTATTATTCATCATTATTCATCAATTGGTATTAGAGCGTCCTTCAGGTCCTCTATGTTAGAAGCTTAACCACTTGAGGAAAAGATCCTATTCTAATGATGAAGAGGGAAGGTCCTAAGTTCAACAGAGATAACTTTAAGATATGGAAGGACAGAATGAAGATATACATTAAAGCATGGATGCTCAACACTGGAATTATGTTGAGAATACTTATGTTGTCCCTACCAGTACTCTCACCGATGATCAAAGAAGAGAAATTCAGGAGAATGGGCAAGTCATGGAAGCTCTTATCTGCAGTCTATCTGATGTTGAGTTTATAGATGTTTAGGAAAAGACAATCCCAAAGATGTATGGGATACTCTAGAGTCTATCTATGGAGGTGATGAGCATGTGAAGCAAGCTAAGGAAGAAAGCCTTAGAGGAAAGTTTAAAGACATGTGAATGGTTGAAGGAGAGGCCATTCAACAATATGGGATAAGGATTAAAATTGTTGTTGGAGACATCAAGAGTGCAGGAGGTACAATGGATGATTCCACCATTGTTAGCAAAGTTTTGAGAACCCTATTACTAGTCTATGCAATAAGGGTTGCTACTATTCAGGAGATGAGATTTATTGACAAGACAAAGGTATCCCTTGATTCTATAATTGCTAAATTGACCACATATGAGCTAAACAATTATGATGGCAGTGTTCAGAAGACTGATTCAACTTTCAGAGCATCTGTTGCACTATCTAGAAAGGGTAAAGAGGTTAGTACTAGCTATGAACCTAGACAAAGCAGAGATATGGATGATGAGGAGATCCTGATGGAATTTGAAGCTCTTCTTGCCAAGAGACTTCCTAAGGGAACTGGAAAATACAGAGGTAAGCTCCCTTTGAAATGTTTTTCTTGCAATAGGATAGGACACATTGTTGTCAACTATCCCAATAGTGATAATAAGGACAAACTGAAGAAGTTCAAAAAGTTCAAAGGAGGAAATAGGAGAAACTATCTTGTTGTAGTTGATGAAGGTGTCACTGATGATGAATCAGAAGATGAAGAAAGTGAAGACATAGTATTTGTAGTTGTTAAGGAAGATGTGTTAGACAAGAAGGCTCTTGTCTCCCGCTTTGATAATTCTAATGAGTGGATTATTGATACTAGTTGTTCTCACCACATGACTGGTGACCAGAGAAATTTTTTGTCTCTGGAAGAGTATGATGGAGGTGTAGTCTGATTTGGTAATGATGCACCATGTATAGTAAAAGGAAAGGAAAAGGGTCCATCTCTCTAAATGGAAAAAGTAGTCCTAATATTGTGTATTGGGTAGAAGGTCTCAGGCATAACCTTTTGAGTTTTGCTCAGCTGAATGATAAATGACTCACTCTGGAATTCAAAGATGGAGTGTGCAAAATAAAAGGAAAGAGTGGTGAGCTGATGGCCACTAGTATGCAGACCAAAGGTAACATATTTCAATTGAATACAAATATTCGTCAATGTCTAATGGCTAAGTTTGATGATAATTGGATATGGCATAGGAGTCTCTACCATGTAAATTTTGATAACGTTGTGAAGGATAGTAAGAGCAAGGCAGTTAGAGGATTGTCTGTGCTGAACAAACTAGAGAATCCTTTGTGTAGAGAATGTCAATTGTGGAAAATGTCTTCCTCAACCTTCAAAGGTAAATCTTTCACAGCAAATAATTTACTTGATCTTGTGCATACTGATTTGTGTGGTCCTATGAAAACTAGGAGTGTTCAGGGAGATAGGTACTTTATGATTCTTACTGATGATTTCTCAAGAATGATGTGAGTCACATTCTTGAAAGACAAGTCTGAAGATTTTAGAAATTTCAAAGCCTTCAAAGCACTAGTTGAAAAGGAAAGTGGTAAGAGGATCAAATGCCTTAGAACTGACCAAGGAGGTGAGTTCACTTCTGGAGAATTCAATAAGTACTGTGAAGAGAATGGCATCAAGAGGCAACTGTCTGCTCCCCAGACTCCACAACAGAATGGCCTAGCAGAAAGGAACAACCGGACTATAGTTGAAGCAACCAGAATGATGCTGATTCAAGGGAAGGTTGCTCACACTTTTTGGAGAGAAGCGATGAGCACTGCAGTCTACACTATGAACTGGGTACTCATCAAGAAAGGTAAGGATAAAACTCCTTAAGAGTATTGGACCAGTAAGACCCCTGTAGTAAGCTACTTTAGAGTGTTTGGTAGCAAGTGTTATATCGAGAGAAGTGAATACCAAAGCAAGTTTGATGCAAAATGTGATGAGGGCATATTCCTAAGGTATTCCACCAAGAGAAAAGCTCTCAAGTGTTTTAACAATAGGACTCAGAGAATTGTTGAAAGTATCTATGTTAGTGTTGATGAAACCTCTGAGAAACCTAGGGAAACCGACGGTGAGCGAGTGGTAGATGAATTGGTTATAACCTACTAGGAACCGGTTCCAAAACAACCAAGTACCAGTAACAGTGCTCCTACACCAGTAGATGTTGATGTAGATGAAGATGAGGATGAAGAAGAAAAGCAAGAGGAACTAGTTAAGATCATTCCTAGGTATGTAAAGCTACATCATGATCCTAAGTAGATCATAGGAGATAAGGATGTAGGAATTCTTACAAGAAGAAAGGTTAGAGAGAGTTCTTGCATGATTTCTAAATTTGAGCCCAAAACATTTAAAGAGGCACATAATGATGAAGACTGGATTAATGCTATGGAAGAGGAACTTGACCAGATAGAAAAGAATGGTACATGGTCTTTGGTACCCAGACTAGAGCATACAAATGTTATTGGCACCAAATGGGTTTTTAGAAACAAGCTGAATGAAGCTGGGACAGTGGTAAGAAACAAAGCAAGATTGGTATGTAAGGGATATGCTCAAGAAGAAGGAGAAGACTATGGAGAAACCTTTTCTCCAGTAGCTAGATTGGAAGGAGTTTGAATGCTTCTTGCATTTGCAGCCTTCAAGGGATTCAGAGTGTATCAAATGGATGTGAAATCTACATTCCTTAATGGAATACTTGAAGAGGAAGTGTATATAGAGCAACCAGATGGGTTTGCCCTATCTGAAGACAGTGATATGGTATGTAGGCTACATAAACCCTTGTATGGATTGAAGCAAGCACCTAGAGCATGGTATGAACATTTACACTCACATCTTGTGAAGATTGGATTTGAAAGAACAAGTGAAGATAGCAATATCTATCTGAAGTCAGAAGGAGATCATATTCTGATCTGTGAAGTGTTTGTTGATGACATAATTTTTGGTGGAGATTACAAGATGAGCCATGCATTTGCAGATGAGATGAAGAAGGAATTTGAGATGTCACTAATCAGAGAGATTAAGTTCTTCATTGGACTACAGATTCAACAAATGAAAGATGGTATCTTTATCACTCGGTCCAAGTATGTCAAAGAGGTGTTGAAGACCTTTGGCATGGAAGATAGCAAACCGGTTGGTACACCGATGATGACCAGTTGTAAATTGTCACAAGAAGATGACTCGACCTTGGTGAATAAGAAGGATTATTAGTCAATGATTGGTAAGTTTCACTATGTAGTACACAACAGACTGGACATTGCACATGCAATGGGCATTGCTGCACATTTTCAGAAAAGTCCAAGAGAATCCCACTTGGTAGCAGTCAAGCGGATTCTTAGATATCTGAAGGGAACTATAGATTATGGATTGTGGTATCCATACAGTAATGATTTGAATCTCAAAGTGTCTATAGATGCCGATTGGGCTAGTAATGTGGACGATTGGAAGAGCACAACTGGTGGTGCATTCCTTCTCGGTGGTAGACTAGTCTCATGGATGAGTAAAAAGCAGAGTTGTATCTCTCAGTCCACAACAGAAGAAGAATATGTAGCAGGGTTTATGAACTGTACTCAGACAATTTGGATGAAGCATGTATTAAGTGGTTTCAAAGTCCTTGTATCTGAACGGGTGAGTATATTTTGTGACAAGACAAGTGAAATTAATATTTCCAAGAATGCAATATTGCATGCTAGAACCAAGCACTTCGAGCTCAAGTATCATTTCTTGAGGAAGAAAGTTCAAAACAAAGAGGTTGTATTAACATGTTTCTAGTAAGGAGCAATTAGTAGATATATTCACCAAGCCTCTACCGAAGGATACATTTACCTATTTAAGAGGTGAATTAGGGGTGTTTCCCTTCAAGAGGTGAACTAAAGGTATATGCTCCACATTAGTCAGGTATTGCATTTTCAAATCTTTTTAGGATTGGTGTGTTGAAGGATGCTACTCCTCAAGGGGAGCAACATAATGGAACATGAATGTTTGTGCCTCCACTTTGGCATTGTTGTCAAAGGGGGAGAAGATGTGAAGCAGAAAAGATATCTACAGTATTGGTTATACATAATATGGAAGAGATTGGGGAGAAGATGTTAAGCGGAGAGATATCTTTGTATATTGCCATCAATTCCAAAGGGGGAGATTGTTGGCATATGTGCAGAGTTAGATGACATGATGATATTGTATGTTGTCATTGATGTCAATATGCTGAAGTATAAACCTGTATATTGAAGAAAGCAAACTGGCAAGAGAATAGGTATGATGGTATGAGGTGAACCAATATGATGATGTGAATCGGTACATGTGAAAAGGTGAACCAGTATGTTGGAATGTGAACCGGTATATGCAACTTTTGTATCGGGGTTTCATTTGATATGACTACTGGTTGGTAGTCTCAAGTTCGGGGTTTTTGGTTGATGCATTTCAAGTTTGTGTGATTCAATCGATGACATCCTGTGATGAGTTAGCATCGAAATGAAGATCAGATCATGTTGCCACATCAACCTTGTGCACATGAAGAATTTCCTTGAGGATCTTGCATGAAGAAGATTGATCCTATCTACCTCGGGAATGTGTGAAGTCTCAATAAATGGTGGAGAGCGCGTGATGGGTTATCAGCTTCTGGAAGTGGCAAAGAACGAATGATGGAGAACGCCTTGAGATTTGTTCAAGATTGTTTTACATTATGCAATGTGATTAAACGGTCAGGATTCAACCGACTGTATTGATAACCTAGATGCTTAGGGTTTTAGGTTTTGGCTACCGACCTAATTGTTGTCTATAAGGTCGATGATGATTTGCATTGTGAAGTTGTTGGCAAATGTTGTGTATGTATCCAAGTGAAGAGATACTTGATTCTTGCCAGACCGATGTAGTGAGCAGAGATCTACAAAGTGTGATTGCAAAAGTATAGGAACTAAAGTGGATCTGCCTTGGCATTAAGTGTTTTTATCAGGTCAGTGTATTACCTGTTGACTTCTAACCATTTCAGCAGTTGGAAAATCCCTTTACCGGGTAGCTTTAACAAGCTTTTTGTAAATCCTTTAACAGGGTGACTCAAAATCATTGAGTTCTTCAATTCCTCTTGTGAGGTAACCTTTAACAGGGTTCTAACCTTTAACCGAGTATTTAGCCATCCCTTAACCAGGTGATCCCTAGCAAGATCAATTCCTAGTAGAACTTGTTGTAAAGTCCTTAACCCGACTAGGCTCCTAAGAGAGCAGACTTCAGAAGAGTTCAAGAACAACTTGTGGGTATTCATCCCCACTGTGGTTTTTCCCAGTTGGGTTTCCATGTGAAATATCAATGCGTTATGTGTGATATTTTTTCATAAGATGTCTTAGTGTTTTCTGTTAAGCGGTAAAGCATGTTGATCCCGTGGTCATTTTTTTTCATATGTATTACTTGTTTATGCATATGGGTGAAGTGGAAAGGAGATATTAGGTCTTGTTAAGATCTGAGTGTTACCGGTTCATGTCTTTCATAGTCATACTGTGTTTTACCGATATTGCCTTGATTTAGATCGGTAATGTTGTTTACCAGTTAGTGCAGTCTTTGCAGTTTAAGTTGTTAAAGAAGTTTTTGTCTATACTGATTCACCCCCCCCTCTCAGTATCTATTGAGTATTTACTGTTCATCATTATTCATCAGTTTTTATCCATGCTTCTCCATAAACTGGTATATCTTTACGAGGTGGTGAAGGTGATGTGTCTTCCCCATTTGAAGTATTTAGATTCACTGAATCTCATTCCCACTCATGTGAGTCTATCTCATAATCACTCTCTAGCATTTGATTACTATACCAGGTTGGGATGTCTTTTGAATTGAATAATGCATTAGTCACGGTTTTATGTACTATAGGTGGGGTTGCTAGTGTTGTAGGTATAACTAGTGTTACTAATGTTACTGATGGAGTTATTGGTCCTGTTGATGTTGTTGATGGGGTTATCGATTCTGTTGATGTTGCTAGTGCTACTGATGCTACTGATGGGGTTATCGGTTCTATTGATGATGTTGTTGCCATTAATAGGATTTTTGGTGTTGTTGGTGTTGTTGGTGTTATTGATAGGGTTGTTGGTTTTGTTGATGTTGTTGGTGCCATTGATAAGGTTTTTGGTGCCATAGATATAGTCAAGGATTGCATCCTTGGAGTAATTGGCTAATATATGGATTTGCTGGGTTTTCCTTTGAATCGAAGCTTAGGAAGAGATTCCTTTTGAAAACCTAATCTAGTTTTATCTTTTGGTTTCAACTCAGGTTGTAAGGGCTCATGTTGTCCTTGTTTGTAATGCCCCAAAGCACTATGGTCATAATAGCCCATTCTTTGCATTATAGTGAAGCCTTTGCCATATTTATCAGTGGGGAACTTAGCCTTCAAGATTTGTTTGTCGATAGGGTCTGCGTAAATCCATTCTGCCAGGTCTTCATCCATGGTTTCCTCCTCTTGACTTCTACCAGGGGTGATTTGTGCCAAAGTGCACATTAACTTGGCCAGTGGTGTTTGAAGTAAACCTTGGGGTTTTCCATGAGTTCTAGGGGATATGAGTAACTGCCCAACATAAAAGAGTTGGCTAAGATTATATTCCCCAGGTCTTTCCTCAGCCATTTTCATTTTCAATTTTTCCTGCTTTGGTGTAGGGGTTGTTAAGATGGAAAGAGAGGTTGGATTGACATATGATGAGGAAGGGATAGCTTCTCTATTGTTAGGTATAGTGATATTTGGCTGATGGTGAATATTATTACAATATGTAAATGGGTTTGCATCACCAAGGAATGTAATTTCTACCCCATTATGTGGAAATTTGATACATTGGTGATAGGTAGATGGAACGGCTTGCATGACATGTATCCAAGGTCTTCCTAATAAGAGATTATATGACAAAGGAAGGTCTAGAACTTGGCAAACTATATGCTTCACCATTGGCCCAACTTTGATGGGTAATACAACAACTCCTCTGGAAGAACGTTTTGCATCATCATATGCTTTAATGGTTATCTTTTTGATGACATCTACTGATTCTACTGCATAACCCATTGTTGTGACCAACTGCAAGGTACATATGTTTAAGCCTACTCCATTGTCAATCAAGACTCACTTGATTCTATATTGGTTTACAAATCCTTCAATATGAAGGGATGAATTATGAGATTGTTGGAAGGATGTGTTGTCACTTTCGGTGAAAGTGAGACATGGTGATGACTTTAGACTACCAACCTTGGCTTGAAATTGATCTGTGTTGAGATTAGTGGGGACAAACGCTTCTTAGAGAGCTTGGTCCAAGATTGTTTTATGTGAGGGGGATAAGCATAAAATCTCTAATATGGAGATGAGGTATGGCATTTTATCCAATTTCTCTACAAGATTATATTATTTGGGGAGGGGTGTCGTTCCTTATGGTGCTGCTCAAATAGTAATCTTGCTACGATGCGTAACAACATTGCATGCAAGATTTGGATATTTTATGGTAAGAGTTTCAACTTGTTCATCCGTATCATAAAGGTGATTCATAGTATAATTTTATGCAGCTTGGGTATAATTGGTTGTGGTATCTATGTTTCTCCCTGAGGTGGAAGGACCCCTTTGATCATGTGATGGAAGTGGATTCTTGAACATTAAATTATCATCATTGGATGTTTTAGGGTCATGTCCTTCAATTTCAATTTCTCCTCTATCAATAAGATCTTGAACAAGATCTTTTAGTTGATGGCAATTTCTTTTTTATGCCCTCTTCCTTGGTGAAATTCACAATGTTCATGATCTTGCCACCATGGAGGCTTGACCCGAGGCTCATAATTGGATGTTTTTGGTAAGGTCACAAGATTGGAGGATACCATTTGACGTAAGATCATTTCAATAGGTTCCCCTAAGGGTGTATACGTGTGTTTTGGCTTGTAGTTTTGTTGCTTTTGTTTTGGTTCCTCTTGTTGTGTAATGCGACCTTGATTTTGTGGATTAGTGATGGTGTTGCTGTTAGGAGGGGGGTTTTGTCCTACAAACCTGCAATCCTCACTGTTCTTGTGTCCACTATCCCATCATTGACAGTGTTCTTGTTTTTGTTCCAAAATTTTGGTTTATCACTATTATAATGTGGACGAGGGTCATCTTTAGGTTCATTATAAATCTTGATAAGTCCCTTTTTTATGAGGGATCTTTCACATTTTAGTCCTTGAGTGATCATTTCTTCAAATGATTTTGTGCCCTTCATGTCCAAATGAAATTTCATTTCATCATTTATGTTGGAAATGAAAATTTCCACTAGCTCCTACTCAAGTAGATGAAGGGAGCGTCTACTAGACAATTGCGTCCACCATTGTTATAGGAAAGTTGAGAACAACTCCCCTCATTTTTGTTTGGTGTTGCACAAATCTACCATGGTGACATCACGTTCTATGTTGTGTGCATAATGAGCAATGAATTTTTGGACCAGTTCCTCAAATGTTCTAATGCCACCTGGTAGTCATGAAAACCATTGTGTGGTTGTGCCTCCCAAACTTTGAGGAAAGAGGCACATTAGATATGTGTCCTCATAGGCCACCTCTAAACAAGCGGAGTGAAATTCTCGCACATGATCCCTAGGATCTCCTTTGCCTCTATACTTTTCAAATTTGGGTGTTTCAAACCCTCGTGGAAAAGGTGGCATAAGCATGTTCCTATCAAAAGGATAGGGACAAATGTCGTTAAGTGAGAACCGAGTGGTCTTCACACCATTGTTCAGTTGTTGGGTGAGATTTTCTACTTGTTGCCTCAACATGTATATTTCTGGAGGAGGAGGAGAAGGAGGTGGAGGATTCCTGTGATGATTAGGGTCATAGCGGAAGTAATCTCTACATCCTCCACCATTGTGATGGCTATGTTGCTCAGATGTTTGTCGTATCTGTGTTGTATCAAAGTTGGAGGGTAGTTTGGCACCTTCTTGAGCAAGTCTTAAGAAATGAGCATTTACATTATTTCTAAGAATTTCATCAAAAAGTCTATTGAATTTAGGATTATGTTGTGCTCTTTTGATATCTTCTAGAGTTGGAGTGTTGGGATCTTCATAATTAGTGCCTCCTTCAAAGGCCTCATGATAGTCATTGAGGTTATCTTCCTCTTCTTCAATTTCCGGTTGTCGGTTTTGCATTGATCTTGTTTGAGCCATGTTTTTGAAAGTTGATATTTGTGAAAATGACTATGAGGTGTTGATTAAATGTTTTGATGGAAGACAAGCTTTGTGAAATTTTTGGTGGGAGATAGATCTCTAATATTCAAGGTTGGATGTCAACAAAGTTCTTTGTGAATTGCTCTTGTGTTTTTCAACAATTTTTATGTGATGAGGTATAGCAGGGTTTCAGATGTGTTACAATCCAAGCTACCTAGTAATGAGAGGATGCACTCATAAACTATAACCTATCTTGATGTGTATAAATGCCTCTTAGGATGATTGATCCTAGATGTAGAGACACTCTAAAATGATTTGTTGGTTTGGTTAAGCAATATCTGAAAGTACTAAGGACAAAAACCTCTTTGTGTTTGAGAGTTGAATGGATTTGTTGGATGTGAAAGTGGGTAGGATATATGTCTCAATAAAATTCTTTTTTTATGAATGGGTTTTCTACTTCTTCCTCTCTTATAGGGGTTGGTGGTTCCCCTTGAGCTTCATTGTATGTGATACATATTTGAGGAAAGAAAGAAGGATTGATCTTGCCCCCTTTGTTTTTGTGATAATCAAAAGCTATGTATTGAGTGAAAGCTCTATTACTCAAAGGCTCTTTGTCAAATTTGTTGGATTTGTCCTGAAGGTACAAGTGCATATGGCATAAGAAAACCCTATGTAAGAGAAATAGTTGTCTATTGATATAGAAAAATTTCCTTTTCTTGATAAAAGATTTTGAACCAAGTTGTCTCTTCTTCAATTTGGTCTTTTTATGAAGATTCATTTTTCTCAAGATATGAGTGATGGTCATAAAAAATGATACTTTGTTTTCACTTATTGATGTTGTTTTGTTTATCAATGTTTGATGTAGATTTGTTGGATGGATAGTTGGTTTCAATTATTTTGAATTTCTTTGACAAGAAAACACAACAGGCACACAAGCACAATAATCTTGCTCCATTTTCAACAAAAGGCACAATAGGTGTGGGTCTAAATCAACCCAATCATGAACTTTTTGACCCTTTTTCAAAATTATTTTATGTTTCCCAAAGCCTGAAGTCATCCCAATTTTTTACTGGTCTAAAACAGGATGAAGACAACTCAAACACTTTTTATCCCTAAGGTCTTGGCCAGTTGCGATATTTTCAGCCCACATCTTGATATTTCTTCGACTTTGGTACTACACACCTTATGAATCCTGTCGTGTCAGGTAAGGATGTGATATACTATGTCTTGCACAAGCATAACATATAGATGATCCCTATGATGAGGAAGTCACCACTTTTATCAAGCTACAAGTAGCCTTTCAAAAAGACCTGTTTCTACTCAAGGAAATATGTATGGTGAGTATCTCGGGAGCAAAACCATCTATGCTCTTGCAAAGAACTTTTCACAAATATCCTCAATCAATAGAACGGGTGGGCTTCTAAAATAAGAGGTGTCTAGTAATGTTCGATGTCTTTGGATGTCAGTTCATTCTGCAATGACTCACTTAAGAGCCTTGTAACTTGTGGTGGGGCCCATACGTCCTTTCAACAAGTTACACTGCAGGAACAACTACACCCAAGGCTATAGCTTTTGCTCTCACCTGATTTCTATAGCGGCTCGAAGGATTTACCGCGCAAGGTCGTTCCCAAGAGTGATGTGTCTCTTGGCAGGCCTCTCTTAAAAATAGAAAATTTAGAGTGTTACTAACACTTTTCTCTTGCACCTAGGACCATGAGAGCCAAGGGAGAGGATAGTGTGTGTTAGAAGTGGGACCACTCTATAGTTTTGCACAAGCGTGCCAATCACAAAAAACACTTGTTCTTTTTAGCCTTTTATTGCAATATAATCTATTTGCTATTTGGAGATGTTGCTCCAACAACCATGGTGTTCTTTTTAGCCAAGATAAAAACTGTTTTGGACACTTTGACAAACTGAAAATAAACTTGGTCAACAAAATGAAATCGTGTAGCCTTTGTAGAAAAAAGTGTAAATGTTAGGTTTGTTTTATGCACCAAATTGGAAAATGAAGTGGATTTTAAATGCACCAAAAGAGTGAAGTTGATTTTAAATCCCTTTGCCTGAAAACAAGAAAAATGAAGTTTTTTTTAAGCACCAAAAGTGAAAAATGAGATTTATTTTAAGTGCACCAAAGAGACTATGAGGTTCATTTTAATTCCTTTTGTTTGAAAAACCTAAAAGATGAAGTTTGTTTTAAGCACCAAAAGTGAAAAAATGAGGTTTATTTTAGTTACACCAAAAAGACTACAAGGTGAATTTTAATCCTTTTGTTTGAACAAAACATGAAAGTTTAAGTTTTAAACTCAAAGACTAAAAAAATGTTTCTAATTTAACTTCTCCAAAACCTCCAAGAAATTGTTAAAAACCTACAAATAAACAAGTTAGTAAAATCCAAAATCTCATGGGGGCTTCCACAAGCCTAAATTTAGTTTTTTGGTTACAATTTTGAGCTCTTTGTTACAAAAGCACTACTCTGTGAAAACACGGAAGTGCTACTTCGGACAACAGCGCCGAAGTATTTGCAAAAACACAAAAATAACTTGCAAAAGCACTAAAATATGAACATTAGTGCTACTTTAACACTTTTAACTGAATTAACATGCTAACAAACAGATAGCACAAAAGCATTAGATTATTACAATGGTGCTAATAAATTAACAAAATCCCTAAAGTGCAACCCATGTGTGGAAATGATAGGAAAATGACAAAAAGTTAGATTTGGAATAATCAGAAGGTTGTTTGTTCGATTCACGTCAAGTTCACCAAATGATGCACACTAAAAAGGAGCACAAAGACACACAAGTTCAAATCGTTAGTATGTTAGTGACAATAAAATATAAAAGAGAAATGAACCTATGATCCTTAACATGCATATCAAGAGAGATATAAAGCAGACAATGAGAAGCATGCAAAAATAGAAAAGGAAAAGAAAACTCCCCAAGATGCTCCTCACAATGCTCATCGTTGCTCCTCCCTTGTTCCTCTCCTCTCCAAGTTCCACATGAGTGTAGCCCTCAAAGTTTTTACACTATCTATGGATGTCTTATGAAGATTCAAGATTATGAAAATAAGAACAAATGCCTATGCAAGTGTAAATAAGCTACTATGAGAAAGCACCTAATTAAATCTATGTTAATTTTAGCAAAATAATAAAGAAAATACTCTTAAATGCTCTATCTTAAAATGACTATAAGTTTGATGCATAAAGATTTCTGGATCCTTTTGAAGAAGGAATGGGCTCTATTTATAGGAAAAATGGAGAAATGGATGGTTGAGATTGAGTAATCTCAACAAAGGTCAGGATTGATGGGTTTGTGATCCATGTGAGGGCTTTCAACCCAATCCCAGTATAACAAATGTCAACATGAGATGGCTTGAGAGGAGAGGGAAGAAGCATTAAATGCTTGAGATGACATGAAGGTTACCTTGGGAGGGTTTGGTTAGGCTTGAGTTAGTTAATAAAGCTTTTATCTAATGAATAATGTCTTTATCCAATGGACAAACTCTTGTGCAAGAGTTAGTGGGGATAACTATGGTCAAAGCAATAAATGTTTGAAGAGACCCATGAATTAAATGGGGGTTGATTTAAAGGGAAAGCCTCTAACCATGTGGGAAAGTTGAGCTAACCATTAATGGTTATGTAAGAGCCATAAATGGTTATGTAAGAACCATTAATGGTTTGGAAAACTTTAGGGGTTAACTTGTTGAAAACAAAAAGCCTTTAATGTTTTTTTAAAGATTTTGGAGGCTTTGAGAAGTGACTTCTCTTTGCTTAGGAATGTGACAATAATTAGGGAGGGTGATTAGGCTCATTTGGAATGGATTAGAAGAATCTAGAAGGGGTTTAGGATGCAAGTGGGTTGGGTGGATGAGAGAAAATAGGATTTTAATTATAATAAAATTCATTTATTTCAACTAAAATTGTGCAACTTGCATTTGTAAGAGAACGCAAGTGGGGGGAGTTTAGAGATTTAAATAAATATTTATTTATTTATTTAAATGAGGAAATGGGTTAAATTAAACAAATATGTTTTATTCATTTAATTGATTGTTAGAGTATGGTTAAATGAATTAGTTTAAATAAATTAAATAATTTATTTAGTTAATAGAAGAAGAGGTTTGAGGAAGAATTAACTAAATATTAATTTAATTAACTATTGACTGATGGTTAAATAATCAAATAAATACTAAATATTCATTTAATTAAGTGGACAGATTTGTGTCTATAGTTCTAATTACAAAATACTAAAGAATTGAACAAAATATTTATTCGTCCTTGCATATGTTCAAACATTTCTTGATTTTATTCAATTAAACTGTTAAAAATAATTTCACAACTTAATTTTGACCAAGTAATAAATTGCATGATTACTATGATGTGCCAAGCTTTTCACACCACTCTACCTTATGTAACAACAATGACATTTTTTTTCATGACACTAGACGCAAAACTAATTAATTGCTATAAACTAGACTTAAATAACACTATATTGCTATAAGCTAGACTTAAATAACACTATCTTTGACTTGCTTCAATGACTCATTTGAAATTGCACTGATAAGTCAAGTCTATTGACAAAATTCGTACAATTTGAGATAAACCCAATAATACTAGCACTTTGGAAGATCTTTTGGAGGAGGCAATATGGATTGATTGGGAAGATTTCCATTCTCCACCAAGAATGTCATCTTCAATCCCCATGTTGTGTGCACTTCCAGATGGCAATGCATGAACCACACCTCTGTGTGCATTTCAATTCAACACTCAAATAACATAACTATATACAAAGGAGGTGAGGAGAAAATGAAAGAATATGGAGTATATTTGGGTTGTCAGTTGTAAACTGGATGGCAGTCCACCCACCTATTGGCACTCCCACTATATTACACTCTGGTGGGTCTACTAAATTAAAGCTTACTGGGTCCTTATTTGGGTTGTAGTTGCCAAAACCTATACCCACTATGAAAGATGAATTGGATGGTTATCCGCAGTCAGGACAGTGGTGTCCTAAACAATTAATTGCATTGTTGAATTGTATGAGAGACGAGTGAGTCTTGTTCCTTTGGAAGTGAATGGGTTATTTGGCGTTGTGCGCACCTGTGTAATTGAAAGGATTAGAAGGGTTGTCAGGGAGATCTTTTATGAAAACCCCTTTGATGTTGTTATAATGTGCTTGCAGAAGGGCAATGGTGGGCATGACAAAGCTTACATTGTTGATTGAAGCAAATGCACAGGTGTCATTTTTGTAGGATGAGCCCAATTCCAATTTAGCCCTACTCTGAACAACAAATTGTGGTCTACTATTTGCAGGACTTTTGCAGGGTATTGGGCAGAATTTAGCTCTTGATGGAGTTACTAAAATTGGAGGTGAATGTCGTATCATTGGGAGATGGGATTTGAGGCATAACAATCATGTTGGAGGAAAAAGAAGAATTGGGTGCATTGATGTATTGTAAGATTGCAGTGCTGGTTATGTTGTCTACAGGAATAGGGGCATCCATAAAGGGGCGAGCGGCCATGAAATACCTACTACAGTTTTTTTTTACATGGAGCAAAATGTTTGTGGTTTGTTTTGGAGCAATAACCACAGATTTGGTGTCAAATGGTTTGGTGTACATTGCATCTGCCTCACCTAATTTGAGATTGTGACTTGCCAAATCGAAGAAGAGCTCATCGTTGAGTGCAACATTGATTATTCTCAGTAGGTATGTTTTGCCCTGCTCAACTGGCAGAACAAAAGTATCTACAATATAGGGGAGATTGCAATCTTCTGTGTGATTAGTTGGTTCATCTAAAATTATACTAATAAGACCATACAATTATCTGAAATCATAGTAATAAATGGGCTATGCAAATGGGCTATGCAAATGGACTATGTTAGTATTACTCACGTGAACCATCTAAATAGATCAAAACTTAAGTGTGTTGTTGAAATCAAACCCTGAAACAAAGAAGCCTAATGAAAAGAAATTTATTTGAGACTGACTGCTTGCTTTACCTTTGATAGGACATGTGAAGGTTCCTAGTGGACCTAGTTTTCTATTAATGGTGTGAGTATTGAACACATTGGGTGTTCCTCTTGACTTAAGTGCTACATTTATAACAACTTCCACATTTGCATTCCACCACTCCCCTACATTCCTAAGAAGCATAACTCAGTACTACTGTTATATTCCATGACTAATCATGAAATCGTATGAAATACAATTCAATGGTTTATAACCTTTTCACTCACTTAGAATCAATATGATTTCTTTATGGGATTTGGGGATGGATAAGACACATTTAGTTTGGGTAAAATGACAAGGGCTCCATAGATTGTCGCTCACAACCATAGAATATGAGCATGCCAAAAAAGTGTCCCTCGTTGCCTAATGATGGTGAAGTTATAAGTATAAGACTGCCCAGTTTGAATGGGGCATTGAGTGATATAAGTAGTCCCATCAGCTCATCCTATCCAGAGATGTCTTATACCATTCCTGCAATGGTAATTTCAACCATAATTCAAAACCATTTCAAATTTTTATAATTCTGAATCAATATTAGTAATACAAGACTATACTAGGAATATTAGACTATACCAGTGGATTGAGAGACTGTATTTGACATGATTGGTGAGTTTGATGAGCACTATATCACCCTCTCTAGTGTAAATAGTTGGCCCTTGGAACTGCCCTTCACTGTGATGATGGACTTTGTAGGACATGGTCTGCTAACATTCTTCAATTCTATCTGCACCATTAATTGGAAATCCATTCATCGTAAGATCAAGGGTTCAGTTTAGACTGGGTTTGATTCTGAATAATTTTCACAATATCTAATTTAGAATTAAATACTTGTGAATTTATTTATTTTAATAAGTAAATAGCTGCAGAGGGGCAACACCCTTGTATTAATCAAAAAAGAGAATACAAGGCCTGATTTAGTTAGAGCGGTAAGGACAAAGAACCGGGAAGAAAACCCCCTTAAACAAAGAAAAACCAGCAATGAAGGCTGGATGAGTACATGACATCAGATACCAACCTCTTAAAGGTAGATAACAGAGGCTTTAAAACAAAAACAGACAATAACAAAATCAGAGAAACCGGAGAAAACAATGACAACTGGAGTCAAAGGGAGTCTTCAGAAGTACTATCCACAGGAGCATGAGCCACATCTAGGACAATGGGGAATTTAGTGCAATAGTTCGAGTGAGTCGTCGATTCAGCCTTCTCCCTAGGGAGTCGATAGTCATTTGGGAACCACTCCTCACCAAGCCCAGACCCCCAGTCATTACCAACCACCAAGTCTCCATTCTCCAAAATCCCAAAATCATCAGCACCCAATTTTGGCCTCCATTCTGACGTGAAGCCGTTTTGAATGCCAGTTGCTTTAAGCAGGAATTCAATGTTCCTGGTAATAACAGGCCAAGTTGCTTGAAGAGAATCAAATTCCAGGGAGTTAACAATCACAAGCTTCCTCACCTCTGCCCCGTTGCCTAAGGTCATATAGTAATTTTGGGGAAGCGGAATTCATAGATTGGCATCAATATTATCCAATACAGCATCAATCTGCCCCAAAAGGCGATATTTAAACATCATTTGAGTTAACATTTTTTCTCTCTACTTGCTACTACCCATGTATAATATCATTGCAAGGAAAAACGCTGGGATATCGGCATTGGATCTGTACCTGTGATAAGCCATAAGGAATTCCTTTCCCAGAATCCTCTTAAGGTTGTGGAGAATGAGACGAGAGAAGAGGACCTCCTGCAGACGTATGTCAGGGATTTCACCCAAGAAAGCCATCTGGCAACAAGTAGCTTTGAGGAGAATTGGGGTCTCCATAGCAAGGCACCGAGAAAAGAAAGCAACTATTTGATGGAAAGAAGAGGGCATTCCATTGTTAAATAACAAGACATCAAACCAAAGAATACGACACCCTGCAAGTAGTTCATGCCAATTGAATACACATACGCTTGAAATGCCAGTGTCCAAACAACATCTGAACCAAAGCTCGTCAACTTAATGTCGACTGACTTTAACCATCAAGTGATTATGAGAAAATCTTGAAAGGATCTAGTCATAACTAGATATTAATTAAAGTACACTTATTTCCAATTGCCACGGGGCCCAAACCGGCACAGATCAATGATGATGATAATGTGTCACATCTCGGTGACAAGAAGAAACCTTAATAGGATATCAAGTCAGTCAGTCGGTCTATGCACCGGAAAACATGACATTAGGTTGAGAAGGAGTAAAGCGGCAACTAGGGAGCAGTGCACCAGTTTGCACCACAACCGGTGATTAATATGGAGAGAAACTTAATCGAAAAAAGAGAGAAGAGAGAAAGCAATAAGAGACCCAACTAGAGAGCACCCTGCTCAATGAGATAGTGAGGATACCATGCCAACCAGTGGAGACAATACAACGTCACCAACCGGCCCAACAGAGAAGCATCATTTGTAAGGAGCAGACAATCAGTAGAAGCCACTGCCAACAAGCTCAACCGGTAACCATCATTGCTTGGCAAGATAAGCATGCCATAACACCGGTGGAAGATCAAGGGGGTCACCAATAGCTATCGCCAATTTAGAGAGTCTATCAGCCTCTCTATTGCCTTCCCTATAGATGTGGCTAACCCAAAATTCATCAAAGGTGGTTAACAGCACCAGAATCGGTTGAAGCCACTGGTTAAGGCACCAACTAGGGATGTTATTACAATGGATGGCATTAACCACATTTAATGAGTCTCCCTCCAGATGAATTCTCTGCACCCCAAGCTCCTTCCCTAACTAAAGACCTCTTAAAGCCGCTCTGAATTCAGCTTCATTGTTAGTAGCAACTCTAATCTTTTCAAAGATTTCTTTTATATAGAAACCATCAGAGTCCCTCAAAATACAACCAATACCACTTTGACCTGGATTTCTTGCAGAAGCACCATCGAAGTTTACCTTGCTCCACCTAGGTTCTAGCAAATCCCATTTCACCCCCACTCTTGGATTGACTTGATCTACCAGGGTTAACAAGCCAAAAAGCGGTGGAATGAGTAAATTTGGGAGAGCCATCTTAATCTTACAATCCCATTCTATGTACAAATTCTTCATTAATGATTTGGATTGAGTAGCCTCATTCAGGAGCTCAGTCGGGTGGATCTCAATTTTCCCACAAAGAGACATTAAGCTCATCTCTTTACCCTGGAAGATTCTACGATTCCTTTCTTTCCAAATTTCTCAAATCAGAAGTGATGGTAGGATATTAAGAAAATCAGCAAAAATAGCCTTTCCTGCCAATTTAGGCCATTGCAAAAACCACTGATGGGAAGGGGCCGAAGATTCTCAATTTTCCCATGAAATGCCACCAACAGTGGCTAGAGAATTTGCAGTGGAGAAGTAGATGATCCGCAGTCTCTTCATGCTCTAGACATAGAGTGCATCTGCTGGGTCCATTGATACCCAATGAATAGAGCCTTTCTTTAGTTAAGATATTTTTCTGACAAGCCAACCAGGCAAAAGAGCCTGCTTTGGGAAGGAGGTGTCGATGCCCAAAAAGATTAACAAACCAATCTTTTTTGTCTATGGCCGCTTCTTTCAATTTGTAACCAAAACATACTTTGTATTTACCATTAGAGGAACCATACCGCCTAATAAAATCCTTTTCAGGGGAAGGGAAAATAATCCTTTTGTTGAGAATGTTGACAAACATGTCCTTCTGATGCTGATCCAAGTCCAGGGGATCCAAGGAGTTCCATTTCCACTTAGCAATACCATTTTCATGGATAGGATAACCATAATCACAGATATTATGCCCCCAAAGGCAACAAGTTTCTACCATAATAGGTTGTAGTGATGGATTGAGACATAAGGCATCTTCACCAGCCCAAGAGTCAATCCAAAATGAGGCACCCCTACCATTCCTGACATCCTAGGTAACCTGATCACATATTATTTCCCTACTATCCACAATAAAATTCCAGATGGTCGAGCCTTTGGGGGGGTTTTTAATAGTGAGAATCCTTTTTGGCTCTAGGGAGTCCAGATACTTATGTTTTAGAAGCCTTGCCCATTTTTGCTTCCCACCACTACAAATTTCCCAAACCAATTTTTGCACCCATAGCTAAATTCATAATTGAAATTTAGCGAATGCCCACACCTCCTACCTTTTTTGGTTAGCAGATATTTTTCCAAGCTACCAAAGGAAATTTTCCTTTGTCATCTGAACCATTCCAAAGGAACTTTCTCATTAGAGAGATCAATTCATCTTCAATTGCCATCGGTAATCTCAGGCAAGCCATGGAAAAAATCGGTAGCACAGAGAGGATCGATTTTATCATAGTGAGTTTACCAGCAGAGGATAACCACTTGCCTTTCCAAATTGCAAGCTTGGATTTGCACTTATCAATAAGATGCTTCCAATAGTGAGTTTTGTTACTGCCAATGAAGAGGGGGGTTCCAAGAAATTTCCCTAGGAAGTTTGCAACTTTGAGATTAAGAATCCTTGATAATACACCTTGCAAGTTAATCGGAGTATGACAAAAAACACTTCAGATTTGTGCCAATTGATTTTCTGCTCAAAAGCCATACAGTAATCATCAAGACATGATTTAATTGTTCTTGTCTCCCTCTTGGAAGATGAACCAAACAAAATGGTATCATCAACAAACTGCAAATGAGTCTTTTTTCAACCCATGTTGCCACATTGACTCCAATCTAATGATCGTCTAGCTGAAGAGCTCTGATTGATCAACCTAAGGCTTCAGCCATTATGATAAATAAAAATAGTGATGTTGGATCACCTTGTCGAATTCCTCTTGTCGAGGAAAAGAAGCCATAAGATGAGCCATTAACCATAACAAAGAATTTGGGGGAGGATAGACAACTCATGACCCATGTGATCCCTTCCTTTCCAAATTTATTAAGAACATCAAATAAGAAATCCTTGTCCACCATATCATAAGCTTTCAAAATATCCAGTTTTAAAATCATACAGGAATCCTTGGTTTTCCTAGTCGTGTGAAGCATTCCATGAGCAATGATAATGCCTTCCACAATGGATCTTCCAGGGGCAAAACCACTTTGTTCATCTGATATGATGTGTTTAAGGAGGGGCTTCAATAAGTTGGCTATGATCTTTGTTAAAATCTTATATACCATGTTGTATAGAGCAATGGGCCCAAAATCACTCATCTGTTGAGGGTTTTGCTTCTTCGGGATTAGAGTAAAAAAGGTGTGATTAATAGCACCTAACATAGTCATTTTCTTTCTTGATTCTTCTACGACAAGATGTAGATCTTAAGCGATGATATCCTAGAAATGATGGAAAAAAGAAACAGGGAAGCCATCAGGGCTAGGAGTCTTATCAGGTTTCAGTTGAAAGGTAGTTTTCCTTGCTTCATCAATTGAAATAGGAGTACAGAGAGCTATATTTTGAATATCAGAAATTACGAAGGGGATTGAGTTAAGAATTTTGGCTCTTGCTTCATGATCGATCTGGTGATCACCATTCAACAAGGAATCAAGGAATCTTACAACTTCTTGTGCAATATCCTCATAGTTCCTAACAGTGACTCCATCCGGTCTCATAATCTCCGATATATTGTTTCTATTTCGAATGGCAATGACCGACGGGTGGAAGAATTTGGTGTTTTAATCACCTTCCTTTAGCCATAATTTTTTACGCCAATGGATTTCCTCACACCAAAGAATTTCATTTAGATTAGATTTGAAAGTATTTTCTTTGATAAATAAATCCTCATTCATTCTTGAAGTAATAACAAAGTTGGTTATTTCTTCCAGTTTAGTCTTAATTCTTAATTTCTCCATATGAATATTCTTGAATTGGCTCTTATTCCATTCTTTGATCTTAACCTTATACTTGAGCTTCTTATTGAGAATGAATAATCTCGAATGGTTCCCAAGAACTGGTTCGTTCCACCAAACAGATATAAGATCATATAGCTCAGGCACTCTGAACCATATTTTCTCAAACCAGAAAGGAGTACCTCCCTCCGCTTGTCCAATAGCGATCTCCAAACAAATCAGGTAATGATCTGATCTGATAAGAGGGAGAATCGACAAATCTAAAGCTAGATTTTGTCCTAGCCACTCACCAGTAACAAGAAACCGATCAAGCCGTTCAACAATATTAGTAAAACCCACTCTCCTATTCATCCATGTGAAAACTCCATTTTTAGGAATAATGTCTAGAAGGTGATTCTTCTCAACAAATTCCAAAAAGTCTTTCTGGGACGTACTATTCCTCTTAATACCCCCACTTTTCTCAATGCCGGAAAGGATCGCATTGAAGTCCCTGGCTACCACACAGCTACCATCGGTAATATTGTTCAGTCTGATGGTTAAGAGGTCCCAAAGAGCATGTTTATCACTAGTAGAAGATGGTCCATACACATTGAAAAGATTGAAATTCTCATTCCGACCAAGAATAGTTACTAGGAAATGTTTCCAATACTTAGCTTCCCCAACAAGAGAGATCCTAACAATCATGGGATTCCAAATGATTCCCAAGCCACCAGAGCCTCCATCTGATTGCCTAATCAACCCATTCCACTATTTCCAAACTCTTATTTTAGCATCAGTCTCATCCTTACTCCACTTAGTTTCTTGTAGTAGCCAAATATCTCCTTTGGTGTCATCAATCTGGTGCTTAATTAAGCGCCATTTGTCAAAGGCATTGATGCCCCTGACATTCCAAGATAAGAGTTTCATTGCTCCTGGGGAAGGGCATTTCCCTTCCCTAAATTAAGTTTGTTTTGACCACTGGCAGCACCAGCCACTACTAGCATAATTTTTTTTTATTTGCGCCCCTGCACACCTTTTGGATTAAAATTTGGTTTGTCAATAGTTGAATCTGACTTCCCAAAACCTTTTGTAGTAACCTCCAATATAAGCTCAGAGTCAAGTTCAAAGTCTTCATCACCCTCTGAGGACGAAGATTCAATCTCACCATCTTCCAATTCAATACCTATCAAGGAGAAACTCTTCCCTCCCATCTCCCCAAAGTACTAGCCTCCATACCCTGAGTGTGAAAATTTCAATCTTCAATTACCAATTGATTCTTGGGCACAAGAGGAGAGGGTGGAAGCGAATCAGCTAATTTGGATTCAATATCTGCCTATAAAGTTTTAGTCTTTTCCAGAAGCATGAGAAGATCTTGTTGGCTCTTGCTTTGTCTAGAGGAGGGAGGAGCTATGTTCAAAGGAGTTGCCTCCGTCAATGGAACATTCTCATTATCATGAGTTCCGTTACAAAAATCTTCCCCGGTATCCGTGGAGCTAGGAGGTTCTCGTTGCAACTTTTCTTCAATAGGAAATTGCATACAGGAATAACTTTGTTGTATCGAAGCCAAAACATCACAACTAATGCTAGTGTGATCCAAGGAAAAGCATTTAGGACAAATATGCAACTGATCTTCTCTATCAATCTTTTGGATCCAGATCTTCCCAGCACCAATAAATTTGACTTCATCAGGGATCTTGGTGATTTGATCTGTGCTAATGCAAATTCTGAGGAAGCTTCCCCATAATTTATCCTCCAAAATGTCATCAACCGATACAAAGGTGCCAAGGTTTTTGCATATATCCTTGATGACATCAATGTGCCAATAATCTGAGGGATAGTTGTACAATCTTATCCATACCTTGTTGTCCGGTAATACATGCGTTCGGGGATTGAAATTGGGTTGTCAATCAATGATGTGAACTTCAATGCTATCCAAGATATATGGACCTTTGTTTTTAGCGTGTCATTTCTCCTCATTGCTCATAAATTCAATCATATAGAAATCATTTGGGAGAATATTAATGTTAATATCCTTTCCCCATTGTGCTCTACACCAAGATTCAAAGTTGTCCTTAACCCATTTTCCACCACCCCACTTGATGAAAAGGCAAAACTCCAGCAAACTCGATTGAGCAGAATTAATTTTATTTTCATCCAAAAAGATGGTAGGTCTTGAGGTTTTTCTTACCAGTTTAGGATGACGGGGTCACTGAGGGAGGAAGGTCTGTCTTCGGAAGTCAGGGTAGCTCTCTCGGTTCGACCAAGGGTTCTGAATTTAAGGACAGTAGTTGGATCTCCAAGACCTGGCATGGTCCGCCCTTTAGTTATCTTTCCCGAAGCGCCCATTCTGCATTTGGAAATTACCATGAGCTTTCGGAGGGACCAGAATAGGTTCAAAATGAGGATTGCCTCTCTCAATTGCTGCATCGAGGATACTAGATTTAGGCGATGGATACCAGTTTCGAGGGGCCTCAGAAGCAGGATGCTTAGCTTTACGAAACCAACCTTTGTTATTCCAAATAAAACCATTTTCCTTCCATTTATGCAGGTCATTAGGGCACCGGTTACCACTTGAATATGGATTTCCATAGTTCAACCGCCATCTGGAATATCTGTTACCGTGGAACATGTCTGCTTTCCCAACATTAACCGGTTTCTGAGTTGATTGCAATCTACCTATTTCGATGGGAAAGACAATATCCGCTTCATCGCTCCATGAACCAACCTTCGCGGCCTGAGTGTCATAACTTCGCACATCGACAGACCAGCTCCTATCGCCACTGCCAATCCAGCTGCCTTCCAACGCTGCCATTTCGCTCCCTCTTTATCCTTTTTTTTTTAAATACTTGTGATTTAAATCTACATACAAAAAATCAATTCAGGATTTTAGATAAAAACCCATTTCTAAAAGACTTTGTACTTGCAATAGCAAGCCTAAATATTGTGGTTTAAACAACACACTTAAGTTTTGACTTGTTTAGGTGGTTCATGGAAATCATATTAATAGGTGGACTCTACTAGAGAAACTTGTGTGATTTCAGATGAACCACCTACACAAATTAAAGCAAGTAGAGTGTTGTAAAGCGGAAAATCGATCGAACCCTAGTTACTCTCCCCTCTTCCAACTCCGAGGAGAGAGAAGGGAGGTCGCTAGGGTTGATGGTTTTCACTTAAGGGAGACTTTACATTCAAAAGAGGGGTTGAAACCCACAAGATCCAATCCCACGCAATGCAAGATTGGATGCTAAATGAGTTTCAAGGGTTAAGACAGCAAGGCTACCCTCTTTTGTAAAGAATGTTGATAGAAGAGTTAAGCTAGGAATGCATAGAAAGTGAGAAAGATTCGCTTATAAACTGAGATAGGGATATAGTATGAAGCTGCGGACCTGGAATTAGCAGTAAAATGTCGATACGGCCCTGTCCTGCAAATTTGAGCAAAAGTTGACAGGACGATGGCGCCCGGCGCCACGGTCCTCCGAAAAATCCGCGAAACGAAGGGGGGTGTGTTCGTCTCTGCACAAGGATTCCAGATCTTCAATTTCAGTCGCGTACCTGCAACCTACACACAGAAAAGTGAAGACGATTGGGGGGTTATGGATTAGGGGTTTGCCTTTAGGTCAAACCCCGGTTTTGGAATTAACCAAGAAATGAGAAATTGTTGTAAATGTAAATGTATGTAATGTAAAACAAGTACTAATACCTTGTTGTAAGGATGTTTGTATCCTTATGTACGAAGGTATAGATGTTGTTGTTTGTTGTATGTTGTATGTAGCATGTAGTAAGTGATCTCCTCTTCAATGGTTGAATCCTTGTCTTGAATGCAACACTTAGCCTTGAATGGAGACTTAGAATGATCAATTGCTTGAAGGAATGTTTGAATGCTTGAATGCTTGAATGTTTGAGTATCGTTTCCACGCCTTTTCCATCATATCTCAAATGAGAGAGGAAAATGTAGTTTATATACTTGCCAATTAGGGTTAAAAGGCTGATTTTCCCGACCTTAGGCTGACCAGGAAAGTTTATTTTCCAGTTTGCAAACAAAAAGACCCGAGACCCCATAGGAGACCGGGCCCAAAATAGGGCCAGGGACCAGGGCGCTGGGCGCCCTGGTCCTGAAGGACCAGGGCACTGGGCGCTCTGGTCCCACCTCCCGGGACAACAGGGTGCAAAAGAGGTTCAGGCCAGGGTGCTAGAAAATGCAGTTTTTGGTGTCATAAACAGGTTTTGGGATCTCCATTCAGGTTGCGTGTTGCGTCGCCATCGTGAAGACCAAAATGCAGTCGAAATTGCAAGTGTCGCAATTTTAGGACGCTACATTTAGCCCCCACTTTAGCGGGAGTATGTATGCTCATACTTCCGGTAAAGTACAAGGAAACAACATTGAAAGACTTTCACTACGTCAAGGAGGCAAGACACACCAAGCCCCCAGTGGACTAAGGATCTTACGACTTCGATTGACAAAGTAAAAGGGAAGATCACGAGGGAGAACCATGACTGTCAGTAGTAAGGTTCCCTCACTATGATTCATGCAAAAGAAATACCAAAAATTTTCTAGGCAAAGCTAAGTTCGCCAAGAAATTTTCAAGTATCTTGAAAGGATAGACAGGGTGTATGCCCCCCTACGTTAAAGCGATCGCACACGCCTCAACGGGGGTGATTGTGTTAACGTAGTGATACACATAAGAAATGAGAAAGGAAAGGAGCATGTTATCACAAAGATTTAGCCCCCAAGTGTGAGATAAACCCAAGGATAATAGACACAAAGCACGAGGTGACTTCGCTTTCCTCGGGGTCAGTATGCTGTATGATAATTCATGTATATATATCATATGTATGTATGCATAATTGTTCTTCATTCCCCAATCAAGGAAGGTCACCTAGAAGAAGGGAACACATGTGTCTTTTGAGTCAACATGAGAGAGACCAAAAGAGATCTCAATGCTTTGCATCGTCCTCAAGTAGACAACACTAAGGACAACAAATAGAAGAATGAGAATAACATATAGAAGAAGTAACACAAGAGAGGAGGAGAGAATCTACTATGCTAATGTAACTAGTCTAGCACGTCATCTACCCCCCGATCTTGCTGATCAATGTTTCGGGAAGGCAGGGAACACGCTAGAGGAGGAACATCCAACACAACAGATGGAGCTATCACAAGATCCAAACAAGGGCTATGTTCATGTTCCAAGCCATGTTGTTCTTGTCTAGGAGCTAGGATAAGTGCTTTAGAAAATTCGTTAGATAAATGGTTATCAATATCAACAAGTTCATATTCACTATCAGAAGCAAGAGGAGTAACATGTTCATCATGAATAACATTTTCATCTATAGCATCATCAAGATTTATAAAAATAGGATCTTTAACTCGCACAGGATCAAGACCATCATGCATCTTATGTTTAGGAGATTTAGGCTCAATTCGCGGCTGAGGAGAAAATGGAATAATGCTTGTTGAAGGTGTTTTTGGAGATTGCAAAGTTTGAGAAGCAGTTGCTTGAGCTCTAAGACGACGCTTTCATCGACGTTCACGCGCAGAACGATTTCGTCTAGTCTTAGTAGGAAGTGAAGAAGATTGAGGAGGAGGAATGTTCTCATCCTTATCACTTGGGTGTTTAGGTTGTGGTCTCTTAGGCTGGATGATAGGAGAAGAGGAAGGTCTCTTTTCTCTATAGAAGGAAGGAGGAGGAACTGCTCCATATAAAGGAGGAATTTTTGGTTTAGGAAGAAGACCAAGTCCATCATGATGAGGAGGTATAGGTCTACTTTTAGAAGGTTTATTAGGCATAGACATAGTCACATCCATAGGGATGGGTTGAGAATCTTCTTGAGGAAAGACATTAGTTTTATCTTTCAAAGGGAGAACTTCCTTCTCAAGAACGATAAGAATGTCAAGTTTGGGTGTTCTAGGTTCACTTAGAGATAGGATCATATCTGTTTTCCACTTTTGATAAGATTTGAAAAGATGATCACTTCGCGGAGGAAGAGATTGGAATTGTTTAGGCCAAAAATAATCAATAGGAACGCTAGAAGTTCTTTCAGCTGGTTTAAAGAGACTATGATTGACGGTAACAACTTCACCATTATGGGGAAATTTCAAACACTTATGTATAGGAGAAGCAATAGCTTTCATGGAAGATAGCCAAGGATAGCCAAGCTTCACACGAAATTGTTCGGATGAAGGAATAATAGCAAAGCTCACATCAAGGGATTTGTTATTGACCTCAATAGGTAATGTAATAGAACCAATTGCAGGAGAAGAAAATGCATCAAATAATTTCACAACCATATCTGTTTTGTCATAGATCACTTGATTCAATTGCAAAGTAAAAAGAAATTCTTCAGTAATAACATTAACCATGCACGAAGGATCAATAAGCACTCCACGGCAAGGTGTATTCTTGACTTTTGCAACTATGTATAAAGGACCATCAGGTGCTCTAATGGTTTCACTAGAATCAAATGTGATGGAAGGTTCTTTAGGGTTTTCTTGCTGCTCTACAAAGTTAATCACATTCGGAGTCATAGACACAAGACCATCAGATGAGAGAGAGGAATCATTAGCCTCAATCGCATTAGAGGTATGAGAAGTATGAGAAGGTAATGGATCAGTAAAAATCTGAAGATTTTGGTTAGGAGGAGCTACAGATGTGTTGCCTTTATCATTTACTCCAGAAACAGAGATAGTATTATTATCAATCAAATCTTGAATTTTACCCTTTAAAGAAAAACATTTTTCAGTATCATGCCTAGGTTGACGATGAAATTGACAAAAAGCTTTGCTATCAAAGTAAGGTGAAGTAATCTTTGTGGGATCAATTTGTCTTATAGGAGGAAGAGTAAGCACATTTTGTTCCAATAACTTATTCATAATACTATGCAATGATTCATTCAAAGGAGTATACTTTCTTTCTTTCTTGAAAAACTTAGAAATAGGAGGCACACCTGATGCTGCATTCACATTGTTGTTGATAATGTTTTCATTGAATTTGATAGAATCTCTGTTCGGTTTAAACTTCCCAAATGGTTGTTGACTGCTATCACCCTTATCACTCGGAGCCATAGGATGTGATTGTTCCATTTGACTCACAGTCAGTTGATAATTGTGAAGAGTTGCACACAACTGTTGGAAAGAAGTAAACTCAGAAAACAGAAGTTTGTCTCGAATATCTTTTTGTAAATTAGAAATAAAGATTCTTTGAATATCATTGTCAGGCACTGGAAAAGAGATTTGAGCATACAAATGCTTATATCTACCAATGAAATCAGTCACTTTTTCTTTAACACCTTGTTTACAATGCATTAAATCAATCAAAGTAACTTTAGGACTTATATTGTTTTGAAATTGTTGGATGAAAGCATTTGCAAGTTGTTCTAAAGAAGTAATAGAATAAGAAGGCAACGAGCAATACCATTGTAGGGCTTTGTCTCTTAATGTTCTAGTGAATAGTTTCGCAAGCAACCTTTGGTCATAAGAAAAATCAGTACATATTGTTTGAAAAGTCTTAACATGTGTTAGAGGATCACCTTTACCATTATAAAGCTCCAAATGCGGGATTTCAACATGTTTAGGGGGGATAGCTCGAACAATGTCAAGAGAAAGTGGGCTCGCAACATCAAATGTGGGCACACTAAACTTGGATTGATTCATAGAGGCAATTTGTTGCTGTAAAGAAGAGACAGTTTGTGCAAGATTGTTAATGGTCGCTTCAGTTGAAGAGTTCATATTAGATGTGTTAGATTGAGATGGAGGTGTTATGTTATTGAAAGAAGGCAAAGAGTAAGGTGGTGGGACTCTATGATAATTAGTCATAGGAGATGATTGGACAAGAGGAACACTACAAGGAGGAATGGAATGGTTGAACGAATTGCCCCCTTGCGTCATGTTCATTTGTGGAGATGTAATAGGAATACTCATTGAAGGAATGAATGAAGAAGTTGGATTGAATGAAGGAATAGGGTTAATTGAAGAGGGAGGATTGCCCCCATGACTGGTAATCATAGGAGGAATGTCTTGTATAGAAGTAGCCATTATGTTTGATGTAAAAGTAGGTATGCTAGCAATAGAAGTTGTCAAAGGAATAGAATGATTAACTTGAGTAGGAGGTTGTGTATAACCTAAAGTTTCGGCACAACTCTTCATAGGCATCACATTCGAATCCACAATGTGTGCAATACCATGCAAAATATCAATTCCATTCTTATCACTTTGAAGCATGTGTTTAAAACCCTCAATTAAAGGAAGAGCTTGACTATCGGGATACTCATGAGACATCCATTGGTGAAAATCATCAAATTGATTATCCAATTTCGAAAGTTGTTCTACAGAAACCTCAAGGAGAGCTTCTTCATCATTAGGAGGATTAGAGGAATTACCCATGTCCTCGTTAAAAAGGCTATTCAAATTAGGTTCCATCTCCTCGGTAATTAAACCTCGGAAAGACTTAATTCTACGGCTTCGTCTAACGGGAATAGTGTAAGTAGGGCGTATTGTTGTAAAACTCATGCACTAGAAAGGGAGAGAAGATTTTGAATTTAGAGGTAGCAATTTTCAGTAAAATCAGTCAATCTTCTGGATTTAAGCTGTTAAATGCAATCACGACAGTCTCCCGAAATTTCTGAAAAAATGTCCGGGACCGTGGCGCTCGGAGTGCACACGATCCTTGCAACTTTTTTCGAAATTTGCAGGGATGAAAGGTATGATGATTTTAGAGCTAATCTGAAAAAATTGAGTGATTTTACGATCTGTAGATAGGCCAAATTAAAGTTGCAATTTCAAAATTGAACCCTACCCAGATTGTCGAAAAATGCAAAATTTGAATTTTGAAAAAGAGAGGGAAACTGAAATTTTGAATTTTATGATTTTAGAGGGAATGTCAAAAGCAATGCAAGTTTTGAAATTCAAAAATTGACTCAATTTCACGCAAAATTCGATTTTGAGAGCGGAAATCAAAGTTGTTGTAATTAAACACTTAATTTCAAAAGTCACAAATTGCAAGAATTTGAATAAAGCACTGAAATTTCGAATGAATGCAAACACACTTTTTAGATTTAGGACAGTGGGAACACAATTTTGACACAAAATTTCAATTTCAATAATTTTTAAATGATTAGAAGCCCTAAACCAAGCAATCACAAGACCAACTTTGACTGTAATTTTGAAAGTGTTATAATTGATAAAATCAGCCAAAATTCTGGATTTTAGCAGGAAAATACAGTAAGATCTTGCTCCCGAAATTTCGAAAAAAATGTCGGGGACGATGGCGCTCGGAGTGCACACGGTCCTCGCAACTTTTTTCCAAATTTTCAGGGATGAAAGATATTGTGATTTTATTGCGGAATCCAAAGTTACAGCTGATTTGGAAATGTTTTGATCAGTGAAATTGTCGGACAAAGGTTGAATCAAGAGGGTTTCAAAAATTAGGGTTTTGACACTTAACCACTTAATTTTTAAAATTAAAGCACAGATATGAATTGATAATTTGTAATAGAAGGGCAGATCTGAAACAAGCATTAATAATTAAGCATTTCACAAGTTCAATTTTCAAAAAGAAAATTTTAGGGTTTTTATGCAATCACCTCTAAAATTTTGCAAAAGATCAAACATGGAAATGTAATCAAGGAATCAATTTTCAGATCTAATCATGAATAATCAGAAAGGATGTTCACGTCGGGTTCACCAAAATGTAAAGCGGAAAATCGATCGAACCCTAGTTGCTCTCCCCTCTTCCAACTCCGAGGAGAGAGAAGGGAGGTCGCTAGGGTTGATGGTTTTCACTTAAGGGAGACTTTACATTCAAAAGAGAGGTTGAAACCCACAAGATCCAATCCCACGCAATGCAAGATTGGATGCTAAATGAGTTTCAAGGGTTAAGACAGCAAGGCTACCCTCTTTTGTAAAGAATGTTGATAGAAGAGTTAAGCTAGGAATGCATAGAAAGTGAGAAAGATTCGCTTATAAACTGAGATAGGGATATAGTATGAAGTTGCGGACCTGGAATTAGCAGTAAAATGTCGATACGGCGCTGTCCTGCAAATTTGAGCAAAAGTTGACGGGACGATGGTGCCCGGCGCCACGGTCCTCCGAAAAATCCGTGAAACGAAGGGGGATCTGTTCGTCTCTGCACAAGGATTCCAGATCTTCAATTTCAGCCGCGTACCTGCAACCTACACACAGAAAAGCGAAGATGATTGGGGGGTTATGGATTAGGGGTTTGCCTTTAGGTCAAACCCCGGTTTTGGAATTAACCAAGAAATGAGAAATTGCTGTAAATGTAAATGTATGTAATGTAAAACAAGTACTAATACCTTGTTGTAAGGATGTTTGTATCTTTATGTGCGAAGGTATAGATGTTGTTGTTTGTTGTATGTTGTATGTAGCATGTAGTAAGTGATTTCCTCTTCAATGGTTGAATCCTTGTCTTGAATGCAACACTTAGCCTTGAATGGAGACTTAGAATGATCAATTGCTTGAAGGAATGTTTGAATGCTTGAATGCTTGAATGTTTGATTATCGTTTCCACGCCTTTTCCATCATATCTCAAATGAGAGGAAAATGTAGTTTATATACTTGCCAATTAGGGTTAAAAGGCTGATTTTCCCGACCTTAGGCCAACCAGGAAAGTTTATTTTCCAGTTTGCAAACAAAAAGACCTAAGACCCCATAGGAGACCGGGCCCAAAATAGGGCCAGGGACTAGGGCGCTGGGCGCCATGGTCCTGGGGGACCAGGGCGCTGGGCGCTCTGGTCCCACCTTCCGGGACAGCAGGGTGCAAAGGAGGTTCAGGCCACGGTGCTAGAAAATGCAGTTTTTGGTGTCATAAACAGGTTTCGGGGTCTCCATTCAGGTTGTGTGTTGCGTCGCCATCGTGAAGACTGAAATGCAGTCGAAATTGCAAGTGTCGCAATTTTAGGACGCTACAAGTGTGTTGTTTAAACTTGCCCAACATAAACTAACAATAAACATGCCCAACATAAACTAACAATAAACATGCCCAACATAAACTAACAATGTAAATATACCAATCCACAAGATTAAAACACATACATACAATACTCAAAAATTTGAGTCACGAACAAATAGATTCACATTGTGACAACCTCAAAGCCAAAAGTTCTTTAGAACAAACATAAGTCAAGAAAACTTACATCAAATTTATAATGCATGGTTTTTCCCTCTACTGTTCGGAGTGAAATAGAAAGAAACACAAGCAAGACTGTCACTATTGGCAGCACTGAGATCACTGCTCTCCCCATCGTTTCTCAAACTTCTCTTTCTCTGTTACTCTCTATACTCACTTACTTTGACTCCTTGATCCTTTGTACACACCATTTAGTTAGACAGAGACGTCAATCTTAATGCAATTTCAGACAAAAGTTTGTTGGGTAACAATAAGAAACAAAATGGAAACGTCAAAAGAAAATATAAGTGTTGGTGGACTACGTAACTTGTTAGTCCACGTCTGGTGCGACCTCAAATTGCTATGTTCTTTCTATAAACCATTTCACCAAATTTAAACCCACGTAACTATTTCCAAAAATTATTTTGTACAACAAACAATCCCTTATAAAAGATTAAATAATGGTACAGACCCCTCAAAATCTACCACCTCAACCTCCATTTTGGATCTTAAAGCAAAAGATTTATTATCATGATTTGTCTACCTTTGGTTGGTTTAATGCAATTTTGAGTGTGTTGATTGTGAAATTATAAATATTAATAAAAAATAAAGAATGTGAATACCTACATGAGAGAAGTGCACGCCTCCATATAGTAATGTTAGTCAAAAGATTTATTATTATGATTTGCCTACCAAATGTTGGTTAGATATAATTTTGTCGAGAGGTATATTATGACATACAAATATGAATAATTTGACATGGAGATGACAAGTAAATGTATGCATGTTTTATTGTCACTTGTCTCTCACTATATGAAACTGTTACATTTTTAATGAGAGTGAAAGAGTGCAACATTAATCAACTCTGTGTCTTTGATAACTAATAAACATGCAAGACAATTATGTGATCTATATTTTATTTTTTAAAACCAAGATAAAAGGATGACACCACTTGTAACCACTTGCATACCGTCAGTAAGATCAGATCTTAAACTGGTCTAAGAAAAGTTTTGAATACAATGAACAGGAGCAGCGCTACGCATTCAATCCGTTGTAGTCTAGTTGGTTAGGATACTCGGCTCTCACCCGAGAGACCCGGGTTCGAGTCCCGGCAACGGAAAACATTTTGCTGTTCTGATCTCAATGTGAAAGAAATGACATTTATTCAAAATAAAGTTGTAGCATCTTGTGAAATCTATTGCCTGGAATCCTAACCGTTGGACTACAAATGCATGTACGATTGCGTTTTAGAGGGTTTCACATGTGATTGGGTAGGTGAGAAGACAAGCATCCTGAGCCCGCCACCTTTTTTTTTTTTTGGCATCCTGTAAATGATTGTTGAGATTTTATTCATGTTACAAAGATTTTCTACATAGCGTATTGCATATCGCTTCAAAGAAATCGTCTGGGTGGTGTAGTTGGTTATCACGTTAGTCTCACACACTAAAGGTCCCCAGTTCGAACCTGGGCTCAGACAAGGTTTAATTTACATTTTTGTATTTTACTAAACGAATCGTCCTAAATTAGTCACTGCAACAGTGCTCTCTTCACTTACTCCTTGCTCTCAGACATGCCCTGTTGATCATTTTAGGAAGCCCTTTGTATCAGCCCATCAGAGTGGTGCAGCGGAAGCGTGGTGGGCCCATAACCCACAGGTCCCAGGATCGAAACCTGGCTCTGATACGAAGTAGTAATCAGCTGAGGCTTCCGTCATTCAATTTTGTATTCTGTTATTTTCAAGATGATAAGCTCAATAGTTGTGACAGGGAACATAACATAAGCTAAGCATCAATGGAGAATTAATTTCATTTCAATTTCTATTGTATCTAATGCAAACTGAAAATGTTGATGACCAGTTAAAGATTAATAGGGGTGGTGGCGCAGTTGGCTAGCGCGTAGGTCTCATTGCTGATATTGGGTAATCCTGAGGTGGAGAGTTCAATTGTGTAGGGGATGAGGTTGGTCTTTCTGTATATTGTTTTTTGTTTGTTATTTATTTTGTACAATTGTGTGTGGGATGAAGTTGGTCTGAAGAAGAATTTCACTTATGGTCTTTGCATACATTCTTGTAAGTTCTAATTTAATAATCTAGCATTTGTAGGTGTGTCTCTCTTAATCATTCAATTTGGATACCTTATTTGTGCATGGAGAAGTCATTGTTGTATATTTTGAGGACTAGATAGGGAATGCGTTTAAGGTGTGAGATCATGGCATTTAGAGACAATACCGCTATTTTATCAATTTGTGAAAAAGAAATTGGTGACATTGAATGGAAGTGGAGATTTTCTTCATTGATTCTAAGTAGTGAGATCAACTCAAGGAACAAATTTACTTATTTATGCAAGAACTTCTCTTCTACCCACAAAATTGACTTTTCACATTTGCTCATGATTATGAAGATTAGAAACTAAATTTTTGCTAGTATTTATGCATGTTTTTGAGATGTAATTGGGGTTTGATTAGTTTGTCTATGCTTTGTCCTAATATAGATGTTTGTCCTTTAATTAATAATTCTTGTTATAGGAAATCAATTATTGTAGCTCAATTACATTTACTTTGGCTACAAATTTTGGGATTAGAGGTAATCTTGGCAATTGTTTTTAGAATGAATGATGGTAACTGTGTCATCTATTTGTGAAGGGTGGACCTCACATTTAATGTATGATCCCATCATCAAGCATTCTAGTTTTTTAGCGACCTTGTGCTTCATCCTACTCTATGTCATTCGATGGAGGATATTGGTTCAATGACTAGCTTGGGCTCTCATGATCTAGATTGTAAGTTTTTTGGTGGCAATTGTCTAGTCCATGCATTGTATGGTTCTTCCTTTATTGTTGGTTTTGTCCCTTTACTTTTTGTTTATGTCAATTGGATTTGTCGATTCACTAGCATAGGTCTGTGGGTAGTTAAAGGTGAATATGCATTAAAATGACTTATTCTTTTTTGTTTCATGGGGGCCACTTTTTGATCTGAAGGATCTATCACTCTTATGTATTTTTGCATAAATTTATACAATTTCTACAACCTTGATTGCACATTACTCAATAAAAACAAAATATTGTAGCTTAAGCTTAGTTTTTTCATGCCTATGTGTGCCACAATTCTAGAGAAGGTATTGAATAGAAAAGCCTTTACAATCAACAAATTTTTTCATCGCTAGACTTCAATATTTTTAGGAGATTTATAGATGTTGTATGTGTATTCTTAGGCCATATTTTTTGGTCAGTTTTCTTAATTTGTAAAATAATTTCAAAGTGCATTTGATACAAGTCTCGTTCTTACACCATGGAGTTTATTTTTCTTCTAGTCGTGGATCTTTGAAGTATACTTTGTCATAAAATATTTTGTACAAGTGCATATTTGTTTCATCATTGATCCATGCTTATGGTTACAAATGCATGTCGAGTTATTGTGTTTGGTTTCTTATGTCATGTTAAGGACTAATGTTTGAATTAGTTTGAACCCAAATGATCAATACACTAGTCTTTTGTAGTTTTTTATCCTTCCACAACCAATTAAAATATATTTCAAACACATCTTTCATTTGAGCTTGTTTATAGTTTTTTAGGTCATTTCATCTCCCATGATTTAATAATATAGATTATATTAAATCTTGTGTGAGCATATAGCTAGTTAAACATTCAATGCCATATAAGATTGCATTTCATGTGTGCACATGTGTACATGCAAGGTTTAGGGAATTCATGTATTGTGATATAAATATATTGTTTATTTTCCTTGCATGTGAATATGTCTCTCAATATGCTTAATAGGAGGTCAAATAGTTGTGTTAATGGCTATAGTAGGAAAATGTTGATGAAGGATTGATTCACAAATTTGTGTTTCTCTTTAATTGTCCTGTTATGACCATGGGAAACACCATCCTAGGTCTACTAAAGCTTGAAGAAGAAGAATATATTTTCTCTCTTACCACTTAGTATCTAATTATTCATTCTCTACCAATGATTTTTACCTCTATATATTATCTAATCTAACTAGATCCATTCTCTAACCTTGAGTTTAACCTCTCTATATTGGTTAATTGCAATTATCTTGCCTCTATACCAAGTGTTTGCTTTATGAAAATGGAGCAACAAATTTGATCACCAATGTAAGTCACTTTAGTTATACTTAGTCCAACTTAGATTGTATTTTTAAGATGTTTTTATGCTTTTTTATTTATCGATAAATATAGTTATATATTATTAATATTAACAAAAATTACAAAGAGGAACTAGTTGTTTAGATTCAAATTATCAAAGTCTCAACAATGACCAAGATCAAAGACCATAAACCTCCAACAAAAATTGCCCAAGCCACCAAATCCACATAATGAGATATAAAAGTATACAAGTAACCTCTACAACTACTTTAAAAAATAAAACCATATACAAAAACAAGCAATCAATAGCTATACCCCCATGTTTATCAAACCCTAGACCTGACTACAAAATCTTCAATCATCCCCTGCAACCTCCAACTAAGAAGCATAAACCTAAAAAGAGCAAAGAAACCAAATTCTAAGCCACCTATAGTGAAAAAATACCTGCAAACCTAGGCCCAAGGAGCCAACCTCATCTCTCTGTGATGCCCCGACTAAGAGTCACATTTATCTTGAAAGCTCCTCCCTCCACATGTTTCTTCTTATTCTTGGACCCCATTGGTCGGCCCCATTTACACTTGATCTCATTGTTCACCTTACATCTCTCCTCCAACCTCATCTCTTCTCCTTCCATCTAAGCTCTAGCCTCTCTTTCTTTTATAAAGTCTTTAATTGTGCTCAAACCAATTTGAGTGGTTGCCTTTCACACTTCCTTGTCACAAGAGTCATTCCATAAGAAAAATGAGTGCAATAGGGGAATGAATCCCTGGAGCCAATCACCAACCCCTTGTCTTGAAATAACGATGATGGAGCCCAACCCCAACACCATTCTTCCCTTACGCATTGGTTCATCAATCAATATGTGTCCTAGGAACAATGATGCATGCATTGTCTGCATTAGTGTGGTACTTGTACTCCACATTCAAGAAATCATCACCCAATACTATGGTCTCACCTTGTGAAGGAATGAGGGGTCATCATTTATTTGAAAACATTTTTGAATTGTTTCTTTAAGATCTTACCCCAAAATGCCACCATGGGTTTCAATGTTTGTAGCAAAGAATTAGCCTACATCTTCAACACCCCAAGACTCATAAACACTCTCTGAAATGAAGCAATGGTCTTGTGCTACACTAAGTGAATCAAATCATCCAATGCGGCTAAGGAAATGATATAATTTCACTTCCCTTGGTTCTAATAAAACTTACTTCACACGCTTATCACAACTCAACCAAGACAAGAATCAATGGAATGTAATTAACTCCCTGCAAACATTCTAGTCATACCTTCCTCCCAAATCTCCTACCCATTGCTCTGCATTAACTCTGCCACCAACTTGGAGTATTTGTCTGCCTCCGAGTAGCCCTCACATTTTATGTTAGTGATTTTGAAATTATGAAATGTTACCGTTAATTTTTTTGATGATCCTCACTAATTTATCCAACTTCCAATTATCACCATTGTCTATGCAGCACCCAAATTTATCATTTGATAGTGTTTTTTAAATCATTAAAAATTAAAATATAACATATTTTTCTTTTTCAACTAATTATTAAACATGGTCAATGGTAAATTTTAGGTGCTGGGTAGACATTGCCCCAATTATCCACCCTCCCCTTAATTAATGCATTCATAATGATCGGCAAGTCACCCTCCAAATGAAGCCTAGATACCGACAATTTTTTTTTTGCCAACTTTACTGCAAGGAAAGCTATTTTGGCTTCTGCTTTGTTATTCGTGTCTGCTTCAAGCCTCTGGATACTCCAAGCCGAGATGTTTCCCTGCCAATCCCTTGTAACATAGTCTACATTCGACTGACCTGGGTTTCCTTTTGAAGTGCCATCGAAATTAATCTTAATCCATCCACCGTCAAGAGCACTCCATTCCACCCTTTTATCATTTGAAGTTGATGGATTAACCCATTTCGGTCCATTAATAGACTAAGATGTTTTTATACTTACACAAGCTCAAGGAGAAGAAAAGTCTCCAAGAAAATTTTAAAATAATAAATTTAGGAATTTATATGTTATTTTAATGAAAACATCATTATTTATAACTATTTTTCAATCTTTGTTTGGTTAGATGCAATTTTGGGGGTGTGTGAAGTTTTGAATTGAATATAATGATTGTGATATCATAAATGTTAATAAAAAATAATGAATGTGAAGAGCCACATGAGATAAGCGCATTCTCTAGATATAGTAATGTAAGTAGCATGCAAATCCAAGCACAACATTAAACTATAATAAAGACTTTCAATAATTTAAATTATCTCCATTGGATAGATAGATAAATAATTGAAGAAAGATTTTAAAATAATCAATATCAAAAAAAATTATTTTCATATGTTGGATTGTAATGGAATATATATGTTTATGATGTTGAAGTCATTTTTCTATTCATTTTGTGGAAATCTATAAATTAAATTTGAAAGGAACAAAAATAAAATAATTGAGATCAATTAAAGACACGAATAATAGGGCCAAGGAGCGCTAAGGCACTATATGTATATTTGGATTTAGCAAATGAGTGAGATTAGATGTAATATGAATACAAGCTCTATCGTATAAATCTTGAACAAATTCCTGAACTGCTCTACAATCAACAAGAGAGTGAGTATAACTACGATTAAAGAGACAAAAAGTATTATCGTTGTTTTTCTTAGAGTTATTCATATATCTTATGAAAATAAAAAGATATGTAAATCTATCATGTCTAAGTCTCGAAAAGGTTATCTCTGTTAGATTCAAATGAGTGTCCAAATGAATAGGCCTTCTCTTGTGGGATTGGAAGGTTAGGCTTTGGTACAAGAATTCATAAGGATAAAATCCTACACCTTCTCTAGTGCATTGGATTGAAGGATATATAAGGACTTTAATTCCTTGTTCCATTTTTCCAAGACCTCGTCCATTATATCCTTGCTCAGAAATCATGTCAAATCCAATCTTATAGTTTGTTTGTGAATTCAAAGGACTTCAATCATAGACATCATTGAAGTTTGTTATGTATACTTTGAAGGACTAAAGGGGTGAATAGATGAAGGGGGACTTGAACCCTTGTAGGAGGATGCACATCTTTATTAGTATCATTCATGTCTACTTGAGAGGTAAGAGAGTCTTTTTGCATCAAGTTTTTGAGTTGGGAGGAAATGTTCTCATCATCTAATTTTTTATCTCTACTCATTGTTATAATAGGTGACATATCATTAAGGAAATTCATAACACCATCTTGTCTCAAAACATGTTGATGGATAAGATAAGATCAAGGGGAATAAGGATGTTCTAAGGTGATAGATGTGATGACAATATGTTTAGTGTGTCCCTTTTATAGTGAAATAACCTTATGAGAGGAGGATTCATCATTACTCTTCAATGTTACATCTCCATTGGAGAGATAATTGATAGGAGTACTAACTCTTTCCTTATGATAAAGATACTCTAGGAGAGGTACAAGCATTATTTATTTCAACATCACCCCTAGGAGGATTATCAAAGGTACCACTTGGAACATCCACTAAATCTTCAATGAAATCTAAGCATTCAATGAACATATTTAAAAATATCATCATATAGCAACATGAAATATGTATGAAAGCTTTGAGAAATGAAGTGAATGTAGAAAACATCTTTGAAACCCTTATGATGCAATGGAGCAATGCAAGGAACATGAAGTAAAAGAAGCCACCATTAAACACATGATTTTGATAAATATAACTAATGAACAATGTAACCATATGTGAAAGTGGAAACCAATCATTTTTTTTGAAATCCATAATGAAAGATGAGATCTAAAAAATCCAAATCAAAACTATGCAAAACGTAAGAAGTGCGAGGTTCACCAAAATATAATGTAGGTGGAATGGAGTTCACTAGTCTAAACATGCAAACAAGGAATCAAACCCATTCACATCAACATATATTAGAGAATGATCAATAGGACAAACTTTAAACCCTTAGGAGAGAGGGATACTATGATTGAGTGTTTTTCATTTGTGATTTCATATGACTGGATAAGATAAAATGAAAAAATGCAAGAACTAGTTATAAAGATGCATAATTTTTTTTTGATAATAATCAAAATGAATAATAAGCTACATAACAAATATGAAAATTTTGAAGACAAATCTATGAATGGTACTCAGAAAGGAACCCATGTTTGGATTTAGAGCCTGAAAGCCTCGATCTATGCGGTTGGGCACCAGTTGTGACTAAGCCACATTGACTAGGGTTATCTGCTTCTTCAAAGTTAGAATCTGTTTGTCTTATTTTGTTATTCACAAATCTTTAATCCAAATTTGCTAAATTTGAAATCCTATACACACAAAAGAGAGAAAATGGCGTTGGGTTTTATAGGGGCTTTCCTCTTTGGAAGTCAAATCGCAGGTAGGAATTGACATGATTATACCCCAATCATAAAGCTCAGTGCGTCTGCCGGGAGTCGAACCCGGGTCTATTGCTTGGAAGGCAATTATCCTAACCGTTGGACTACAAACGCATTTGAAATGTGATATGTAATAATACTATAAATCTTTAAGTGAGTTAAAAGACAACTATAGTGGGCGTTGGAGCCTAACCGCACAGATTCCTGAGGACGGCAGATTGATTTTATTTGCATCCTGTAAATGTTTGTTGAGATATTATCCATGTTACAAAGATTCTGCGTATAGTATATTGCATATTGTATCGATGAAATCGTCTTGGTGGTCTAGTTGGTTATCACGTTACTCTCACACACTAACCCCATGTCCCCATGCTGCTGCTTAAAATTAAGCAATTGGAGTGTTCCCATGGAAATTTTTAATTAAGAGGAAAGGATGAATTAGAATCTTTTCCTATTTTCGTGTAGCAGCCACTGGTTAAAACTTAAAAATAAGCTTTGAAAAAAAGGGGGGGCTGAAAATAAGCAGCAACTGCTTATTGAGAAAAATGACAAGTGGCTCCACAATGTTTTTTCCCTTTTTTTATGTTTCTAATTTTTTCTCTAAAATTTAGGTGAAAATTTATTATTATTAAAGATTATATTAAAAATAGAATTTAAAATAACTGCTTGTTTTTATAAGCAGCAAAATTCAACTTTCATGAGGCCACCAGCTCCACAAATTGCTGCTAAAAAATTTGAGCAGGAGCTGCTAGCCAAAATAAGCTAAGCAGCAGCATGAGGACCTGCCCTAAAGGTCCCTTTTTCGTATTTCACTAAACTAATCGTCCTAAATTGGTCACTGGAATGGTGCTCTCTTCACTTCTCTCATAGAGAGTTGACTAGTCTAATGAGCAATCAATCTTAACTCATCAGAGTGGCGCAGCGGAAGCGTGGTGGGCCCATAACCCACAGGTCCCAGGATCGAAACCTGGCTCTGATATAAAACTGGTATCAGCTGAGGCTTCCACTATCCATTTTGTATTCCGTTATTTTCAAGACATTTCAATAGTTGTGACAGGGAACATAAGACAAGTATAAGCTTAAGCATCAGTGGATGACTAATTTCAGTTCAACTTCTATCCATATAATACAAAGTGAAATTGTTGATCACCACCTGAAACTCAACAGGGGTGGTGGCGCAGTTGGCTAGCGCGTAGGTCTCATAGCTGCTATTGAGTAATCCTGAGGTCGAGAGTTCGAGCCTCTCTCACCCCATTTTTAGTTTTCTGCATTTTTCATTTGCTTAAATTTCATAGATTTAAATAATAGGAATTGTTATTTTTCAAGGAAGATTTCAATTAATTTTGAAACAATTTTTCTACTTTAGAAATGGGACTAAACTTAAGAGCAAGTCTTTAGTGGAGACCAAAAATTAATGTGTTAGAAGTTGTTTGTCTTAATTTTTAAGAAATCAAAAGAAGCTCAGCAAGATGGAGAAACAAAATATAAAGAATATCACTTTCTTCTATTTATGTAAGATTTAAAATAAAATTAACAATATTGAATTATCTAATTGTAAATCAAATATAATCTCGTTTTAAGTAAAAGAGAAATCAAGTAAATAATATGTCTCATAGTCTTATCAACATAAAGTATCTTCATTGAAATTGATTGATAGAGATGCCAAAATGATGTGGTTGCTCAAGGAGTGGTGCAAGATTTGTTTGATAGGTACCCATCAAACTCATGTTGTTCTTTCCTCTCAAAGCATCTACATACTAGAAGGGTTCAAGGGTTGCACCAATAGAATGGTATACGAAATTAACATGATATGGAGGTATATATTCTTTATTGTCTATATAGTGTTGTATTAAAACTTTAAAATACAAACAATATTCTCTTAACATTTGAAAAATATTCGTACTACACATTTATTTATAGTTAGGTGAAGGAAAGATTTGTAAATTTTGAATTTGTAGAAATTATCGTTAATGATTCCGTTTTCTTGTATGAAATGAATGTAGAAAGAGTTTTTACTTGTTCAATTTTTCTTCCTACATATTGAAATAATAAGATAGTGGACTTATATCATAAATGCATGGTTGGTCTCATGTTAAAGATACATAGTCTATATTAAACAAAGGAATTATAAGTGAGAGAATATACTATTGGTAATATGAGAAACTAGTATGAATTTGAAATGTCGAAGTATTTTATTAATAAAAGGAAGACCCTAATTAACTTTAAAAGCCATCTCATAGTAGTTTATCCCATCATTACATTCCAGAGCATTACATCAGTATCAAAGATCCTAAGGACAATTGAGGAATTTTCATGGTTGCTTGAAATGTCTTTCAACTTACTTAAAGCTATTAAATTAGATTATATTTTGACCAATTATAGCTAACAAAGAGAAACAAATTCGTAATAATCAAAAGTGTTGAGGATTTTTTACAACAAAAGATCAAATAGCAATAGAGGCCAAAACAATTGAACACAATTCTATAGCGTCGAATGGGTTTTGTACTTTTATAGGATTCCTGACATACAACAAGGAGAAGGTTACACTTTTTTAATGCTAAACCCCAAAGTGCATGTCTAATGCAATGTATTAGGTAGGTTTTCATGTCCATGTTATTTCTTGTATAATCATGTGCAATGGTTGCTTGAAAGAATTATCATTATAATGTTCTTTAATAATGGTGAGTGCTAGTTCCTTTTTGGAAGATAGTGGATATAGTGAATCACTGAACTATAATGTTGAGAGTTCATCTTGTTGGGACATCTTGTTTGTGCTTGTGAAAATGTTTTGTGCAGTCTCATGTAAATGTGAGATAGAAACTCTCATTCATTCATTTATATTGTATTTCTTATATCTTTCTCATTGTTAATATCCTCGTCTTGTTCATGGTTATCCTCTATATCAACTATGCGATCAACATGCCACACACAGTATTTATTTACATTCATTTGCTTCCAATCCACAACAATGTCATCTTTGGTGAGACCTATATCTATAGAAATATTACGGAAATGCTTGTATAGAATTAGCTCACTCTAGCAAAATGTTTCAAATTGTATAGAATCCTCATTCAAAATAGCATAAATCAAGGAAAGACATTGACAATTGCCTTTTCTTTCCTATCTTTCCATTTTCACCCTTTGCGAGTGGAAGAAAATGAGACAAATCTGGCAGATTCAATCAATGTTATTGTTTTCATGTCAACAAGGCATTGTATGTAGGAGTGTAGATAGCTCAATTGTAATGTATTTTCATTTGGTTTTCTTTTGATTTGGTAGAATACTTTCCTTCCAACATTTAGTGTCATATTTTAGCAGTTGCAAACAACAAGCGGTAACTTTTGTAGCATAAAAAATGTCTCTTGTGCACCAATATCACGGTCTACAATGATATTAGCCATAAATTTGCGATATTATACTATTGTTTGGTCTTATTTTGCTTTATTTTTACATATTCATGTTAGCATATCAATACATGACTCTGATTTTCTTTCTTCTTTGGATGCATATTTCATAATATATTTAAGAACGAGTGCTTTTTATGCAACTGGTTGACATTCCATATCAGCTCTCCATATTGAAATGATTTTTGGGTTGTGTATATTCAAGCTATCACCATTTCATGCAAGGGCATATGTTTTCTTTCTAGTTTCATCACATGACAAGGAAGAGCTATAACACATTTGGTCCGATGAGCTTTGTAACGAAACACTAAAAGTTGACCTCGCTTGTGTAGGCATGTTGCTTTAGTACATTATGTGTTCCTTTGAACACAATTGATTAAATCTTCATAGTCAATAAGTGTAGTTGTAGAGAAGATCTCAGTTGTATTTAGCAAGCAAGGATCTTCTTGCAAAGATAAGTGTCGTGTGTTGTTTCTATCTGATGGGTACAAGGATTCCATGCACTTACGTATTTGTAAAATAATGACTTTGTTGTTTCTACAACAACATGGTATTCGTAGTCAAGTTTGTCCATGTCTGGTGCGTTGTCAAGCCAAATGAATCCATGTATATGTGCAGATCCTTGATGTTGCCATTCATATCTTTACCAATAATCTATTACATAAAGGAGCTTCTCCATTACTTCTTCATGAAAGATTGTGAATCCTTGATGCAAATATAGGGATGTGGTTGAGACAAAGTGTAATGCAAATGTTCTAATGTATAACTTGAAAATGTGAGGAGAATTAATACAAATATTGGATGCAGTATTTGATGCGGTTATAACTGAAGGAATTGTAAAACCGCATCAACCCGTGACATAACCATGCATAACAAAAGATTGTTAATGTAATAAATGCCAACAATGGTATGTGGTTTATTAACAATGTTGTTTGTGTGATCTTTGTTAGTTTGCAGTTTAGATGGGATGCCATTTGAAATTGTTATAAATCTGGCCATTTAGTATCTACAACATCTAATATGAAGAAGAGAGTAGGGGATCCTATTTAATTGATCATATTTGAAAGTTCATTGTGACACTTGTTCCAATATGAGCATATCCCTCTTAAGGAAGATCCAAAATGCTAAAATTCTTCACCTAGTTGAGTGTTGGGCATTTATTGTATATGGAGGTGAAGACTATCGATGGTGGTTGGTATGCAATCCTTTGCATTTTTCTTGACATAAATAGATGAAAGTCCTTGGCTTTGATGTCTCATCATAAGATTCAATATGAAATATCAGAATCTTGGATGGCTTCCAAATCTATTATCATGAAACCTCATCAAGTGTAACACATACTCTTGCATCTCAACTTGTCTATATCGAGGTTGCAATTGCAATGCAATAGCGTTTGGGAAGAGTGTAGGAAAATCCATTTCTAGAAGGCCCTTAGTATTGTATTCATTTATTGACGAAGAGTGAAGTTGTGGCCACTGAATAAGTGTGTCATCTTCATCTATAATTTGCAAGGTTTCTTTGATGATTTCTAGCTCATGGTGCGCATTTGATAATTTAGCCATAAATTATGATGAGTATGCTATTCCATTTTCAAGTTGATCTTCAATATTCATACATTCAATGTTTGTTGCTGACATTTATTCATGTTCAACATTAATGGGTAAAAGCACAAAGTTGCTTCACACTTTTATAAAGGAAATGGCCAATGTTGATTCAACTTTTAAAATTGAATCAATAGAAAGTGAAACATATGTTTTGAATTTTGAAATGATTTACAAACTAATACAATGTATATTTTTTTGTGTATTTTATGTTTGTAATTTTTTTTTTAAATTAAAAAATTATTTGAATATACTTTCTTGTAAAGTAAACACTATAATTTAGTTGTTGATGAAATACTGAAATTGAAGTCACATGCGCGTCACACTTTATAATGTAGTATGAGTTATATTTGATCTAATATTGTAATGCAGCCCATATACGACCTCTACTCACATAGCAATCATAATGGTTCCCTTGTGTATGGATTCTTGAAACTATTAGGACATCTAAGTTTGTAATTCTATGTGGGAGATATTTTGCTATTGTTTTGATATCTTGTGGGAAACTAATTGTGTGATCACTATATTTGTATTGTCCTCCATGAACATGGGTTACTTGAACTATCATATTTACTCGTGCTATGAGCATCTCTTCGACTTGGGTTATATTTTTTAACTCATTTATAAATTGTCCCATAAATTGAATTCATGCTATGAGCATCTCTTTGACTTGGGATAGATTTTTTAACTCGTTTTCCCATAAATTGAAGCATCTAGTACAATATTCTCCAATTGCATGTCACCAATATTTTCCCATGCTATATATCTTCTAGGGTACATAGGACATACAAATTGTGACCACTTTAGTAAGGAGAATGGTCCAATATTCTCTAGTTACATGTCACCTTCAGATGTACAATCATCTACAACATGCAAGTTCTTAATTTTAGAAAATTCCATATATTCCATGGACATGCTTCTTCGAATAAAATAACATGCTTATGTTCTTGTCAAACAAATGCAAGTTGTTCATGACGACTATAATCTTCCTTCTTTAACATGGATCATTGTTTTCTTTAACATGGAGCATGGTAAAGAGAGAATGCCATTGCAATTCCTTAAATGAAACCTTTAATGAGATAAAACATATCATGAATGGACTATTTTTCTCGGACCACACGCTACATATTAGCAAAGGTTCTACAAGATGCAAGGAATTATAAGAAATCTTCAACTTTTGCAAATTTGTTTGATAGGTACCCATCAAACTCATGTTGTTCTTTCCTCTCAAATAGTCTACATATAAATTTTAAATTTGGTATACATGTGTTCATTTTAAGCTCTAAATTGAAATTTTAACGGCTCTCTGAAAATACCATGACATAACAATAAATTGAAAACAAATAAGTATAATTGGTTCATAACGATTAATAGAAAAAAAGGTAAAACTTTATGATTTTAATTTAATATTTTAGAATCTAAGGGTAAATTTTGAGCCCCTTAAAATTAGTCACATGTATGGTGGAATTCACCTAGTATAAGGAGGTACAAATCTCAAGGTGTAGATCAAATGTATCCATATGTTTGTGATCCCATGTGAGTACAATAAATGAACCAATAATAGTGAATATATAGGAAAGTGTGAATGGTGTAAAATAAGACCATATTTGGATGGAGATAATGGAGCCAAACTAGAATGTTCAAATTTGTCAGAACGTTATGACAATTTAATGGCAAATGGAAGGAATATGTTATTTCTAATGTATGGACTCATGATTGGATTTCTAACCATGGATTTGAGTGCCGCCTTTGAGGTGGTTTCAACTCATGGTTTAGTAACTACTATTTTATGGTGCCATGTATTGTCTCTCCTATTATTAGATGTTCGGGATGGAGGTTTTGACAACTAATTTGCAAGTTTTGATATGTTATTGGAATAAATCTAGAGTTGTATGTTTTTTATATTAAAAGCAGCCAAAACTAGGGGGTTGACCCAGATACAGTATATTCGTATGTTACTGATATTTTCTAGGGAATATTCCTTGAGTTTATGTTGTAACATTTGTTGTTCATAATACAATCGTTTAAAGTGTTGTGTTTTTCTCTCAAAAGGGGTTTTCTCCATAAATACTTATGTTGTATAATTCTATGTACGCTTTATATGTGTTTCTCTTTTTTGCAATTGTAAAGATCTAAAATTTGGACATTACTCCCCCTCTAAATTAGTTTAGGATTTCTTTTGATTTGTCTTATTTCCTTTTAGGTTTTGGATTTTTAATTGTCGTGCCTGTGAAGTGTGATACCTGCAGCTGCAACAAAAAATATTCAATAGATCATTACAAGCATGGTTAGAAAATAATAAGCAAATGAAGATGAACCATGACAAAACAACCTATCGCCTCATAAGAGATGCGAGTATGAATTTGCTCTCAGATCTGGATAAGCAATCCCAGTGACTTGAGTACACCTAGATAGAGGATTTGATATGATAATGATATGCAAAGATGATATACATGATTAAGCTATGATGATGATGCAATTTGGCTAGAAAAGAGATTGATTAAGCTACATGATTCAACAATTATGCTAGAAAATGATCAAATTAAACTAATGCAATTGACTCTAACAATAATGCTCAAATGATATGCCTATAGTAACAATGCCTAAATTGATAATGAGATGGGATCCTTATTGCTCCAAAATGGGGGATATTTATAGGATTTACAAGGCTAGGGGTGAGGTGGCAGGAATCAACAGTCAAGATTGAGTCCGAAGATATCAAGGGTGAAATTGGAAGAAGCTGGAGAAGAGGTTGGAGGAAGAGACACTTTTCATCTCTATGGTGACAAGTGTCAAGGAGCCTTGCTCATAAAAGGGCAAGTGTCCAAGAGAGGAGACATGTGGCCAAAGTGCCATGTGTCTCAAGAAGAAAATATCCACACCATAGGAGGTTAGGATAAGGAGGTTAGAATGTGCAAGATAGGATAGGGTTAGTTAAACCCAAGGTTAGGTGGAATGGGTTAGGTTAGAGGGATGATTAGGTTAGATGGTTAGAAGTTAGGAGGCATGTTGGTAATTTGAATTTAAAAATTCAAATAATAAGAAAAGACTAATTAATTCTCAACAACTCATAAATTGATTTGTTTTAATTAATTAGGGGATTAGAAGAATTGATTGAAATGGGGGAGGATTAATTAATTTGAATTAATTAATCAAAGGGGACTATTGAAATGAACCTATTAAATAAATCCTTAGATTTATTAATAAGTAGATGAAAGGGAGAATTTAATCAAATTGCCTAATGAATTTAATTAAATTAAGAAAGGGGATTATTTAAATAATTGCTTATTTAATTAATTATATTCATACCATTTTTAGGTGTATACATTAATAATGAATTTCTTTATGATGTGTGTAAGAGTACACACAAGAGTTAATCAATATATTAGAAATGACATATTGTTTGGCAAACAACATAAAGATTTTTGGTTGTCTAAATATTTCATCTTTTGGAAAAAATTAAAAAATAGATACAAATAGTATGTGGGTTCATGTTATACAAAAAAAACAAAGCAGATTTCAAGTCTTGTTTGGGAGTCTCATGAGTTTGTGAAAGTTAGGAAATATGATAAGATTGTCCCACTAATAAAAATTTATTAACTAACTATAAAAATTAATTCAATTTGTCATACTAAATTCCCTTAATCAAAATAAGAAGTTCACATCATAACACAAAATGACTTTAGATTATCATATAGATTTAAGAAAAATTTTAAAAAATCTATAGGATTTAGGGTTTCTTTGTTGTTCTAATTACAAAATACTAAAGAATTGAACAAAATATTTCTACGCCCTTGCACATGTTCAAACATTTCTTGATTTTATTCAATTAAACTGTTAAAAATAATTTCACAACTTAATTTTGACCAAGTAATATATTGCATGACTACTATGATGCACCAAGCTTTCCACACCACTCTACCTTATGTAACAACAATGACATTTTTTTTTTCATGACATTAGACGTAAAGCTAATTAATTGCTATAAGCTAGACTTAAATAACACCATCTTTGACTTGCTTCTATGACTCATCTTAAATTGCATTGATAAGTCAGGTCTATTGACAAAATTAGTACAATTTGAGATAAACCCAATAATACTAGCACTTTGGAAGATCTTTTGGAAGAGGCAATATGGATTGATTGGGAACATTTTCATTCTCCACCAAGAATGCCATCTTCAATACCCACGTTGTGTGCACTTACAGATGGTAATTCATGAACCACACCCATGTGTGCATTTCAATTCAATAATTAGATGACATAACTATATACAAAGGAGTGAGGGGAAAATGAAAGAATATGGTGCATACCTAGGTTGTCATCTGTAAAATGGATGGTAGTTGACCTGCCTGTTGACACTCCCACTGTATTACGCTCTGATGAGTCTACTAAATTAAAGCTTGTTGGGTCTTTATTTGGGTTGTAGCTACCAAAACCTATACCCACTATGAAGAAATTGAAACCATGGAGATGAATTCGATGGTTATCCACAATCAGGACGCTAGTGTCCTAAAGAATTAATTGCACTGTTGAATTGTATGAGAGACAAGTGAGTCTTGTTCCTTGGGAAGTTAACAGGTTATTTGGCACTATGCCTGTGTAATTGAAAGGATTGGGAGGGTTGTCTGGGAAATCTTTTGTGAAAACCCCTTTGATGTTGTTATAATGTGCTTGCAGAAGGGCAATGGTGGGCATGACAAAGCTTACATTGTTGATTGAAGCAGATGCACGGGTGTCATTTATGCAGGATGAACACAAGTCCAATGCCAACCCTACTGTGAACAACAAATTGCGGTCTACTATCTGCGGGACTTTTGCAGGGTATTGGGCAGAATTTAAGCTCTTGATGGAGTTATTAAAATTGGAGGCAAATGTCGTATCATTGGGAGATGGGATTTGAGGCATGACAATCATGTTGGAGGAAAAAGAAGAACTGGGTGCATTGATATATTGCAAGATTGCAGTGGTGGTTATGTTGTCTGCAGGAAAAGGGGCATCCATAAAGGGGCGAGCAGCGATGAAATACCTGCTAGTTTTTTTGTTTGCATGGAGCAAAATGTTTATCGTTTGTCCTGGAGCAATCACCACGGATTTGCTGTCAAATGGTTTGGTGTACACTGCATTCGCCTCAACTACTTTGAGATGGTGACTTGCCACATCGAAGAAGAGCTCATCGTTGAGTTCAACATTGATTATTTTCAGCAGGTATTTTTTGCCCTGCTCAACTGGAAGAACAAAAGTATCTGCAATACAAGGGAGATCACAATCTTTTATGTGATTAGGTGGTTCATCTAAAATTATACTAATAAGACCATACATTAATCTGAAATCACAGTAATAAATATGCTATACAAATGGACTATGCTAGTATTACTCATGTGAACCATCTAAATAGATCAAAACTTAAGTGTGTTGTTGAAATCAAACCCTGAAACAGAGAAGTCTAATGAAAAGAAATTTATTTGAGACTGACTGCTTGTTTTACCTTTGATAGGACATGTGAAGGTGCCTAGTGGACCTGGTTTTCCATTAATGGTGTGAGTATCAGACACATTGGGTGCTCCTCCTGACTTAAGTGTTGCATTTATAACAGCTTCCACATTTGCATTCCACCACTCCCTTGCATTCCTAAGAAGCATAACTTAGTAATCGTGTTATATGCCATGACTAATCATGAAATCATATCAAATACAGTTCAATGGTTGATATCCCTTTCACTAACCTAGAATCAATGTGATTTCTTTATGTGGTTTGGGGATGGATAAGGCACATTTAGTTTGGATAAAATAACAAGGGCTCCATAGACTGTCGCTCACAACCATAGAATATGAGCATGCCAAAAGAGTGTCCCTTGTTTCCCAGTGATGGTGAAGTTGTAAGTATAAGACTGCCCAGTTTGAATGGGGCATTGAGTAATATAAGAAGGCCCATCAACCCATCTTGTCCAGAGTCATCATATACCATGCCTACAATGATAATTTCAACCATAATTCAAACCCATTTCAAATTTTTATAATTATGAATCAATATTAGTAATACTAGACTATACTAGTAATACTAGACTATACCAGTGGATTGAGAGATTGTATTTGACATGATTGGTGAGTTTGATGAGCACTCTATCACTCTCCCTAGAATAAATAGTTGGCCCTAGGAACTGCCCATTCACTGTGACGATGGGTTTTGTATGACACAATCTGCTAAATTATTCTTGAATTTTTTGTTAGATATAATTATGTCGAGAGGTATACAATGACATACAAATATTCATAAATAAAAAATTGATTTTGAATAAATTTGACGTGTAGATGACAGGTAAATGCATGCATATTTTATTGTCACTTGTCTCTCACTATATGAAACTGTTACATTATACTGTTACATTTTTAATGAGAGTGAAAGAGTGCAACATTAATCAGCTCCATGTCCTTGATAAGTAATAAACATGCAAGACAATTATGTGATATCTCTATTTTATTTCTTAAAACCAAGATAGAAGGATGACACCACTTGTAACCACTTGCATATCATTCATAAGATTGAATCTTAAACTGGTCTAAGAAAAGTTTCCAATAGAATGAACAGGAGCAGCACTAAGGGCAGGTCCCCATGCAGCTGCTAAGCTTATTTTTGCTAGCAGCCACTGCTTAACATTTTTAGGAGCAATTTATATAGCTGGTGGCCCCATGGATATTTAATTTTACTGCTTATCTTTGAAGCAATTACCTTATATTTTAGTTTTAGATGAAAAAATGTATGTAATAATTTTGGAGTAAATTTAGGAGAAAATATTGGAGGCAAATAAAAAGGAGGGAAAGAAATTTGTGGAGCCACATATCATTTTTCTCAATAAGCAGTTGCTGCTTATTTACAGCCCCCCCTTTTTTTCAAAGCTCCCCCCCTTTTTTTCAAAGCTTATTTTTAATTTCTAAGCAGTAGCTGCTCCACTAAAATAGGGAGAGATTCCAATTTATCCAATTCTCTTAAATAAAAATTTGCATGGGGACACATCAACTGCTTAAATTTAAGCAGATAATGCAGTTAAGCAGCTGCATGGAGACAGGGGGTAAGCATTTAATCCGTTGTAGTGTAGTTGGTTAGGATACTCGGCTCTCACCCGAGAGACCCGGGTTCGAGTCCCGGCAACGGAAAACTTTTTGCTCTTCCGATCTCAATGTGAAGAAATGACATTTATTCAAAATAAAGTTGTAGCATCTTGTGAAATCTATTGCTTGGAATCCTAACCGTTGGACTACAAATGCATGTACGATTGCGTTTTAGAGGGTTTCACAGGTGATTGGGTAGGTGAGAAGACAAGTATCCTGTGCACGCCACATTGTTTTTTTTTTTTGGCATCCTGTAAATGTTTCAATTCTAAGAGATTTCCACAATCCATCATACAGTTAAGAGAGTATTTCTGGATTCGATTGTGTGAAAGATTTTTGCATCAACGTTACGGATCACACTCCGTGATCCATCATCAGGGTGAAGAGAGTCGGACGACCCCGTCCGACTCTCTTCACCCTGATGATGGATCACGGAGTGTGATCCGAAACGTTGATGCAAAAATCTTTCACACAATCGAATCCAGAAGGGTCGTCCGACTCTCTTCACCCTGATGATGGATCACGGAGTGTGATCTGAAACGTTGATGCAAAAATCTTTCACACAATCGAATCCATAAATACTCTCTTAACTGTAAATGTTTGTTGAGATTTTATTAATGTTACAAAGATTCTCTGTCTAATATATTGCATATCATTTAATAAAATAGTCTGGGTGGTGTAGTTGGTTATCACGTTAGTCTCACACACTAAAGGTCCCCAGTTCAAACCTGGGCTCAGACAAGGTTCAATTTACTTTTAGAATTTTACTAAACGAATCGTCCTAAATTAGTCACTGCAACAATGCTCTCTTCACTTACTCCTTGCTCTCAGACATGGGAAGTCCGTCAGTTTAATAAAACCCTTCATATCAACACATCAGAGTGGCGCAGCGGAAGCGTGGTGGGCCCATAACCCACAGGTCCCAGGATCGAAACCTGGCTCTGATACGAAGTTGTAATCAGCTGAGGCTTCCGTTTTTCCATTTTGTATTCTGTTATTTTCAAGATTATAAGCTCAATGGTTGTGACAGGGAACACAAGCCAAGCATCAGTGGAGGAGTAATTTCATTTCAATTTCTATTGTAAACTGAAAATTTTGATTGCCACTTAATACTTAACAGGGGTGGTGGCACAGTGGGCTAGCGCGTAGGTCTCATAGCTGATATTGGGTAATGCTGAGGTCGAGAGTTCGAGCCTCTCTCAACCCACTTAACGTTTTGCTACTGTATTCAACTTGGAATTTTGCTCATATCTTATATCAGTTGTTGCACTTCCCCATAAAAAAAAGTTTCGGCTACTGTTGTACATTTAAATAAATAAAATCTGTAATACTTTATCTAGCAAAGAGTGCATTGAATTGTAGTTCTCGAAACTGGATTTTCCTTCCACATACCCTGAAAGCATACACAAAGTTTCAACTGGGTGTATGCAAAATGTAAAAGCATACACAAAGTTGCAACTCAGTGTATGCAATTTTTGAATTTAATTGTGTGAAACTGTTTATTTGTTTATTTATAATTGATTTTTAAATTCAAAAAATTTTGTATCGATGTTTTAGACCAACTTCATAATCTAGGGGAAGGGGAAACAATCCAGTAGTTGAGCGCATTCCAATTCTTGTGATAGAAGTTGTTGATTTAATACCCCCATATTTCCTGATTTAATGTTCAACTTGTGTACAACATTGCACCAATAGTTGTATGATAAGTAACAATAATTGAATGAAATATACTATTTGTTGTGAAAAGTAACCAATCATATGATGCCACATCAGCTGCACAAGTATTGGGGTCCTTTTGCACACCTATTGGTCTCACTTTTATTGGGGGCTATTTTGGACACCTTGGCAAAAAGCATGCTGATGTGGCCCTGAAACCTTAGTTATAAGTAGCGGACTTGCAGTAGAATTTTGAGAAGTGCAAAGTTAGGGTGCACAACTACTCGGTCCTTTCCCCTATCAAGATGTAAGAAAACTGTGATTAAAAAAATAACAAATTGATTTTACCTCCTAAGCAATATTGTTGTGAACAAAACAAGAGTAAGTCACAATCTTTTAAGATAGTGGCAAAGATGGTAAAATGATAGTGGTACTAATTTATTGTTTAGGTTGGGGTCTTATGAAAGAGGCCTTCCTAATAAAATTTAGTTGTTGAGTTTTTTCAGGATTATTTGAAGGTCATTTTTTTCATTCGTTAATTTTCATGTTGCTGCTTAAGTATTTATTTTGTTCATCTCATATGCTTTCATATATATGCTTATTTTAGAATTCAAACGCCTTTTAAAGTGAGGGACAAATTAAATAATAAATGTTTTATATCCATGTTGAACTTCCCATTAGTTTTGGATCCATTTTGATAATGTATCTTAACTTGGTTACATAGCATTGATGAAAAATTCTTTGCTAAGTTCACCTCTTTCCTTAATCCTTTATACATCCGATTTAGACATACAATTTCCAAATATTTGACCTTAATTTATCCCTTTTTGCATCCATCTGCAATCATTCACCATTATTAATCATGCATTGCACCTATGATCACACTATTATCCATGCATTTATTCCTTGCCTTGAGAACTATGCTTTTTTTTGTATTGGTTCAATTTAACAATGCATGGGTCAACCTTAAGCTACATTAAAAAATTCAAGTTTCTATGATGAACTCTTTTTCACTAGGCATTGCAAGCCAACCGTTCCTATATGTAAATGTGTGACTATTCACTATGTCTTGGTAATTGAAAACACTCATTTGTGTAATTAATCCATGTCTAATAAAAATAATTCATCATATGAACGTTTAAATTTAAATATTAAAATGTGCACATCTATAGGGTTAGTGCAGGATCAAGGGGGGCCAACAAGTGGCGATGTGAAAAAAATAGCATTCCTCACTCGCCTAAAAATGCGAAAATCCGTGTTGACTTTTTGCTTGGCTTGGGTGTTAGTACACCTTGGCCTGGTAATTACCTATGCAAATCGGATATCGGATAAAACCGGATATTCGATAAAATCAGATATCGGATTTTATCCGATATCCAATTTTTATTTGTAATTTTAATTTAAAAAATATATTATATGTTACGTATTATATAATACAATATAATATAATATAACATAATATTATATAATATAATATAATATAATATAATATAATATTATAATATATATAATATAATACATTACGTATTATATAATATAATAATATATTATATAATATATTATTATATTATATTTGTTATTTAAAAATAATTTAAGTGTTGAAATCGGATATCCGATTTTCTAAGACTTTTATATTTCGACAGTGACAGTCTTGTGAGTCATTTTTAACTCACGGGTCGCGCGAATTCGTCAAAATCCGATATCCGCTATTATATTATATTATATTATATATTATAATATATATAATATAATACAATACATATTATAATATATAATAATATATTATATAATATATTATTATATTATATATATTATTTAAAAATAATTTAAGTGTTGAAATCGGATATCCGATTTTCTGAGACTTTTATATTTTGACAGTGACAGTCCCGTGAGTCATTTTTAACTCACGGGTTGCGCGAATTCGTCAAAATCCGATATCCGCTCCATCCAATATCCAGTGTTTTGACAAAAAATTGCTAAAAAATAGATTTAGAGGTAAGAATTTTGTCGTTTTGAATCATTTTCATTCATTTTTTGTATTTTTTGTGAATGTTTATTTGATTTTTCATTGAAAATATGGTTTTTTTTCATGAAAACTAGGTTTTTTTAAAATCAAATACCTAATTGTTTAAATTTGTTAACTAAATTTAATTGTTTACATTCAATTAGGTTAAAAATGGGGGATAACAATGAAAACACTGACCAACCACAACTGCAACAACCAAACCCTCATTTGCCAAACCCCCCCTCAATTCAAGATTTGATTGCACAAAATTTGAATGAATTGAGGGGGATTGCAGAAGTATATTGTAGGATCCCTCGTCTAAACCCATTGTTTGATCCTCTCATGCCGATCATAAAAAGTATGGAAACCATGACTGAGGAGCACAATGCCACCCTTTTGTGACGAGATTCTATGAAGGAAAAATATGCAGATGGCTTGTCGTATAAGGATATCAAAGATCATGAGATATCCAAAGCCGAAATCGCCTCATTGTTTGTCAATCCCCGTATTGGTCAGCCCGTAGATCCCAAAGAAACAAAACTTTCTATCAAATGGTGCACAAATGATGAGATTGTGAAAAACTTTTGGGATCGTTAGTGGATGGTTTTCGACAAACCACCCAACAACAATCTTGATATCCCCTTCTATTTCATAAAAAAATTGTATGCTGAGTTTGTTTTACGCAAACATGTGAACTACTTTGACATCCAACCTTTCTAGGGTGTAGGTTTAGGTATGCCCCAAAATAGACCTGGGATAGTCAGAGTAGTCTAGGGCCCATATGTCCCCCCTCCTCCTGTTGATCCCCCACTTGCAGTTCAGCATCCTGATATCATTTGTGAGGCTGCTTCACGGACCATATCGGCTATTCACTCTTTGAGTAGCCTTTTGGTTTCTCAAGATGCATCAGTAGCTCAGCCTACTCTTGATGGTAGCAGTGCATCCAATGCCGGTGACACATCATCCTTGACTCCACACATATGTGTGCCCCATAGTTGTGTCATGTGTGGGCACGTATGCTTGGGTCCAGTTGGACAACCCGTTGATACTGTTGTGGACAGTGCAGATTACAAGGTGCATGAGATGCATGATGCACCAGAGGTTATTACACAGACTGGAGGATACCCTGGGGAGTCCTCACATGCTAGAGGCGAGGAGGCATCGTCATCATACATTGATGATGTATTGGTAAGATTTGTGTTTTCATAGTTCATGTTATATTTTAATTAAATATTTATAAATTAGATAATATTAAGTACTAATTTTTATTTACATGGTCTATTTAACAGTTGATGACCGAGGATGAGTTGAGATAGATTCAGGAGGGCACCTTGTCGGCCATTTCATTTGGCCTCGATAGCTTGACGGTACATATATTATTGCACCTAGTTGTTTGTATCTTATTGTACATACATGCTCATCATTTATATTTGTATTAATTAGATTATGTAGTAACTTGCATGTATATCTTATTTTACTCTTGTAGGGGACAAGCAACATGAGTGCAATGCAGTGTGATCTAGGATCTGGTAGTGCAATTGGAGACAAGGGAAAGGTAATTGAATGCAAATATGATTGAATGAATAGTTTAAATAACTTATAGTGATTATACATGTCTAGATATAGATTGATAGTTTCATATACTTGTTGTGTATATATACAGAGAACTCTTGGCTTCACATCCTTGATGACTACACCCAATATACCTGAAGAAGAAGAAGAAGAAGAGATGCCTCTAGTAGATGTGTGTTTATTTTATTATTTGATTAGTAGATATAATTTGTTATTATCAGTGACAATTATATGCTAACTTGTATCAGTCTCATGTTTTTGAACATATGTAGGTTGTGTATCAAAATATTCAAAACATACCTCCTCTACCAAAGACATACATCAAGAGTCCTGCAAAGCTGAAGAGAAAACATGGAGATGAGGTAAACATGAATAGTTCAATTAAATAGTTCATTTTTATGTTAACTTTTCAAATGTGAATTATATAATATAACTAATATTAATCGTGGTTTGTTTTTCTTGTGCAGGATCCTTTAGAGCCGAGCAGTGTGGCAAAGAGGATCAATTTTGATGATCCATCAGCAGCTTGGGATGTTATAGATAGTTTTGGGATGCTTACATGTCTAGTTGGCATGTATATTTTGTATATGGACATACATTCACGTATTTGACATAAATTTTGTTTCAGTTGGCGTTTATGCCATATTTGTGTATGGACATACATTTGTAATCATTTGACATTTTTATATATACAGAAGTTGATATTCGATCATATAAATTGTTGCTCATCTGTGTGTGGTGTTATCATGGAAATCTTTAATCTTCATTCCAATAATTAACAATGGTTAATAATGGCTATTTAATGAACAACACAATTCATTTCATTTCATCGTAAGTGTTGTTTTTATAATGAACAATACAATACAATTTATTTAATCAACAATATAATACAATTCATTCAATGAACAATACAATTCATTTAATGAACAATACCCTACACATTCTCCTATTTTTCCCCCCCACTCGATCGAACGCTCGGGGTCATACCCTACCGGCGTCGTCCCTTGAGCGCCCTAAGTGCTCAAAATTGTCAAACTTTGACGGGCCCTAACTCAAAATCCGTGGCACCTGCGAATAATCCATTTGAACCTATGGGGCCACGAGAGGGGTCCCTACAAAAGCCTATCTCGATATTTCAAGTTTCCCTATGGTTTTATTAGGGCAGCAATTTTTCGGTTGGCAAAAAAATTGTTAGTCTCACTCAATGGAATGTTGTCGCATGGTCGATTTCTCGTTCAGCTCGTCACGATGATGAACCGTCGGCTTCGACATGTCCACTTAGGCATTATTACCCTACGCATGCTCCTATTTTTCCCCCCCACTCGATCGAACGCTTGGGGTCATACCCTACCGACGTCGTCCCTTGAGCACCCTAAGTGCTCAAAATTGTCAAACTTTGACGGGCCCTAACTCGGAATCCATGGCCCCTACAAATGATCTATTTGAACCTACGGGGCCACGAGAGAGGTCCCTACAAAAGCCTATCTCAGTTTTTCAAGTTACCCTACGATTTTATTAGGGTAGCAATTTTTCAGTTGGCGAAAAAATCATCAGTCTCACTTAATGGAATGTTGTTGCGTGGCCGATTTCTCGTTCTTCTCATCGCGATGATGAACCGTCGGCTCCAACATGTCCAATTAGGCATTATTACCCTACGCATGCTCCTATTTCCCCCCCCCACTCGATCAAACGCTCAGGGTCATACCCTACCGGCGTCGTCCCTTGAGCGCTTTAAGTGCTCAAAATTGTCAAACTTTGATGGGCCCTAACTCGAAATCCGTGGCACCTGCAAATGATCCGTTTGAACCTATGAGGCCACGAGAGAGGTCCCTACAAAAGCCTATCTCGGTTTTTCAAGTTGTCCTACGGTTTTATTAGGGCAGCAATTTTTCGGTTGGCAAAAAAATCGTCAATCTCACTCAATGGAATGTTGTCGCGTGGCCGATTTCTCGTTCTGCTCGTCGCGATGATGAACCATCGGCTCCGACATGTCAAGTTAGACATAATTACCCTACACATGCTCCTGTTTTGCCCCCCCACTCGATCAAACGCTCGGGGTCATACCCTACACATGTGACATCCATGAGAGAAGAGCTTCATATGAGAGAAAAGCTTCATTTTATCTCAATACAGTTGTACCTATTTCATTATTAGAAAAAATAAATATACAAAGATTTGTTATTAGTATCCTCTATATTATGGATTTGAATTGATGTTCTCAATTAGTTATTATCTGTTCAGCTTTTCTTCATAAGGCACAACCATGTGCTGGTTATCATATCAAGACAACCATCCATGACTTTCAAAGTAATTGATATTTATTCCTACACCTCACACTCACAAGATTAATAATGAAATGACATTTATGATTCATCAAATGCTGACAAAGTCAAATCAAATTTCAACTTCAAGATGTATACAACATATCATATTCAACTTCAAGATGCATACAACTTACCATATTCAAGCTCATGCCAACCACCACTTGGATATTGTTATATGTCGATTAAAGTACAATATATGTTATAAAACTATATAGTCTTACAAAAAAGCCATCATAGACCATCTATGTCGATTAAAGTACAATTCATTTGTAATAGGGGCACACTCACAATCTGAAGTTGCAAAGCCCTGTGGGAAGCATCAAATTAGAAATTTACTAATCTGACTCATACTACTATCAAAAGCATCAAAGATGCTACTACTAGAGAACACCATGCTCCATTGTGGAGAGAATATTAAGTGCATCTGATGTCAATGTTTGAAAATGAAACAATGTTATTCAATCGCCAAAATCTAAGTGACTTTATTTTATAAACCATTAATGAATAAAAATAGACAAGGTTACCTGAGTGAAAGTTTGATGACCACCTTGACTAGTAGGTGTTGATGTTGAAGGCCCAACATTAATAAATGTCAAATGTCAAATGTTTGATTCAACAGACCACCTTGACCATCAATGTCAAATGTTTGATTCAATAGATCATCTGTCATGACAATTTGATCCACTATAGATGTGTCTTGGCCACATGCATTTGAATCATCTTCATGATAATAAACACAAAAAGACCCACAATTTAATCTCATTAATGCACAAAGGAATATGTACCATCACCAAGAGAGGGTCTTGTCAACGACGAATGATCTAGCATGAACCTATGTTTTTAAGAATTGTTAGTCTACACATAAAATGCATGGATGAACATAAAGGATTTATGACAATCACTTCAACTAAAATGCATGATAATAAATGAAAAGGTGGGATTATATACCATAAAAATACGTCCCTTTGAATTATATCAACAGAACCCACTATGTTGATGCAAAAATCGTAATGTGATACTGTTGTATATCATCAAAAAAGACCTTCATGAGCATAAAGGTTATGCGATAATTATATCATAAAAAAATATCAAATAGTGTTGTCTAATAACAAAAATTGTAAAGCTCATCAAATGCATGATAATAAGTCCTGTTGCAAAAATACGTCCCTTCCAATTATATCGAGTGTACTCGCTATGTGCATGCAAAAACTATGTTGCCAAAAAAAAACGTTCATCAATAAACATGCATTTTGAACACATCCTTAATATACACGTAACAAACTTGAACATTAAGGTTTAATGATCATTGTTTGAAATGAAATGCATGATAAAAAAATAAGGCACCATTAAAGACCTACTACTCAAGTGTGCCTGAAGGGTCATCTCTTTGTTTAAGAGTATCAAGTATTGCTTCATGATCAGTAGTAGTCACTGTCCATAGCAGTATCCAGTGTTCTTGAAGGTCTTGGATTTGGAATTTGTCTTTCATCCATGAGAGGGTCTTCATTTCTAAAGTAATTAGGTGTTACATATGGTTCACTTGGTTGAGCAATTCCACCTTCAACGTTAAAGTTTTCCACATTTTCACCTCCTATGTCAAAATTTTCCACATGTTGAGCATTTTCATTATCACTTTCAACATTTTCAAAATTTTCAATATTTTCACTTTCAGCATTTTCAAAATTTTCAATATTTTCACTTTCAAAATCTACATTTTCATTTTCAATAACTTGTGGCACATTTTCAAATTCAATTTCCTCTTCAGTTGAAGTAACATTAGCAATATTTAACATACCTTGTCTTCTCCTCCTATGACATTCTCTATTTCTTTCTCTATACACTTCAATTTGGTCATTTGAAAGTTTTCTTTTGCGTTTAGACTTCTGATGACTACTACTCCCCATTTCCCTCCACACATGCGCCTTCGTGATTGACAATGTAAGTTTTCACTTTAAGAATCTCCCAAAAGCACAAATTTGTCTCTAGCTATCTGAAAACCCGTGATCCTCAACAGAAAATAGAATATGCAGACTATGGGCCGTTGGAATCTACAGAATGGCCCACAAACCCTTTTTTTCTTGGCTTTTTGTACAAAAAGCGGATATCGGATTTTATCCGATATCCGATTTTAGTACAAAATTTGTGGTCCCCCAAAAAAATTCCTGTTGCCACCATTTATTTGTAATCTGCTACATTGTAGAAATCTAATATTCGATTAAATCGGATATCGGATTTTAGTAGTCATAGAGAGAGAGAGAGAGAGAGAGAGAGAGAGAGAGAGAGAGAGAGAGAGAATTTTTTGGGGACTGCAAATTTTTGTATTAAAATCGGATATCGGATAAAATCCGATATCCGATATATCCGATTTTTGTAGACAAATTTTAAAATTTCCAATTTAGGCTTGGGAATGCTTTGGTATTTGGCTTGGAAGTGACAAGCCTGGAAAGTCAACTGAAAAAATGTGTTTTTCAGTATTCCTTGATTTTCCAGACTTTACACTGGTGGCTGACGACTTTTTTTGTAACCAAAATTGATAAAACAAAAAGGGTTTTTTAAAGACGTTCCCAGCTTTCCAACAATATAAGGCTTGTCTTATTTCAACTTTAATAAATAATTATTATTTATTTTCTAATTTAATTCTGACAATAGTCCTAATTGATATACTGATTGAAAACCACTCATAACTTTCAAACAATATAACATTTTTTGAAACCGAAACATGCGTCACATCCTATGCTTCATCTACTATAGGGAAAAATAAAAAAAATTAAATTTTATAAATTTTTGACCAAGTTAAGGTGGTCAGACGTAGGAGTTTCTAAATTTCTGAACAGCTGTAGTAAAAATTTCATAAATAATTATTTAATTTATAAAAAATTAAAAAAAAATGTGTCACATCTGGACATGAGTCTAATACTTATATTATAAATATTATAAAAAAATATTAAGATTTGATTGTGATTAGGGTGGTCAGACATACGTCTACTTCTTATTTTTTTCCTGAAATTTTAGTACCATTGCATTGACATTTGAAATTTTCATCAAATAGGATTTTTTTTTTTTCCAAAAAACAACTAGTAGCTTAGAAACTAAATTCAATTTTCTATATATTCTCTTCTTACATATTTTAAAAATAATGTTCACAACTTATTCAAATTTTCATGTCAAGTTGCATAACTCTGATTTTCTAAAATTTCATTGCCACTTAAGGGCTTGTTTTGGCACACCATGATCTTACACATACCCTATATTGGAATTAAAATACCTTAGAACCCTGAGGCATTTTCAAATATTGCTAGTCTTAATGTATCATCATACAACAAAGATCATAGAGGAGCAAGTCAATTAATTTTGTATTTGCTTAGATCATAATTGCACCTCATAGGATATTTTTGTTTTGTACCCAATATGATCTCAACTCACTTAAACTTGATCTTCAATTTTTTTTGAGTATGTTAAAATTTCAAAACAATGAACACATCAAAAATATCAATTTGGTAACATTAACAAATCAATTGTGCATTACATTAACATATATCTTTTCTATTGTTCCAAGAGATAAAATTGAACAAAATATTTCTATGCCCTTGCACATGCTCAAACATTTCTTGCTTTTATTCAATTAAACTTAACTTCAAAAAGTAATTTTATATATTCCCAAATTTGATTTGGAACAAGTGGCATATTACAAGACTATTATGATGCGCCAAACTTTTCACACTCAATTATGTAGAAACAATGTAAGACCATTTTTTGTTTCCAAAATATTAATGATAATAAACCAGTCTTAAATAACACTCTTTAAGTCTTGACTTTATTACACGACGCATCTAAAACTAAAATATTGGTGAATAAGTTAAACCACTAAACAAATCAAAACTCAACTTAAGAATGTGTTGTTTAAATCAAACCCTCTAACACTAGCACTTCGGAACATCTTTCGGAGGAGGCAATATGGATTGATTGGGTCCTTTTTCATTCTCCACAATGAATGCCATCTTCAATCCCCACATTGTGTGCACTTCCAGATGACAATGCATGAACCACACTCCTGTGTGCATATCGATTCCACAATCAAATACCATAATTATATCCAAAATGTATAGGAGATGAAGGGAAAATTGAAAGAAAATGATGTTTACCTGGGTTGTCAGCTGTAAATCGAATGGCAGTCCACCCTCCTGTTGGAACTCCCACTGTATTACGCTCTGGCGAGTCTATTAAATTAAAGCTTGTTGGGTCTTTATTTTGGTTGCAGTTGTCGAAACCTGTACCCACTATGAAGAAATTGAAGCCATGCAGATGAATTGGATGGTTATCCACAGTCAGCACGCTGGTCTCCTGAAGAATTAACTGCACTATTGAATTGTATGAGAGACGAGTGAGTCTTGTTCCTTTGGAAGTGAAGAGGTTATTTGGCGTTGTGCCTGTGTAATTGAAACGATTGGGAGGGTTGTCTGGGAAATCTTTTGTGAAAACCCCTTTGATGTTGTTATAATGTGCTTGCAGAAGGGCAATAGTGGGCATGACAAAGCTTACATTGTTGATTGAAGCGGATGCACGACTGCCATTTATGCAGGACGAGCACGAGTCCAATGTAAGCCTAACTATGAACAACAAATTGCGGCCTACTGTCTACGAGACTTTTGCAGGGTATTGAGTAGAATTTAAGCTTCTGATGGCGTTACTAAAATTGGTGGCAAATGCGGTATCATTTGGAGATGGGATTTTAGGCATGACAATCATGTTGGAGGAAAAAGACGAATTGGGTGCACTGATATATTACAAGATTGCAGTGGCGGTTCTGTTGTCTATAGGAACAGGGGCATCCATAAAGGGGCGAGCAACCATGAAATACCTGCTAGGGTTTTTGTTTGCATTGAGAAAAATGTTTGTTGTTTGTCCCGATGTAATTACCATAGATTTGGTCTCAAATGGCTTGGTGTACACTACATCCACCTCTACTACTTTGAGGTGGTGACTTGCCACATCGAAGAAGAGCTCATCATTCAGTGCATCGTTGATTATTCCAGTAGGTATGTTTTGCCCTGCTCAACTGGAAGAACAAAAGTATCTGCAATACAATGGAGATTGCAATATTTTGTTATACGATTACATCATTCATATAACACACTATTTAGCAAGAATGGTAAGAATACTCAGGATCTGTAATTCTTTCTTTCTACTAAATATTGTTTGTATGGTAAGTCTGTGAGCAAATCTCATTAGGGAAGCATAAGTAGCACATTCTAAGCTTCCATTTGTTTAGGTAGTTTATTTGAAGTCACACTAAGATTAAGAGTAATTTAGTGGTTCAGTGGTTCATATGAATTCACACTAATAAGACCCACACATTAATATGAAATCACAGTAATAAATAGGCTATGCTAGTATGATTCACATGAACCATCTAAACAGATCAAAGCTTAAATTTGTTGTTTAAATCAAACCCTGAAACATTGAGACTGATTGCTTGCTTTACCTTTCATAGGACATGTGAAGGTGCCTAGTGGACCTGGTTTTCCATTAATGGTGCGAGTATCAGACACATTGGGTGCTCCTTCTGATTTAAGTGCTGCATTTATAATAGCTTCCACATCTGCATTCCACCACTCTCCTGCATACACAAGAAACCATAACTCAGTGTTATATACCATGATTAAGCATGAAATCGTATCAAATACAATTCAATGGTCGATAACCCTTTTACTGACCTAGAATCAATGTGATATCCTTATGAGGTTTGGGGAATGGATAAGGCACATTTAGTTTGGGTAAAATAACAAGGGCTCCATAGATTGTTGCTCTCAACCATAGAATATGAGCATGCCAGAAGAGTGTCCCACGTTGTCCAGTTATGGTGAAGTTGTAAGTATAAGATTGTCCAGTTTGAATAGGGCATTGAGTGATATAAGTAGGCCCATCAGCCCATCCTGTACGCAGCTGTCTTATACCATGCCTGCAACCATTATTCAAACCCCTTACAAAGTTTTTAATAATTCTGAAACAATAGTAGTAATGCTAAATCATACCAATGGATGGAGAGATTGTATTTGACATGATTAGTGAGTTTGATGAGCACTGTATCACCCTCCCTGGCATAAATATTTGGCCCAGGGAACTGCCCATTCACTGTGACAATGGGCTTGGTATGACACAGTCTACTAACATTCTTCAATTGTATTTGCACCATCAATTACAAATCCAATCATAGTAAGATCAAGTGTGAATATCAAGATATAATCTGTGTTTGGTTCAGTTTAGGCAAGGTTTGATGCCAGATGATTTTCACAAAATATAATTTAGAATCACATACTTGTGAATTTGAATCTACACAAAAAAATCAAAATCTAGATTTTAGATAAGAACTCATTTTTAAAAGGCTTCGTACTTGTACTAGCAAAGCGTAAACATTGCGACTTAAACAACATAGTCTAAGTTTTGATTTGTTTAGTTCGTTCATCTGAGTAGATGGACTCTACTAGAGAAACTTGCATGATTTCAAATGAACCACCTACATAAATCAAAGCTCAGAATGTGTTGTTTAAACTTGTCCAACATAAACTATAGAATGTACATATACTGATATAAAAGATTAAAGCTCAACATACAATACTTTCAAATTTGAATCCACACCAAATAGATTGTAACAGTCTCAAAGCCAAAAAAGTTTAATGCCTGGTTTTTCCCTCTACCATCCAGACTGAAATAGAAAGAACCACAAGAAAAACTGTCACTGTTTGCAACACTGAGATCACTGCTTTCCCCATTGTTTCTCAAACTTCTCTTTCTTTTCTTTCTTTGTTACTCTCTGTACTCACTAAATTGACTCCTTGGTCCTTTATACATAGCATAAAGTCAGCCACAGACGTAAATCTTAATAAAATATCAGACAAGAGTTTGTTGGGTAACAATAAGAAATCAAAGGGAAACGTCATAAGCAAATATAAATGTTGTTGGACTACGTAACTTATTACTCCACGTCTGGTGCGACCTCAAATTGCTATGTTCTGTAAACCATTTCATCAAATATAGACCCACATTTTCTCTAAAACAATTTTTAGAAAATGTTTTGTCCAACAAACAATGCCTTATGAAAGATTAAATAATGGTACAGATCCCTCAAAATCTACCACGTCAACCTCCATTTTTGGAGCTTAAAGCAAAAGATTTATTATTATGATTTGTCAAGCTTTGGTTGGTTAGACTTGAATATATTGATTGTGAAATTATAAATATTAAAAAAAAAATGAAAGTGAAGAGTCATATGAGAGAAGTGCATGCCCTATAATGTTAGTAACATGTAAATCCAAGCACAACAGTAAACTATAATAAGGACTTTCAATTTATTTAAATTATAAAGTCATTGAAGTAAGTTATTTACAAATAATTAATATTGTAAAATTTAACAATCATATTGATCAAGAATTGTAATAGAATCTATACATTTATGATGTTGAAATCATTTTTCTATTTATTTTATAGGAAATCTATAAATTAAATTGGAAGGAAAATAAATCAAACAATATAAATCAATTAAAGATACAAGAAATTTGCCTTATAGAACCTACATTATTGGGAAGAAAAACTCTAGCAAAAGTGAAACAATGGACCACCTTGTTCGCTATATTTAATAAAATTTTTAATATTAGGTCTTTTGGACATGCAACCATCTTGAAGTAACAATTTTTAGTCCCTAGAATCACTTGATAAAACACTCAACAATTTATTAGAACTCTATTTGAACCTCTTGATAAATAATATAAAAAATAATTTTAATCGATCTCATTAATAATTTTGTGCTCCATGTCTTAATGTGTATCCTTTGATTTTGTTGCAAATTTGAGCTTCTTTGTTACAACATTTTACTTTAAATAACTGTGTGCCCACACATTAAATTTGTATTATGTTTTCCCAAACTTATATCTTATTTCCATGATTCAAGTTTAGACTTATGTTTCTAATCATCTATATTCCTTAGAATTCTCTCATCTACAATTTGGTTCACTTCATATCATTTCCCTTGGTGAATGTCAAATTCCCTCTCAAATGTAGTTGAATGGAGTCTCAAATTTGATAATATTTTACTTTTGCATGACTACCTTTTCTTCTAAGAGTTGAGATAATAGTTAATCAAAATGTCAAAGTTTCTAGCATTTGAAATGCAAAGTATTTCATGTTCTTATGCTTGAGTCCATTATTAAATTGAGTGATAGGGGTTGTGATAGAGATAATGGATTATTGATTTCCTTAATAACATGATCTAAGATTGTTGGAGACTCGTGCACCATTGGGCCATAGTGTGGATGACTTGTCTTATGTATATATATATATATATATATATATATATATATATATATATATATATATATTTTTATATATTTTTATTTATTGGGATGAAGTTTGTCTTAAGAAGAATTTCACTTATGGTCTTTGCATACATTCTTATAGGTCCCAATTTAGGGCATGTGCACAAAGATGGTGGTCAGAAAAGTGGACACCACCCAAAAAAAACTTGGAAAAACAAGCAGCGCGTATGCGGTTTTAAAATTTAAAATTCTTGCGTACGCGCTTAGGTTTGTTCTTCCCGAGCATAGAAAAGGTAGCACGTACGCACTAAGCTTAGGAAACTGAGCGCGTACGCACTACGCCTAGGAAAATTAGCGTGTATGCGCTACTTATAGGAAAATGAGTGTGTACGCGCTAATAATCCTAGTAAAACCGCATACGCAGTGCCTGATGAAAAAAGTTTAAAAAAAAAACTGGGTCCTCATTTACCCGAAAAGCGCATTTTTTACTTTCTTTTTTTCCCATTTTTTAAGCTAAACCGCGAACGGGGTGCAAAATTTGTCCTCGGGCTATGGATCAAGGTTAGTTTTTGTTTTTTTTGTCTTTCTTTTTGGTTTATGCAATTTGTTTTATATTTTGAATTTAATTTCATTAATTTTGATTAGGTTTTTTCATTTTTTGTTTCAAAAACCAGATTCTTCTAATCCAAAACAAGAACAACCAAATGCACCTCCTCAAAACCCAGAAGAACAACCAAATGCACCTCCTGAAAACACACAAGAACAACCCCCAATTCCTCCTTTTGACCGCACAGTCGAAACACAGAAAGAATTAATTAATCAGTTAGGGCAAAATACATCCAAAATCAATAGACTGATTGTAAAATTGAAAACTTCTGAACTTGACCATCATCAATCCCTTGCCACTAGCCTAGAAACATTAGCTAGTGGTGCCATAGCTGTTTCCACTGAAATTACCAAATGGGGAAGCTTTAGGGATAGGTGTCGTCAATTCTATGCCAATGGGCTATCATACGATGGAGTTAAAAACAAAAATATTTCTAAACAACAAATATGTGCCCTTTTTGTTGACCCCAAAACTGGTCAGTCATTACCTCCTAATGCAAAGAGGTTTCCCATACATTGGTGTACCAATGTGCAGATGAAGAATCTTTTTTGGCAAAGGTGGTGGATGGTCTTTGACGATCCACCTTGTAATAATTATGAGGTACCATTATATTTTTTGAGAAAAATATATTGTGAGTTTGTGCTCAATGTGCGCCCAAATTATTTTGACATGAGAGAGTTTCATGGTAGAGGTGGTGGCTCTGCCCAAGATAGACCTGGAGCGCGTAGGCAATTAGCCGCAGAGAGTCATCGCCCCCTAGCACCCAAACCCAAGGTGCATCAGGTTGTCCCATTAGAGTTGAAAGAGTTGATGGAGCTACAGACTCTTTAGGCAGCCACAACATTGACTGGTGCCATCATCCAGCACAGGACATCATTTGCACACCCTATTGTATTGGATGATGAGCCATTAGAGGGCGACACAAAGCCCATCGAGCATATGTGTGTCAGTTGCTCGGGGATATGCTCAGGGATAGATGATGCAGCCGATGTAAATAGATACTCATATCATCTATGCATGATTTGCGGTTGTAGATGTCAGGCTCACACGGTTGAGGATATTGCACTGACAGATGAGTTGATGGACATGGTGTTTGCCCATGAGCCACAGACACAGGTGTGTTGATTTGAATTCATAACATTTTATTTATCAGTCACTTTAATTTTGTAATTACATAAATGAATTTTCATTTATACATCGATTTAAATTGAGACAAATAATATGCATTTCAGGATGCAGTAGCGGTATCCCATACACCTCCCCTAGTTACCACAACTGCAACTTCGATGCCTGAGGTATAAATTTTGTAACATGTTAAAATAGAATAGTACACTTTGAATTCAAAAAAATACAAGATATACTAACTATCTTTAATGCTTGGTCCAATTTCTAGTTTGTAGGTGTTGACAGGGGACGAAATGTCCCAGATTGATGACATCACACTGTCGGCAATCGATTTTGGCCTACAAGGCTATACAGTATCATATTTTGTACAACTCTTTTTATGTATTGTTTTGATGGAATATGCAAGTCATTTCATTTTAGATTTTTAAAATTATGTTTAATTTATTATCTATACTAATATCTCATGTTAATTTTCTGTTTTTAGGGCACCCCCTCCGCGTCTAGGGCTCGTCCGAAGAAAAAGAATATCTCAAAGACACCAAAACATGTGAAGAAGGTAATTGAACACATTTTTAGTTGTACAATTGTTTGAAAATGTTGAAATCAAGTATTAGTTGGGGTTTGTAGATTGATTAGTGTTTTTTGTCTATTTTACATGTATAGCGGCCATTGAGCTTTGTGGATATGTTGAATGCACCTGATTCGCCCATGAATCAAGAGAGGGTGGAGGTATGTATCTCTACTTTATTTTCTTGATTTCATGATTATATGCACGCGTACATATGAACTTGTGATATATTATAATCTTATATTTTTTCATACAGCAAATATCCATACCTATTTCGTCAATGGAGAACCCTCCTCCTTGCACTGGAGAAGCATATCAGGATCCGATACACTTTTGTTTGATATGTAAAATTAATTGTTTTCAACCTTCAATACTTATCATTATATTAATTGTATTTAATCTTTGTACATTTTTTGTATAGGTAATAGTGACCATTTCTACATCGATGGTGAGCCATCCTCAGTCCATTGGAGAAGCATCTGAGGCACAAGTACGTCATTGTTCTCTATATTATAGCTTTTAAGTGTTTTTGATATATTTATGTTAGTACATTGTATTAATTGTACATTTAATCTACAATAGACTCCTTCGTGGTACAACCATAACGTGGATCCATTTAAGTATGTCTTCAAGAAAACTCCTAAGAGTGACAAGGAGAGGAGAGCGAAGACATTAACTCTTGGATTAGCCGATGAGGTAATCTACATTTCAATTGCAAAGGAATTAAAGTTAAATGCATAGTTATGATGTCAATTGTGATCTATTTTCTACAAAAGAATTCTAACTTGGCTTTTGAATTGTGGTTTTGTAGCCATCTACAGAGCCGCGTACTGCACCGAAGAGGCTTGATTTTGATGATCCACCAGAAGTTTAGGATCATAGAGTGTTATTTTTGGTCATAGAATGACCAATACATGTAGATATATTCTACATTTTTATTGTATATCGATATGGACATGGCATATGCCACATTTTTGTAATACTTGTATTGACTTGGCAGACATGCCTTTTTATATATATATAAATATCGATATTCGATCCAATAAATGTGTAATGAGTTTTTGTATTCGTTGTATTTTTTTGGTTGTCCTTTTATAAATTTAAATGAATATTTGTATATGTAATCAAAAATATGAATATAAACAACAAAAATATATGATATAAAGCATTGCAATCGTGGAATATGATTTGATAAAATTTCTAAAATGTTGAATTAACCATACAAAACTCCTTGTATTCAGTTCATTATTGTGTATTCGTTGTATTTGGTGGCTGCCCTTTTATAAATTTAAATGAATATTTGCATATGTAATTAACAATATGAATATAAACAACAAAAATTGACAATATGAATTTAAACAACAATGTGTTTGGTACGAGAGCACCCTCACGCTCGCAATGGTCAAATTTTATTCCTTGTGTGCACAAACTGACATCGCGAGCATGTCCAGGTGGGCATGTTTACGCTAGGCATGCCCCTGTCATGCATCCCAAGGCACCAAAACATCGAGAGTCATACCCTACCGGTGAGATCTCTCAAGTGCCCTGAGTCCAAAAAATTGTCAAAATTTGACGGACTGGTTCTTCCAATCCACAACACATACGGTCGATATGTTTGATCCTGTGGGGTCACGTGAGGCTCGTCTACAATGGCCTATCTCGGTTTTTGACGACTTGAAGCCATTTTCAATTAGTAGCATTTTTTCGCCTGCTCAAAAAACCGTTAGTTGCTTGCAAGGAAAAGTTGCAAGATTGGCTAAAATTGATTTTGTTCCTCATGTGCACAAACCAACGTCGCGAGCGCTTCTGGGTGGGCATGTTTACACTAGGCATTCCCCTGTCGTGCGTCCCAAAGAATCAGAACGTCGAGAGTCATACCCTACCGGTGAGATCTCTCAAGTGCCCTGAGTCCAAAAAATTGTCAAAATTTGACGAACTGTTTCTTCCAATCCACGACACATACGGTTGATCTGTTTGATCTTGTGGGGTCGTGTGAGGCTCGTCTACAATGGCCTATCTTGATTTTTGATGACTCATAGCCATTTTCAATTAGTAGCATTTTTTCACCTGCTAAAAAAACTGTCAGTTGCTTGCAAGGAAAAGTTGCAAGATTGGCTAGAATTGATTCTGTTCCTTGTGTGCACAAACCGACATTGCGAGCATGTCAGGGTGGACATGTTTACGCTAGGCATGCCCCTGTCGTGCATCCCAAAGCACCAAAATGTCAAGAGTCATACCCTACCGGTGAGATCTCTCAAGTGCCCTGAGTCCAAAAAATTGTCAAACTTTGACGGACTATTTCTTCCAATCCACGACACATATGGTCGATCTGTTTGATCCCGTGGGGTCGCGTGAGGCTCGTTTACAATGGTCTATCTCATTTTTCGATGACTCGAAGCCATTTTCAATTAGTAGCATTTTTTCGCCTGCTCAAAAAACTGTCAGTTGCTTGCAAGGAAAAGTTGCAAGATTGGCTAGAATTGATTCTGTTCCTCATGTGCACAAACCAACATCGCAAGCGCATTCGAGTGGGCATGTTTACACTAGGCATGCCCCTGTCATGCATCCCAAAGCACTAGAACGTCGAGAGTCATACCCTACCGGTGAGATCTCTCAAGTGCCCTAAGTCCAAAAAATTGTCAAAATTTGATGGACTATTTCTTCCAATCCATGACTCATACGGTCGATCTATTTGATCTCATGGGGTCATGTGAGGATCCTCTACAATGGCCTATCTCGATTTTCAAGTACTTGAAGCCATTTTCAATTAGTAGCATTTTTTGCCTGCTCAAAAAACCGTCAGTTGCTTGCAAGGAAAAGTTGCAAGATTGGCTAGAATTGATTTTGTTCCTCGTTTGCACAAACCGACATCGCGAGCACGTCTGGGTGGGCATGTTTACACTAGGCATGCCCCTATCGTGCATCCCAAAGCACCAAAATGTTGAGAGTCATACCCTACTGACGCAATGTAGAAGTTGCTTGACAACTTTTTTGACAATTTTTTTGACAACAATGACAATTTTTGCTCAAATTGTATCTAGTCTCAATCTATCACCCCTATGACCCGATAATGACTCAAATAATTATCCATGATTATACAAGAATCAAGAATGCTCATGATTGACCAGGGACACATCACATATACTCAAAACATAGTCACAAAACATTGACACACAAAATAGTCACAAAACATTGTCACATATTATTCAAATCAGCTCTTGGCTATTTGATTATACAAAAAATTGTCTTACAAATAATCTCATGGGCTTTTATACAAAATTTGGCATTACAATATATGCGATTCAGCTCATCGCCATTTTAATATACAAATCATCTCATGGGCTTTTATACAAAATTTGGCATTACAATATATGCGATTCAGCTCATCGCCATTTTAATATACAAAATTTGGCATGTACATATTTACAAATCAGCTCATTGCCACTTAAATATACAAAATCATGCCCCTAAACATGTAAAAATCAGCTCATGGGCATTTATATATACAAAAAATGAAAATAGAACAATTCATCGATGATTTATACAAAATTCTCAAAATCATTCTACTCTGAACTGTAGAATCAATCAAGTGAGCCTTCAGGATTGACTCTAACCCGTATTGTGTCAAGTATTGGCTCATGGTCAGATTCATGAACTTTCCATAAAATCTTGTTATGAGGTCTACCACGATACTTCATCAAATGAATATTTGTTGCAACAACAAGGTTAGAGAAATGAAGAATATGTCTGTGTGTTTCAAAGTCCTCAAACAACCAAACATCAGAATTCTTGATAGGGTATCTCCGAAGCCATGTTCCTATCACGACAACAGACCCTATTGGGTACTCAATACCCTCTCTATCAATGATTGTGGTTGTCAATTTTCTTTTTGGCTCAATACAATGACAAAAATAGTAATATGTTCCTTCTTCATTGTTCTCTTTTGCAACAACTACATACACATGACCTGCATTTTATAAAGTGTTAATTAATACCAAAAATAAAGTATGATGTACAACAAAATGAACCAAAAAGAATACTTGCAAAAAAATTAACTCAAAAAATCACCTAAATCCACTAGGTCAGATACATGGTCAAAATCCATTGATGTCTCCATCTGGCTCAATTGTAGTGCTTTGGGAATTTGATATGAATCAATGGGAACCAACGGTCTACAAGACCATTTGTCAACCCACTCTTCTGATTCACATTCTTCCCACAAACAATACATGCATGAAGAGCAAAAACATACCATCTATCTCGTATAAATTACCAGTGAACTTGAATTTGAACTCATAAATGAGTGCATGTCACTCGATCCTGCAACTGTACAACAATCTAGATAGTTTTCAATGTTAGATTCAGTAATCAACAAAAAATATCTACGAACCAATGACGTACCTGGATTACCTGGACCCATCATAGACTTACACCATCGCACAATTGTTTCTACATCTACCAACTCAGCACCACCTTCGTACTTCAATTCTTCCCTGGCTAGGGCTCTTTTCACACATGCTCCTGCACCATCGTGCTCTCCCTTACCATGTCCAGCCTCAGTGAAATTCCAAAAATGTTGTACACTGCTTGTCACATGCATCCTTGTTAGCCAATAAAACATCCTTGCATTCTTGAATTGTGCGGTCCAATTATCTGACCATATTAAGTGTCGATTGTATGGTATGTTCCTTTCCCTTAAACTATCATAGAAAAATTTAAAGCATCCTTGTACAAACTCCGATGAATGAGTACGATCATCACTTATATAGAAGTGATACTCTCTTACAACCTTTCTATCCTCCTCTGTGCTATCATCTGCATGCATGAATGCTATGTGTACAAAAATAGAAACTTGTGTAGAGTGATAATACATAGATTGCACTTCATTTTGAGGTTGTAGAGTATAATTTTCAGCGAAATCAATGATAGAGACAATGGTGCCAAGAGGATATGTGTCCTTACACAACTTGAATTGCTCATCTAACCATCGAGCTCTATGTGTATGCATTATGTACTCATAAACTAGTTTCTCTTGAAACATTTTCATAAATTGAGCTACACATATATCATTTTTCACTAGCTCACATCTCTTCAAATCTTTTCCATCTTTAACTCCATATGTGACTGTCTTGTATTTTCCAAAAGAAACTAGTTTCGTACCAATTTCATGTGTGCTCTCCAAATGTATGCATCTTGGTAAACGTTGCAAACCACCACATATAGCACAAGAACCTTCCAAACAAGGCATCTTATAATAAATGCAACCATCATGTCTATTACATAACACACTTGAAATAAATTATCTTGCCGACTTAGGAGGTGCTTGTATATTACATTCTTGCAAAACATCGTTATGTGCAAAGTAGAACAAATATGACGAAACATATCATAATGCATGGAAAATTCAATATGCATCCTACAACAACACATGGTGCGTACATGATTAATCTTAATATAAAAAGGTTTTGTCATTTCAAAAAATCTTTGAGAAATTTTTATTTGAGGAAACTTTTGAAGGAATCTTTCATAAAATTTAGTTTGAGTCATATCCAAATAGTGTTTCGCATGTGGCTCATGATTTTTAGACCCAATTCGCCTTCTAACAACATCTCTTTGGTTGGGTGATACTTTTGTGTTGTCATGCCAAAAATTTTCAATTAATGTTTTTAGTGCATCTATAACAACCTTGTCTTTGCGTGGTAGTCTACCCGAGAATGCCCAAAGAGAATTATTGTTAGGTTCCTCTATTTGTTCTCACCTCGTTAATGCTTTACTTAATGTTGTTCTACTAATGTTCAATGACTTACTTGGTTTGCTTATCAAATGATCTTTTTTTATTTTCTTGCTCATTATGGTTGATGTAATGACACGTCGAGTAGCATTAGAATCTTTACTATGTGATTTTGAACCAATAGATTGATATGCATCAAATAGATTTCTGACAATAGTTCTTTCACTGTTACTTTCAGATGATCTTAGGCCTAGAATTTTCATTGTCTCTCTAAAATTCAAATTTTTAATCATTTGAACAATTAATTGACATCTTGCGGTTTGATTTAAGTTTTTAAAATTGTTTTGCCATATTCTTTTAACCATTCTCCTACAAGTTTGTTCATTCATTTTATTGGGCATTGACTTCAATATATTCTCATCAATGTCAATTAGATACTTTGGTTTCCTACAAATGATTATAGGAGGTGTTAACATCGATGCATTATGTACATTCAATTCATCAAGTAGAGAAGGTGTAATATGTTCATCATTTAATTGATTATTCAATGCGGTATCTTCTTCAATTGCATTAGGCTCAAACGGTAAATTATCAAATGTTTCTTCTTCAATTGCATTAGGTGCATTATATTCATTTGGTAAATCGAATTGAGATGTTGAGGTTGACATACCTTCTTCTCCCATTGTTCTTATGTCATGCAATTTCTTCATACACTGCCTTTGTCTTTCCTTTTGAGCCTCTCGTTGTTCCATCGTTCCTCACTTGTTCTTTCCCATGGTTGAGATCAGTTGACCTAAATAGAATCATATTACATATATATGTAAAGAAAAGTTCAAAAATAAATAAATAACCATAAGTATGCATCTTATCACTATTTTTTGGAATCAAACTATTAAACAATCACAATTTAATCATTTGAAACCATGCAAAAACAAAAAACTAATAAAAACAACAATTCAATCATTTGAAATCATGCAAAAAACAAAAAATTCACTTACTTTTATGTATACAATAGTGATAGAAGTGCAGACACAGTTTTAGTGGGGCCTTCAACGACCTCAAAAACTTCTTTTGAGGCTATTGAGGCTCTTGGGCAACTAAAACTATGTCTATATACGCACTAAATTGATAACTGTGTACTCGCTGCTAGGCCATAAAATGTTGGCAAGCCCAACGATATTCTCGGCTTATGAGTAATAAGTACTGTGTACGCACTTATGAGTAAAAAGTACTGCGTATGCGCTAATAAGCCTTAAAAAAGTTATGGAAGGAGTATGGAGGAAGGGAGAGGGAGAGAGGGAGAGGAGGGGGGGAAGGGAGAGAG